>NC_090930.1:604489841-604801943 GCF_040938575.1 Ambystoma mexicanum | reverse complement strand
GTGGCTGCCTTCCCTCTGGGCTACTCGACGCCCGCTCCCCCTGCTCGCTTCTTTGTCCAGCTGAGCGTGGGAGAGCGGTCGCCGGTAGCCCTTGAGGGAACTGCAGGCCTTGGATGCCCTTCCTGGCCATCGGGTCTCCGTGAGTTAATCTGCACCTTTTGTTATTGCTTCCGCGCTCTGAGCACGTTGTCTGTTCCTGCTTCCCCCTCCCACTTCCTGGTCCTCCTCGTGCTCCCGCCTCCCTGCCCGGCCACACCCCCCTCCCCTTCCTGTCCTCCCTCTTCCTATAACCACCCCCCTCCTGGGCAGCCCTCTGCCCAGCAGCCCCTGCGGCTAAGGGCCCCTAGGCCAAGGGCGACTCCTACAGTTGCGGCTCCCTGTGTGTCTGCAGGTGTCGGCAGGGGACGCTTGGCGCCACTTCTTGTTATCCCCTTCCTCGCCCAGCCCACCCCACCTACACCTGGCCATTGCACTTGAATGTTGTCCTCACCTCACTGTGTCACAGTTGTGGTAAACTAGGGTTTTTTCTCCCCCCGCAGGACTCTCAAACTTAGGTGGCCCCACCACTGTGTACCTAATTCGCATACCGTTGTCTGTTCTGAAATGTGGTAAACTAGGGTTTTTTCTCCCCCGCAGGACTCTCAAACTTAGGTGGCCCCACCACTGTGTACCTAATTTGCATACTGTTGTCTGTTCTGAAATGTAAACTAGGGTTTTTTCTCCCCCCGCAGGACTCTCAAACTTAGGTGGCCCCACCACTGTGGACCTAATTCGCATACCGTTGTCTGTTCTGAAATGTGGTAAACTAGGGTTTTTCTCCCCCGCAGGACTCTCAAACTTAGGTGGCCCCACCACTGTGTACCTAATTTGCATACCGTTGTCTGTTCTGAAATGTGGTAAACTAGGATTTTTCTCCCCCCGCAGGACTCTCAAACTTAGGTGGCCCCACCACTGTGTACCTAATTCGCATACCGTTGTTTGTTCTGAATTGTGGTAACCTGTGCTTGCCGCTCTCTTCCTGTCTGCGTGCTCTCGCATCGTCTGTCCTCCCCCACCCCCTCCTACTCCATGGTGCTCTCTATCTCGCCTATCTTCTCTAACTGCTTCTCTATTGACTATGCTGCTCTCCTCACTAAATCTGGTAGGAAAATGTTTAAAAAGGACATCCTGGTCTCCAACCCAGGCCTCCCTATTGCTGACACCTACACTAGTGCCTGCTCTAAGGAAACTCTCACTGACATCCTCTTTTTCGTGCCCTCGCCTGACCTATGGACCCTTCATATGGTCTCTGTGCTCTCTCCTTTTTCCTCTTCTCCCATTAATGGTGGCACCCGTTGGGATGTCCTCTTGGTCTCCTTCCACTCCTCTAAGGCCATCATTAATGTCTACGCTAATTGGACCGTCTTGGTCCAAGGCCCTCAGGCCAACCTTCACCTCTTTGATAGACGCTTCCCACGCCTCATCAACTTCCTTTCCTCTCCTGCTGTCCCCCCTCCTCTGTCCTCATCTACCTTGCCTCTACCCTCCCTCCCTGCCCCCTCTCATGCTCCTTCTTCACCTCCTTCTTCTACACCTCCGCAGGGCGTACCTCTGATCTGTACCCCTCCCCGGAAGTCCTTCAAGGTTGGCAACCGCCTCCACATTGCCACTCTTAACTCTCGCTCTGCCATCAAGCATTCCTCTGATATCTGTCGCCTTCTTGAGGAACGGGACCTTGACGTCCTCGGTCTCACTGAGACATGGTTCACAGCCAGCTCTGTCACTAGCTTTGACACACTCCTACCTGATGGTTACATGATCCTCTCCGGGCCCCGGCCTAACCGTGCTGGGGGGTGTTGCCCTTATCTTCCCTGAGTGGATTCCTGCCACTGTCATTCCTACACAGACCTACTCCTCTTTTGAATGTCTTGTTGCCGACTCTCTCTCTCTCCCAGCCATTCCCTTACCATGGCTACTACCTATCGGCCACCTGGTCAAATTTCCTCCTTCCTCTCTGAGTGGGCTGACGTCTCCTCCTCACTCCTGTCCGCTACCACTCGACTCCTCTTTCTTGGTGACTTCAACATCCACCTGTATGCCTCCTGTCCCCCCACTGGACTCTTTCGTGACCTCTGCGACTCTCTCTCACTCTCTATTCTCCTGTCTTGGCCTACTCATTCTGCAGGGCACACTCTTGATGCTCTGATCTCTTCTGACCTTCTCCTCTCCATCCCTCTCTCCATTCCTCTCTCCTGGAGTGATCACTTTCTCCTATCCTCCCACCTCACCCTCCCTACCCCTCAGGCAAAGCCACCCTCATCATCGCCACCCACCTTCTCGGCCATCCGACCCATGAAGCGCGTGTCAGTTGAGGCTTTCGCTGCCACCTTCTCGGCCCCCCCTCCCCCTTCGGCTGACTCCCACCCTGACACAGCCCTCTCCATGCTCCACTCTGCTATATCTGATACTCTTGATATCCTTGCCCCTGTCATGAGAATCCACCTGAAGCCCAAAGCCAAATGTAACTCCTGGTATGACTCGGATCTCGTCACCCTTAAACGCAAGTGCAGGGTGGCAGAGAGGAAATGGCGTGCTTCGTGTTCATCCTCTGACAAACTGGCCTGCCGCCTGCTCCAAAGGCAATACCGTCTCTCCGTTCTCATCAAGAAGAGAGCCCTTATCCAAGCTCGCATCTCTGCGGCATCTAACAACTCGGCTGAACTCTTTAAAATCTGCAAGGAGCTTACCAACCCTGCTGCAGTCTCTACCTTTCCTGTCCCCTCCCAGGCCCTCTGCACGGCACTGGCCTCTCACTTCATCTCTAAAACTCAGGACATCCTGTCCTCACTCTCCTCCTATCACCTCCCTCCCTCTCTTCCCGGCTCTTCCTCTGGCCCATCTGCAGCCACCCCTCCTCCCTCCTTCTCTGCCTTTCCCCTTTTTTCTGCTGACGAGTTCTCCAGACAAGTCTGATCTATGAAAGTCTCGTCTAAAAAGGTTAACCCCTGTTCCTCCAAAACTATCAAGGACCACATCGACTCTCTGGCTCCCGCCCTGGCTGACTTTTGCAACCACTCCTTCGCCTCTGGAGTCTTCCCATCCCCCCTCAAGCACTCCCTTGTGCACCTTCTTCTTAAGAAACCCTCTTCCGACCCCTCCTGCCCGGCTAACTATCGCCCAATCTCCATCACTCCCTTCCTGGGCAAGCTCCTGGAGAAACTGGCCATCTCCCAGCTTAACCTCCATGCTGAATCTGTTGGTAGCCTTCATGACCATCAGTCTTGCTTCAGAGCTGCCAGAAGCACGGAAACTGCTCTCCTGAACATCCGTGAAGACTTGCTCTCCAACCTTGACTCTAACACTCCTTGTGTTCTCATTTTGCTCGATCTCGCTTCTGCTTTTGATACTGTCATCCATGCCATCCTGCTCAACCGTCTCCGTGATAACCTGGGTATCACTGGTCAGGCTCTGGCATGGCTGACTTCTTTCCTTTCAAATCGACCCTCCCAGGTCCAACTTGGGTCCTTCCTCTCTGACGTCTTCTTCTCCACCTGCGGTGTTCCCCAGGGAAAGAATCTCTCTCCCTGGCTTTTCAACCAGTATCTGTCACTCCTTGCCCACTGCATCGCCGCCCTCTGCCCCAACTTTCAGTGCTATGCGGACGATACCCAGCTCATTTTCAGGCTACCCTCGGCCTCCTCCTCTCCTTCCCTCATCTCTGACTGTCTGTCTGCTATCCAGGAATGGTGTGCCGCCAATGACCTCTGCCTTAATGCCAGTAAGACTGAGATTCTACTCATCGGCGCACCCACTCCCTCCTTCCCTGCAGCTCCCTGGCCGGCCTCTCTTGGCCCTCTTCCTGCTCCTACCTGCAAGGCTAAAAACCTCTGGGTCATCTTCGACTCTACACTCTCCTTCTCTCCTCACATATCTGACGTCTCTAAGAAGTCACACTACCAGCTGCACCTCCTCAGAGGTATTCTTCCCTTCCTCTCCTTCCCCCAGAAGCTCACTGTCTCCCGAGCCCTGGTTCCCTCGAAGCTGGACTACTGTAACAGCCTCGATCTTAATCTGCCTGCCTCCACTCTCCGCCCTCTGCAACTCATCCAGAACAGAACTGCGAGACTTGTCCTTGTCCTCAAGCCCAGGGACCGTATCTCTCCAGGACTGAAATCTCTACACTGGCTCCCAGTGGCTGCGAGGATTAAGTTCAAAACCCTCTGCATTATCCACAAGGCCTTCTGGGGCCTGGGGCCAAAATACCTTCAACTCTCTCTTCCTAAATATCTTCCTTCCCGAGCCCTTTGCTCATCCGTCTCCAACTCCCTCAGGGTCAGCCGCTTCTCAAAGCAATGAGCTGGGGGTCCATCTCTCTCCGCGGCAGCGGCCTCCCTCTGGAACAGCCTTCCTGCCTCCCTGAAACTTGAGGAGAACCATCTCCGGTTCCGGAAGCACCTCAAAACCTTCCTCTTTGCTTCTGCTTTCTTTGTCCCTCTCCCCTGCTAAATTCTACACTGAAATTACACTGAATCTGCAACTGGGCCAATCTCATCGACCTCGGTCCTGGGCCCAGCCACTCTCCACTTGCACTGTCTCCCTGGCATCCCCTGCACTGCGGGACTGTCTCTGTATCCCTACAGCCCCCCCCTCCCAGCACTTGTCTGCACTTACCTTGCACTTGCCACCAGCTGGCCCTATTTATTTATTTATTTTTATTCTACTTACTTGTACTGCACTTCACCCTCCCCTTCCCCTTGCACTTTTCCCTTCCCCTACCCCTGCACTTGCGCGGTCTGAATGATACCTGGCCTAGTAGGATCGTTGTCTGTCTTCCCCTTGTTCCCCCCTCCCTGCCTCGTCACGCCTTGAAACACTTGTGTATAGGGGCGTTACAAATGCCATATCATATTATATCATATCATATCCTCCTTGATCTCACTTCTGCATTTGACACAGTAAACCCTTCCATCCTCATATAAAGTCTCCATGAAACCCGTGATATGTCAGAGAAAGCACTGGACTGGCTTACCTCGTTCCTAACTGACTGTTCCTCCAAAACCATTCTGGGCCCTTTCTCCTCCCCTACTTCCTCCCCTATTTCCTCCTCCACCTGCCTGTAGCATCCCCTAGGGCTCCATTATTTCACCCTGGATCTTTAACATATACCTTTCCCTGCTGGCATGACTCATTGCTCCTTCTCCCCCAACTTCCAGTGCTACACTGACAACACATAACTCTTTTTCAAACTTCCTACTGACATCCTTGCACCTTCCTTTTTCCTTGACTGCTGCACCGCCATCCAGGCCTGGTGCACCGCTAATGACGCTAATGACCTCTGCCTCAATGCCAGCAAAACAGAGATTCTCCCTATTGGATATCCTGCACCCTACTTCTTCCATTCCATCCCTTCACTCTGGACTACCTCCACTGAAGCCAGGAATCTTGGAGTCATCTTTGACACCTCACATTCCTTCATCCCTCATATTCAGGATATTGACAAGAAGTCCCACTTTCATCTCTTCCTTATAAAAGGAACTCTACATTTCTGCAACTTCCCCCAGAGACTCAATGTTACCTGTGCTCTGGTTCTCTCCAGGCTAGACTAGTACAACAGCCTCCTCCTTAATCTTCCTTCATCCACTCTGCTTCCCCTCCAGCTTACCCAGAATAGGGCTGCGAGATTTATCCTTGGCTCAAGCCCAGGGGCCGCATCTCTCCTGCCCTACAAATCCTTCACTGTCTCACAGTCTCAGCACAGATTAAATTCATATCCCTCTGTATCATCCAAAAGGCTATCTGGGGCAGGAGATCACTCTGTCTTCAATGTTTCCTGACCAAATACTACACTTCTAGACTCATGCATTCCTCTGGAACCAACTTCCTGCCTATGAAGTGGTTTGCTAACCAGAGAGCTGGTGGTAGATCACTTTCCTCGGTGGGCTACCTTCTGTGGAATAGTCTCTCTTTCCCTCTGCGTCTTGAGCAGGATCTTCTTAAGTTCTGAAAAAGACTCAAGACCTTTCTCTTCTCCTCTTCCTTCTCCTCTCTTTCCTGCTAATCACACAGTAGTTTAACTGATGTTCAGGTCACTTATATATCCTCTGGGCCCTGAACCCCCACATCTCTCATCCAAGCCACTGTCTAAACACTGCACTTGCTCAGGCTCAGCCTCCCCACTGGAGGTGGAATGAATAGGGGTTCTCGTTGAAAACAGTGGGCGGGGACCATTCAATTCAGTATGTGATGTGTATACATGGTTAATTACAGTGAATAAATAAACGTAAGAGACGTGATACCTCAGATGAGGGCTACAAGCTAGGATTTCAAGAAACACTAGCATGCCACGCGGTACGGGGGTCATATATGCCTTATTCACACGTGTTTTATGTCATTTGCAGACATTCACACAAAGCACTGACAGACACATTCATGTCATTACAGGAATGGGATATGGTAAACAGTGTGTCCACATGAACAAAAAGGACACCAGCAAACGTCAGTGAGAAGATTATTTCTTCTTCAACACGAAGCTCAGACATTATGCAAACCTCACGCAAGTAAGTTTGTGTGTCCACTAAGAATTATATCACGGCTGTACATTACAATTGATACACACTAACACAGTTGTCTCTATCCCATTGGATAGGTGAATTGTTGTTTGGTACCTACATGACCACAACATCTGACACCACAGCGTGGCTGTGGATGTAAATACAGAGAAACCAGAATCAGTGGAAGCCAGAATCAGAAAACACACAATATCTAAGCTATTATAAACCCTGAATTAGTAAGTAGCTTTCTTGATATAAACATATGCTCCTATTCAATTGGCATATATATATCAGTGATGTCATCAATGACATTTGTGATTTCATCTTTGATGTCCTGGGTGTTAGTGTTATCAATGCACGGTGGTGGCGTGAGTTATGGTTGCTTAGCTTACCATAACTGGTGAATTTCAGGGGTTTTTCGGTTTTACTTGGAACCATAACGTCCCTTTAACAACATTTTTTTCTGGATTTCAAAGGTTTTTAGTAGCGCAACTTAATCATAACGTCCCTTTAACAAAGTTTTTTTACTGAATTTCATAGGTTTTTATTAGTCCAACTTAACCATAACATCCCCTTAACAAAGATTTCTCATTGAATTTTATAGGTTTTTATTAGTGTAACTTAACCATAATGTCGACGAACATCTGACTTCATTTCAGACCTTCCAGAGAGTGCCACATGACCATATGCTGGCGCGCAGCATGATGACGTGTCCAAGAACGCGTATGCACTTCTCAATAAGATCTGTGCTTCGCGGACAGTTTGGAACTGCATTTTCTACTGATCTAGGAACTTTCAACTTCAAAATTTCCCTTGCACAGCTCCAACACCTATTCCTACTCATCCATTAACCCCTTAAGTGCCAAGGACGAGCTATCTCGTCCTTGGCACTGGGGAGGTAATCCCTCATCCTTGGGGGTTAACAATCTAGTACAGAGTAAATACTTTTAGCAAAACTGCTATTTATCTTAAAATGGCATCAGCTAAGGCCATTCCTCCTCCGCAAGAGACACAACCACTGCTGTAATCAAGGAGCATGAAAAACACTGCCCCCTACCTTAGAAATAACACACGTGCAACATTTTCCCCTGTCCACATGCCCCTCCATATTAGTGTTTGGAGCCTCTTCCCTTATTTCCCTCCCCACCTTTCATTCTAAGCTCTCCTGCCAAAGAAAATCCATCCAAAAACAAAATAAATGTTCCTTTAGGAACCACCTCTCACAGTTAAAAAATAGAACTAAAAAAAACTGCAGAGACTCCATCTACTTTATATTTCTCAGTAAAGTACATAGACTCAATAAGACTTTCCAACATTTCCATTTGCATTTTGTGTTATACTAATGGAAATATTGGGGCGTTCATCCTCCGTTCCAGGGACTGGAACGTTGGATACCGGCCCAGCAGCCCAAGTTATCAGCCCAAGCGAAGCAAGGGTGGATAACGAGGTCTCTGGACCATTATCCCCCCATTCCAGCCCCTGAAATGGGGGATGAAGGCCATTAGC
The DNA here is from genome assembly GCF_040938575.1 of Ambystoma mexicanum. Lineage (NCBI taxonomy): Eukaryota > Metazoa > Chordata > Amphibia > Caudata > Ambystomatidae > Ambystoma > Ambystoma mexicanum. Next base: position 604,793,907 of record NC_090930.1, on the reverse strand, counting down.
AGTCTAGGTTCCCAAAGCAGGAAACCGGGATACTAAAAAAGCAGATTTTTCATCCTACACCGGGACGCCTGTGGCGTCCCGGGTTAGGAAGGAAAATCCTTTTCCAAGATGTCCACCATGGAAAGGGAAGTTGGGGGTTCCATACAGGGCCCCTCTTCGCTTTCCATGGCAGCCTGCAGAAAGCAAAAAGAGAACCCTATGACCATATTACCACGAGCACATTTTTCTTCCCTTTCAAATCTATCCTAATTTCGAATAACTTTACCACAAAGCCAGTCCCAGATGGACTTGGCCACTTTAATCCTATGTTTTGTCCCTTCTGGCCATGGCCAGTAGCCAGATTGTCCGGATCATGACCTTATTCCATGACCTGGACAATGTGGCCACTACCCATGGCCACAGGCTACCCCTCAGTCACTAAAGCTATACCGCTTATAACTTTGCTTTCCCTGGACGAATCCTCACCAAAACTTGCAAAAAGAGTATATGGTGCAATCTGATTTTTGTCTGCAAAGTTTGGTGAGGTTTGGTGTAGGGGGGGGCAAAGTTATAGGGGGGTCCCAAAATGTATTTTTTTCCCATAGACTGAATGGAGAAAAAACTTTGCTCACGCCTACAGCTCAAACCGCTGGACGGATTTTCAACAAATGTGTAGCAGGAGCAGCGGCTTGGTCCCGAAAGCGTGCTTTTGTAAATTTGGTGAAAATCCGTCCAGTAGACACACTTCCCTTTTCGCTCCGCAGACAGTGTCCTGATTGGCTAATCGGCTTGTGTCATGTCCACGGACATGCAACGTGTCCGCTGATTGGATGGTGGAGAGAGTGGCGTGCGTCAAATTTTTGGAAACGCCCACCATCTTGTATCCGCGGACGTCCACGGAAAGCGCAGTGACAAATGGTGGGGAAATACAATTTTGGCAAGTGTGTTGGTCTGCAAGACTGTTTGGGGATGGTGGGGGTAAGAGACGGTTCAAATATTGTATCTATTTAGGTGGTAGGCACCGCTGTTGTTTTTGTTGTGACCGCGGCAGCCATGCTGTCCTTGATGTCCATAATCAACGCATATGGAGATGTCCTGAGGATACTATACCTGTCTGTACTGTTCGCAGGCAAGGCAATACTGTTCTACGAACATACACATTGTCTGGGATGTCCGTAATTAAAGGAAAATGGATATGTCCTAAGGACACTATACCTGTCCGTATTGTTCACAGGCAAGTTGAAACTGTTCTAAGAACACACATGGTGTCTGGGTTGTCTGTAAAAAAAAAACAAATATGGAGTTGTCCTAAGGACATTGCACCTGTCCGTACTCTTCGTAGGCAAGTTGAAACTGTTCTAAGAACACACATGGTGTCCGGGTTGTCCGTAAAACAAAAACATAAATGGAGGTGTTCTAAGGACACAGTACCTGTCTGTACTATTCGTAGGCAAGTTGAAACTGTTCTAAGAACACGGATGGTGTCCGTGGACAATAAAAAGGCTATATGGCATTGTTAAAATGTTTGATTCTATGGGTGTGATCTATGGGTGTGATATGCTGCGGTGGTTGTGGACAGGGCCTAGAGTCTTATAATTTTTTGTTATAATTTAGTGGTATTGATTTATTTGTTAGGTTGTTGCAAAATATTGGGGCAGTTAGATACCTGTTGGCGTATTCTAACTGTTTATAGTTTTTGAATTGGAGTTTTATTAATGTTTAAGTACAGATTAGTTATTAAATTTTGGTTTTAAGAATATTAAATAAGCGTTTGTAAGATTTGGTGGTAATCTTTGCTTTAGAGTAATGGTACTGTCATTACATTTGAACCAATCACATTTCTTTTTCATATATGCAGTGTAGTGACCTGCATTGGTTGTGGCTCCTGTATGATAGATTACACCTATTGTTGTGAAGTTTTTTTTTACCAAGTGATACTTGACCATGTGTGAATCCAGTCAGTTTGCAGTTGTTTTTGGTACCATCTGCATTGTAACGTAGAAGCATTAGTATTATGTATTTACTATGTGTTTGTATTATTATGGTGGAGCGATTATCTGAATTGCAGGTAGTACATAATCTACCATGGTTTGCATTTTGTACAAGTTGCTGAAATGTAACGGATTCACAATTAGGTATGGATACATACACAAAGCGTTCATTAGGGATTTGTTCCTGTGTCACATTGTTGCAGAGAGTGCATGTGTGTTTCCACATGTATGAAATCTGGAAGATTTCATTTATAGGTATGTTTGTGGATCCTCTTGTGAGTTTATAGTGAATTTCACCATTCCAGCACCGTAGTCTAATTCTTGTTTTATTCCATGAACACTATACGTGTTGTAAGGATTGTTTGTTGCGTTTCTATGAAGTACTAACATTTGCAAACACAATTGGTCTGTACTATGTAAGTAAATGTTCTCAACAATTGGTGGTAATTGAAATAGAATATTCATTGCTACATTTGCGTAGAAACTTACACCAGTTATAGTTGAACATTTGAATGGACCAAATAGGTCTGTGTCCAAGTCATTTTTTTGGAGTGTTTGTTGCTTCTTTGAAGAAGTATCTGAGTTACTTTGAGTAATAGGTTCTTCTTTGGTTGTGGTAATTGATGAAGTATTCGTTTCTTTATGTCTCTTTGGAGGATTTGCAGTGAGATCCTGTTGCATTTCTGTTTGAATAATTTTTCTTTTACGTTTTCTTTTTTGTGGAACAGGATATGTTTTTAGATGGGGGTGTATAGAGAACGTAGTCTATTGTATTCTAAAATGCAAGGAATATCAGCGTTTACTTTATTTGCATCAAAGTTGATTAGAAATGGACCATCAAGTGTATGTAAGCGTGATAGTGCTACGTAGCTCATGCCTTCTTTAAAGACTGTGTTACCAATATCTATCAATGCTTTGTCTAGGGTAAGATCTTATGATTTATGAATGGTGACTGCGTATGCTAGAGTTAGAGAAAAATGTTCTCTACGTACATACATGTCTTTTTTTAGAGAAGGAATCGAGCTGTTGAGCGGCCTATCCTTTTTATTTCTGAAGGTTTGTCAAAGAGAATATTGACAAACTGAATGTTATTGTCACATGGGTAGGTTTGAAAGCCAACAACTGCCCCCAGTGCTCCATTAACTAGTCCTTGCTCCATGTCAAGGTTACGTTTAAGCATTACTCTACAGTTTAAGGATAATTTAAATATTTTTTCCAAACCAGCTGTGTTGGAATTTTCTAAAGTATTTAGAGGGTAATTCATAGAATTCAGCACACAAGTGGCGCACACGGCTGGCGCACAGTGTGCGTGTGTGAATTTCTGTGCCAGCCGCGTGCGCTAAAATCCATTTCCGCGCACGTTTTTAGTTTCCAAAACCAGCCGTGGTGCAGAGTGGCGCAGCGATCCTGCAGCAGCGCCAGTTACGCCCGCAACCCCTCACCGTGCGCCATGCACAGCACACAAATCCCGTACATGGCGCACAGGCCCCAAACCACGAAAACGCCTGTAAAACTCCCTGCACATCCCTCCGAATACACGTACCCCGCTGCACGGGGAGTGTCACACGCGATTGGAGTGGCGTACGTGTATAACAGTGGTTCGCGGGAAGTTTCACATGCAAAATGCCCTGTGCGAGTGGGGTACGTGTATTCCTGGGGTGCGCGTGAAGTTTCACACGCGATTGGAGCGGGGTACGTGTATTTCGGGTGTGCGCCGGAAGTTTCACACATGATAGGCCCTGTGCGAGTGGGATACGTGTATTCCTGGGGTTTGCGGGAAGTTCCACACGCGATTGGAGCGGTGTACATGTATTTCAATGGTGCGCCGGAAGTTTCACATGCGATAGGCCCTGTGCGAGTGGGGTACGTGTATTTCGGGGATACGTGGGAAGTTTCACACGCAATTGGAGCAGGGTACGTATGTCTTGGGGGTGCGCAGGAAGTTTGACACGCGATAGGCCCTGTGCGAGTGGGGTATGTGTATTTCGAGGGTACGCGAGAAGTTTCACATGCGATTGGAGCAGGGTATGTGTATTTCGGGGGTGCGCGGGAAGTTTCACTCGCGATAGGCCCTGTGCGAGCGGGGTACGTGTATTTCTGGGGTATGCAGGAAGTTTCACACGCGATTGGAGCAGGGTACGTGTATTCCGGGTGTGTGCGGGAAGTTTCACACGCGATAGGTCCTGTGCGAGTGGGGTACGTGTATTTTGGGGGTACGCAGGAAGTTTCACACGCGATTGGAGCAGGGTACATGTATTTCAGGGGTGCGTGTGAAGTTTCACACGCGATAGGCCCTGTGTGAGTGGGCTATGTGTATTTCGGGGGTATGCGGGAAGTTTCACACTCGATTGGAGCAGGGTACATGTATTTCGGGGGTGCGCGGAAAGTTTCACATGCGATAGGCCCTGTGCGAGTGCGGTACGTGTATTTTGGGGGTATGCGGGAAGTTTCACACATGATAGGAGCAGGGTACGTGTTTTTCCGGTGTGCGCGTGAAGTATCACACATGATAGGCCCTGTGCGAGTGGGGTACGTGTATTTTGGGGGTACGCAGGAAGTTTCACACATGATTGGAGCAGGGTACGGGTATTCCGGGGGTGCGCGTGAAGTTTCACACGTGATAGGCCTTGTGCGAGTGGGGTACGTGTATTTTGGGGTAGGCAGGAAGTTTCATCCACGATTGAAGCAGGTTACGTGTATTCCGGGGGTGCGTGGAAAGTTTCACACGCTATTGGCCCTGTGCGAGTGGGGTACGTGTATTTTGGGGGTACGCGGGAAGTTTCACACGCGATTGGAGCAGGGTACGTGTATTCCCGGGGTGCGTGGGAAGTTTCACACGCAATTTCGCTGTCAGAGCGGGGTACGTGTATCCAGTGGGGTGCGCGTGGAGTCCCACATGTGAATGAGCACTTTAGGTCCTCCCAGGTGTCCTCTCTACCCCCTCCATGGCCCCTGCAGGCAGCCCACACCACAGGGACTACCCTGCACCCCTGGTCATGTGCCGCAGGCAGTCCATCCACCATGGCCATGCCCCCCAGCCATGCCACATGTCAACTTGCACTAGTGATCACCAACTCATGTCCCCCAGCACCCCCACCCCCCAGCATTCAGGGGCACCTGACAGCAGGCCCCCACTCATGTCCCCAGCACCCCCACCCCCCAGCAGTCAAGGCACCTGCCAACAGGCCCCCACACATGTCCCCCAGCACTCCCACCCCCCAGCAGTTAGGGGCACCCGCCAGCAGGCCCCCACTCATGTCCCCAGCACCCCCACCCCCCAACAGTCAGGGGCACCTGCCAGCAGGCCCCCACACATGTCCCCCAGCACCCCCACCCCCCAGCAGTTAGGGGCACCAGCTAGCAGGCCCCCACACATGTCCCCCAGCACCCCCACCCCCCCAGCATTCAGGGGCACCTGACAGCAGGCCCCCACTTATGTCCACAGCACCTCCACCCCAGCAGTCAGGAGCACCTGCTAGCAGGCCCCCACACATGTCCCCCATCACTCCCACCCCCCAGCAGTCAGGGGCACCTGCCAGCAGGCCCCCACTCATGTCCCCAGCACCCCCACACACCAGCAGTCAGGGGCACCTGCCAGCAGGCCCCCACACATGTCCCCCAGCACTCCCACCCCCCAGCATTCAGGGGCACCTGCCAGCAGGCCCCCATACATGTCCCCCAGCACCCCCACCCCCCAGCATTCAGGGGCACCTGCCAGCAGGTCCCCACTCATGTCCCCAGCACGCCCACGCCCCAGCAGTCAGGGGCTCCTACCAGCAGGCCCCCACTCATGTCCCCCTGCCCCCACGTCATGACAATCCTCAATCATGGGCCTTATGCCAGCCACATCACACCCCACGCCACCCCAGCCCAAAGACCCAACCAAGTATTGCATCCACCCACATAGAAATGCCCATTACATGATACAACCCGAATGACAACTATGTAAATGAACACATGTCCGTCACACACACACAATGGGTGCAAGTGAATGTGAAAACCCACATCATGACATGCATGAAATCAATGAGAGAATACCACACATCGAAGTATGAAACAAAAATGTATTGAACCCAAAATGAATGTAATGAAAAGAAAACACACAATAATGTGAAGAAGAAATAAAACGCAGCATGTCCAGAAAATAATCAAAAATATGAAATCAGAATCCAAAGAAATCCAAATGAAAATGTGTCCAAAGTCTCAGTCCAACAAAGCAAATCCAAGGAAAAAAAAAAGTGAAATCCATTGCTCCAGGGTGAAATGAAAAAAAAAAAGACAAATCCACTGTTCAACTATATACAAATCACCAATCCCGGGTCCATGAGCCCAACAAATGAAATGAAACCTACAAAAAAGATTACCTAATAAGGAACTATATACAAAAACGTGGTGCATTGTCCAAGCGCCCCAAAATAAACAAAAACAGAAAGGAAACCTAACACTATCTAACTATATACAATGGCGGCGGGCAAGTCCTGCGGCTCACTCTGTGCTGTCCCGGGCCAGGGCATCATCTAACTCCATGTCGATGTCCCGGAGGCGGGCCTCTGCCCTGGCCCCAAGGTCTCGCAGGGAGGCACTCATGACCTGTTCCAACTCCCTGCGAGTTGCCTCGAGGCACTCTGCCCGCCTCAACGCTCGACGCATGGAGAACTCCGCCCTGACCATGGTGACCCTCGCCTCTTCCGCCCGCCGCCGCTCCGCATCTATCCGCTGGCCCAACCGCTGCCACATGGAAGACACTACCATTCCTGGGTCCTCCTGCCCTCTGGCCGATGCCTGCCCCTCTGATGTTGATGGCCCCGAGCCATCATTGCTCCCACCTACAGCCTGTTCCTGCTGCTGCTGCTGCTGTCCATGTGCCCTGTCCGATGGTGCCTGCACATCCTCCATCAGCTGGTCTCCAGTTGTGGTGTCCACCCCTGCTGGACCGCCGACTCCCGACTGTGGCAGGGATGTGAGCTCCACCAATCTGGCTGTGTTGGTCGGGCCAGGTCCACAGGGGGCCCTGGTGGAATCTGGGCCGGAAGATGGCAGGGTAGACGACTGGTGCATAGTCTCCACAGAGGAGGAGAGGTCCACCAGAGTGCGTGACACATGTAGGAACCCATTGACCAAGGCCCCTCCCAACAGTGGCACATTGTGACGCTGCTGTTCGGGATGGCGTGCATTCTCCGCCCAGGAAGAACACACGTCATCACGAATGTCACGCGTGCACAACGCGACACCAATCAGGATGGAGCCCATACGGTCATGGGACCCCTCGTTCGCAGGTAGTGGAGAGGCAGATGACATGGCACTCTCCCCTACCTGCAGACGGGCCTGGGACGGGGCATCCCTGCTGGTGCATGGTGGTGCAGTCACAGGGTCAAGGACAGGGACATGCACAGGCCCCTCCGCGGTGACCTGTGCTGCCTCCTGACAATGGCCCTGGACTGCACCACTTGCACCAGTGGACCTACCCCCACCAGGCCCCATGTGCGGCTCAGTAGCGGGCTCCTCCTCCTCTGTGGAGACCACCAACCTGGATGTCTCCGTACCGTCTTCCACCATTGCAAGCCCCTGTGGGGGCTCTCCACAGCCGTAGTGGCAGACGCGGCACCAGCCCCCTTGCTTCCGGATGATGGCAAGTCCTGGGAGGGTGGCAGGCCTTGCATCGCCGCCCAGTGGAGGCATCCCCGCCGCTTGGCTACACAGCGGCGTCTCCGTCCTCTTCTTCACTTGACGCTGCGTAGAGGGAGACATAGAACACAAGCATCAGGGTACAGTACAACATGCCCCTAGACAGGAAGCAATAACACATGAGTTGCAGTGTCTAACGTCACTTCCATCCTGTCCCTCCACAACACATGGGTGAATGCATGCAACACACATGCATGAACAGGCACAGCGCCTGCAATCAACATCAGCATCCATGTACAAGGGCCTAAGTCACACAAACACTTCTCAGACACACACACATGTGCACCATACATCTACATGACAGCAGGACCCATCCCTCACACCCCCACCATGTGCAAGAACAGACACTGGCATGCTTTCATGTGTGCATTTGCCATACAGCTACCCATGTTGCATTGTAACTCATGCACCAACCATGTGGTTCACACATTACTGGTCTCACATGCATGACCATGATGTCCCTGCACACACACATCCATACATGGCCTATGTCACACATACAGGCAAGTATCAGACTACCAGCACACTGCAACATGCCCTGTCTCACACACCAATGCTTGGCCACTTACCACTCAACTCCAGACGGGTCTTCCTCTGCAGGATCTGGGCCTACACGTTCCAGGACCCTCATCTGGATGTCACTCATGCTGACCTGGCCCCCCTCTGTGAGGCACTGGGCCTTGTAGAGGGTCCTGGACCTTAAGTCCTCCCAGCGCTTCTTGACGTGCTTGATGTCGCGGGTTGCCACCCCTTCCGCATTGATGGCAACCACTACGTCGTCTCAGATCCTCTCCCTTCCTTCCTTGTTGGCGCGTGATGTTCCGAAGAGGGCATCAAAATGCCCCAGGACATGCTCCACCAGGACACCAACTTCCTTCACACTGAAGCTGGTGGCCCTCTGCCTCTCTGACTTGGGGTCGCCAGTGGTCTCAGTAGGTGTTTGCCCTGAGATGGCGACCCCCGAAGCAGGCGTGGGTGGGCAACTGGGTCCTGGTGCTGGGCTGTGGAGCGATGGTATCCCAGTCGGGAGTCTTTTGTTCCAGCAGAGGTGGACACAGCAACTGGAACCCTGGCTGACGTGCAAGCACCAAATAGCAGGGCACGTGGGCAGCAGGCAGGCAGCAGCAGATGGCAGGTGGGAGCGTGCTCGGGGCTCTGGGGGCAGTAATTCGGCCTTCTGGGCAGTAGCATGGTCTTCCGTGTGTTGTTGCGTGGCCAGCTTGATACGGAGTGATTTGGCACGTGAAAATATTGCACGTCAGCGTGTAATTCGAGGAAAGGCCCTTCGCACGTAAGCACGTCAGCACACATACGCAGTTTCATTGGAACAAATGCCCTTAGCGTGTAAGCGCTTCTGTGAGGTGACTCGTGCGGGAGTTTCCCTCGTGACGTGGGCATAGTGGTTCAGTGCGCGTGAAAAAACTGTGGAGAGGGAACAATTTAAATACCTAGGCATACTAAAAACGAATAACCTGAACGATTATACCCCCAGAAACTTGCAACCAGTGTTGACCAAGCTTGCAGAGGACAGCCGACACTGGTATTCCCTTCCTTTGACACTACTAGGTAGAGCAGCGCTTTTTAAAATGATGTCCCTGCCCCGACTCTTATATGTATTCCAGAATACCCCACTATATATCCCTCCAAACATATTTATGAAGATAGATCAATCACTCCGGAAGTTCTATGGAACAACGGCCATCCACACATAGCACTGGCCACGCTCCAAAGATCCGTTTGGGAGGGCGGAATAGGGCTCCCCCGAATGCAGACTTACTACTGGGCCAGCCAATTGACAATAGTGAATGACCAACTGCACAGGGACCCAGCTGCGCCGCACAACAGATCATCGGAAGCTAGCGCCCCTGAGAGGTCGGTCATGCAATACTTCTATAGGAAAAGAGCTCGAACAATCACCTCCAATATGCAAGCACATACAACGCAAATCTGGGCAGAGGCACATAGGTTTGTGGGGTGGGGAGGTAAGCTATCGCAGGCTCAACCAGTGTGGAATAACAGAAACCTCCCGGGTGTATACACGCTCCCTAAATGGCCGAACTGGGGTCAACATGGAACACTCACATTGGGTGACATTGTGAAAGAAGGTAGCATAATCCCATTCACGGAGCTAGCACCCCGCCTTGCACTCCCCCAAACCGAACAATATCATTACACCCAACTACAGCACGCACTACAGGGCAGCCTCCCCGATGTGACCTCCCTGCCAGAATACACCCCGATAGAAAGGAACCTATTCCCTAAACAAATCACTCATAAAGTGACATCGATCCTGTACAGTGCCATAACTTCCTTTGGCACCACAGAACTCCTGGCGCTACAAACCAAATGGGAGGCCGACGTGGGTGCAATATTACCGGAGGAATGGGTCATGGCACTGATGTATCATCAAGACTCAGACTGATCCAGTAAAAGTTATTACACAGAATATATTATCCTAGGGTAGCCCTCTACAAATGGGGGAAGATAAATGATCCAACTTGTTTGCGATGCAAAACAGAAGAGGGTACCTTTTTCCATATCCTGTGGAAATGTGCATGCATTCAACAATTTTGGGGGGCATGTTGTAACGAATTATCCAGAGTCACGGGCAAGACGATTCCTAGGGATCCTAAGCTACTACTACTGGGAATGGATGACGAAATTGAATTGTCAAGGTATGAAAAACTGTTTTTGTCCACAACTACCGCCCTGATTAAACGAAATATTGCTCAAAAATGGGGGTCGGACTTGACACCGAGCTATGAACAATGGGTGACAGACGTGGATATTTATGTTGCAATGGAGCGCAGGGTATACTCAGCCAGAGGATGCCTGGCTAAGGCGCAGAAAGTATGGGAAAAATGGGAAGACGCCCACTGAAAGATGACATTGGACAAATGGACATCAAGACAAGTTGAGGTAAACCGGGAACCCCATGGTGCTCTCTGGACAGGGAAGAGAGAGGTGACCCCTGTGTTGGGGCAAGCAAACTCAGCTTCAAACTTCTGTGTATAATTGGGGGGAGATATTCTGAGACCTTTATTGGCAGTGTGCCTGTATTGTTTTGTTTTATGTGTTTTGAAAACCAATAAAATGTGTTATAAAAAAAAGAAATGCACTTCCGCGTGTGGATGCGTGTAATCCGAGGAAAGGGCTTACGCGCGTAAGTGACGTGACGCGCGCGGGCATTTCCATCAACACGGGTGCATGTTCATCGTACACGTCCAAAAACTGCACGTCCGAGTGTCAGCTCGTGTAATTGGAGGAAAGGGCCTTAGCGCGTACACGCGTAAGTGACGCTGTACGTGTGGGCCGCTTTAAAAGGTACGTGTAGGACCCCATTCCCTTGTACGTGCTTTTCATGGAGAGCGAGTGGGTGAATTCTGTACTTCTTGTCGGTTCACATGTGATTACTTCACAGCGTTTCAAGTTCATACTCCCTGTTACCTCTGACAGCGTTCTTTATTTTTTTTGGGCCTGTTTCCTCAAAAAGCATTCACTTCTTCTTTTGTCCTGTCTCCTCAGACAGCGTACAGTTCTTCTTTTGGCGGGGGTGTTGCCTACGCGCACACGTGCATTTTTTCCATGTTCTTTTTCAGGTAGACGGTGAGTCGCGCACGCATTTACCAACTCTGCTTGCCCCGTTTGTCGCGTACCCATTCAGAGGTCATTGTAGGCTGCGTGTAACATGCGTACACTTGCTTTTGTGTTTATGGGTGCCACAGCATAGTGCGGGTTCATTTTTCCATGCACGTGGTCTACGAGGGGTTGCGTGCATGTTACCTTTTCTTTTTGGGGTGCCTGTGCATTGCGTGACCCGTCATCTTCTCCCAGGGGTCACAGACAGCCTTGCTAGAGCACTAGGGTACGAATTCCATCTAGTACCCTACCCCTTTCACCCTCAATTGCCCAGGACAATTGTTTACTGCAACTCCCATACGCACAACAACATCAGTGCTATGGTTGGAGGCGACCTAGCGGTAAGGGAGGCAAAGGTGGCCGACCTCCAAAAGGGGGGCGTGGTGGGCACGGTAGGGGACGTGGCCAGGATTTGCAGACCCCCATGTGTGGAGGACCAATCAGGGACACCCATGCCTCCCCCTGTGGTTGAGGGAAACATGGCTGACACCATCACAGCTCAGCCATTGTTGGACCAGCCTATTGTGGCACCTGAGCCGGCACAGGTTGACTCCCAGGCTGACTTCCAGGTCAGCAAGTCTAAGCCACGTGTGTCGGTGCAAGTTGGTGTCACCAGGCCACGTGGATCTGGGGCAGCAATGTCATCTGCTGCCCCAAGTAGGCAGGGTGGGGATACTGCAGGGGCAGCTGCAGCTCTAGCCACCCCAGCTCTGAGTCTCCCAGCCAGGACAGTGTCGGTCCTGGTCCATCAAACTGATGTTGCCCCTGCCAACATCACACTTCAGCCAATGCCTGCACTAAGACCTATGGTCATTGTGCCTTCGCAAATTCCCAGTACCCAGTCCACCTGCGCTTCTGCCCCTACAGACCAGAGCGGCGCAAGCCACTCAGGCTCTGCTCCTCATTTGAAGAAGAGGAAGAAGGGTGCTCTGGCACTACAGGCTGAGACCCCAAACACGGCTAAACAGTCCGGCACGTCAAGGAAGCCTAGCTTTAATGACCCCGAACTTGATGCACTTGTGAGCTATGTGTCGGCACATAGTCACGAAATGTTGGTGACTGCAGGGTGCAAGACCACACCTGGTCAACGTAGGGCACACTGGCAGACCATCGCGGACCGCATACGTGCCCTTGGATTTGTGAAGCGCACAGCTGATGATTGGTACAAGCGGTGGAATGACCTGAAACGCAGAGCAAAGAACAAGCTGGCCTTAAATCATCCCGTTACTCTGGTGACTGGCGGTGGGTCTCAACAAGAGGACAAGAAACTCACTGAACATGAGTCTGTTGCTGGGACCTTCATCACAGAGGAATAGATCCAAGGTGTGGGAGAACTACCTGATTACGACTCATTATCTGGTGAGTGCCCATGCGTGTGTGTGTAATCCATGGTTATGTTGTTTGGGTGACGGGTTCTGATTGAGTGCCAGGTGAGGGTGTGTACTCCTGAGTGTTATGGGTCACCCATTTGCTTCCTCCCATACATTCACGTGCCTTGGATTTGGGTATGACTGTATCCTTACTGCCCACAGTTGCCAATTAGGCCCACATTAGTGCACTTTACCTTGAACTGTCATCTTGCAACTACATTGTTCAGATTTTGTAAGTGTTCATTCAGGCTGATTGTTTCCACTCTCCCATTTTTGCTACACATTATTCTGCCCTATTGCAACATATGTGATATGCTTTGTCATTGTTTACAGCCTACACTGGGCCACTATTTTTACCTGGTTATGTTAATGATTACACCATTCAGGCCGATGGAGTATTGGGCTGCAGAAATGTTTTATTAGGGCCTGTTTGCATGTGGAACATGACAGATGTTTCCTGTAATGTTAAATTGACCAACCATTGATCAGCCCACAATGACTGTGTTATTGGACACTGGATGTGTTTCAGTGTGTGGCACATGCATATTTCGCAACACTATTCAGCATCAATCTTCGCATCATGTCGATGTGACATGGATGTGTGACAGTACTCATTCACTGACATATTGCTGTAGTTTTGTAATTTACTGTGGCTATGCTACATGACATCCGTGTGGTGGCATGTGTCATGTATGTGTATTGGACATGCCACTCACAGCCTGATGTGTGATGCCAGTGCTACCCAACATGCTGCAAATGTGTTGCATTTCCATCTTGCTCTCCCCAGTGTCTGCCTTTTTGACTCCACTTCCAACTCTTTGACAGTGCATGCAGGGTTACAGTCTTGTGGGACATGTGTAAATCATGTACTGGATCTCTGGCTTGTCACGGACTATGTGTGTGCTATGCTGCTCATGCCTGTTTCCATTTGTTGTCTTTCCTGTTTTTGCAGGTGATTACGCACTTGGTGCTGTTGAGGTTGAGGAGATGGTGCAGACCCAGGAGGAATCTCAGGCACGACCGGGCACCAGTGGGGGACGTGGTGTAGTGGTGGGTGAAAACCCAATGTTACTGCAGACCATACTGTCCAGGGGTGCCTCTGGGTGCACCTCCCCAGACCTCTATTCAGGTGCTGAGTCGGATGATGAGACCTATGTTCCGTCGCAGGTAAGTGTTTCCGGCAGGGATTCTGTTCTGTCCAACTCACCTTGACCAGGGGTAGAACCGTCTATCGGGATGTCAGTGTTGGTAGGTCCGCCTTTGGCGGTTATGGATGCAGGGTCACACTCCACAGCATCTGATCCTGTTCCTGGGCCAGCAGATCAGAGGGGGAATGCAGTCCTGCAGCCTCAGGCAGTGCCAGCACAGCAAGGTGCAGATCGCCTTGCCCCAAACAGGTGTGGTGCCCGTCGACGTGGTGGCCATGCGCCATCAGGCAATACTGTATGGGAAAACTCCATGTACGGTATGGCAACCCAACAGGCAGCATCAGTAGAAATGATGGCTCAGGCAATGGAGAGGGTGGCCACTTCCATTATCCCCCTTGAAAGGCAGATGGAGCAACAACAGCAGGCAACAGACTCCATTTGCCAATCACACAGGGAAGACATGTTGGCGACCAACAGGGAGAGACAGGCGGCACTGGAGACTCTGCGTGAATCCATATCAATAGAGTCCAAGGGCCAAAGGGAAGCCCTGAGGGTAGAACTACATAACCTCAGGCAGACTCTGGTTGAACTTGAGGCTTCCAGTAATTTAAGGGCAGAACAGCAGCTGGAGCAGCTCACACGTTCGCTCTCAGCTGAGCTGCATGCAACACGTGAGGAGATCCGGGCATCACGCGAGGCCATGCGTGCAGAAATGCAAGCAACCCGTGATGTGCTGCATGGGGATCTCCGCACTTTAATCCTCCAGAATCAGACCTTCCAGACCTGCATGCTTGCTGCCATGGAGGACCATACCAGGGCTTTGCGTGGGCTGCCTCCCATAGTGCCACCGCCACCTGATGCAGCAGCAGAGGATGAGCAGAGCGACAGCAGTTCTCCCACAATGGCATAACCGTGCAGGCCATGAGCCCAAGGAGCTATTTTTTGTTTTGCAACATCCACACAGGTGGGTGTTGGTGTGCACCCTGTCCTCGAACCTCCTGGGTGGCCACCCCCACCACCCCTGGCCCCCACAAAGGCAATTTTTGATTTTTTTTTTTTTACAGTGTTTTGCCTTGTGTGGCTCCCGTGGCATCCACTGTATTCCAGCTGGGCGCATGCAGGCTTGTCCTGAGTTTGGGTTAGATGCTTGGGTTCATGAGACACACACCCCTTCTGCTTCCCGTTTCAATGGGTTTGCAAAGGGTGTGACCAAGTGACAGTGAATTACACAGTGACGTTGGGCTCCCATGAGCCGTGTGGGCCGTCTGTAGTCAATACTGTGTAGACATCCCTAGTGGGTATTGTTGTTGTATTGTACATGCATGGTGTATTGATATGTGCTTGTGCATCCATGTCTTCCTCCTAATCTGCAGGTTCCTTCCTCATGTCTTCACAAGGCCGTCTCTTTGCAGATGCAGTTCATGTTGTATGCAGTACACTGAGACATTTGCGTGGCAGCAACACTCTACAGTTGTAAGGGGTCGATGTGCTGGCGTATTCAGGTTGTAAGACTACCACTACTTGAACTTAGTACTGTTATGTTTTTACATTTTTCCATGGTGTGTTGCAGCATTGTGTTGGTGGTAAGTATTTGGTAATGTGTGCTGTTAGTTATACATTACTGGGAGCATATTGTGTGTGGGCAGTTTCCATTAGGGACAGTGTACTTTGTGACACTTGTGTCAGGTCGTGTGCATTGCTTTGTTTGCTTTCACATTGCATGACATGCCATGGTGTGTTTGGTGGTGGAGGTGGGGAGGGGTTGGGTACATGGCGCTGTTCTCATGTTGTATTTAGCAAGGGGGAAATGAGTTTAGCAGCATAGATGTATGTCTTTTGATGACACTGCATTGGTGGTGTTTGGGTAGGTAGGGATGCACACAATGTAACATTTCCAGGTGACCAATCTCAGGATGGTATGGTTGTGACAGTTGAGTGTCCCTTATGTCATCATCATTGATTGTCAGCTGGTATGTGCCAGGGCTGTGTGCACTCCACAGGGGTGTGATTTTATGTGAAGTAATTATCCACCAGCTGCATACGGGCTGCCTCACCACATGCCCTTTCCCCTCCCATGCACAGCGGGCGTGCATGTGGTTGGGGATGTGGGGCCACCATCATGTCCACCGGCAGGCCCCGGCATGTTGCAACGTTGTGCAGGACACATGCTGTCACTATGATCCTGCACACTACTGGGGGAGCATATAACAGCTGCCCACCAGAGCGGTCAAGGGAGCGAAAGCCTGACTTGAGCACTCCGAATGTGCGCTCCACTATGCCCCACGTTGCAATATGGGCTGTGTTGTATCTTACCTCGGGTGGCATGGTGGGGTTCCGAATTGGCGTCATCATGTGGGTGCTCAGAGGGTAGGCACTGTCCCCTGGGGAGGTGGTGATGGGTATCATTAGTGGGGTTGTGACATTACTCAGTATCTGACATGCATGCATGTGCAGTGGCATTTATACTCACCAAGCAGCCATGTATCGCCATGCCGCCCAGCTTCTATGTCCCGGTTTAGGGTTGACATTCTGTAAATGAAACTGACGTGGGTGGACCCTGGATAGTTGGCATATACTGAGGTGATGATTCCCATGCCATCACATAATACCTGCATGTTGATAGAATGCCAGTGCTTGCGGTTTCTATAGATGTGCTCAGATGCCCTGGGGGGACGTAGAGCCACATGGGTGCAATCAATGGCACCTAGCACTTTGGGGTATTGTGTCACGCCGCCGCCTTCGGGTTGTCGCTGGCGGCTATGGAACGCTTGACGTTGGCGGCGCCATTAGGTGGTGCCAGGGTTTTCCTTCCCACTTCCTGGTTTGGCTGTCTAGTCTTTTTGTTTTGGTTCCCCATTTCTGTATTTAGCCTCGCCCCTTCCTGGGCTCTGTGCGTTGCAACTTTGTTTCTTTCGCTCTGTTGCCATGCTCCTTCGTACTTTCACTCCGCTGCCTTTAGTGTTGTTGCTTTTCTCTTCCCCCCATGCACGTGGATCCCTTTTCCCATGCCGGTTCTGCCCTGCCTTTTCTCCCCCCTCTTTCACTCCCTCCTCTCGCGGTTTACGTACCTGCTTGTGGCTTCCCTTCCTTGTCTGTTTTCTCTCTCTCGCTCTGGCATCTATCCCTTACCTTTTCTTCCCGATCCTGCCTGCTGCCATCCAGACTGCTTTCTTCATTTCTGCTCCTGGTACCCTTGCAATCCGGTACCCGGACCCGGTGTACTTACTACGTAGTGGAACTTGCTCTCCTGTCCTGAGCGCTGCCATCCGCTCCTTCTCCGATTCTGCTTCGGATCCGGAACTTGTTTTCCTGCTGCATTGTGGAACTTGTACCTCTGTCCAAGAGGCTGTCTTCTGCTCCTTTGCCTCAGAGCTATTGCCATCTAGTCCGGACTACCTTGACATCCATCACGATCTGGACGAGTCCATTTGATGCTACATCCATCACGTTCTGGACGAGTTCAGTTGCTGCTACATCCACAGAGAGGTTTTTTTAAGTGGCTTCTTTTTTCCTCTCCAATTGGTCCCTGCGGGAAGGGGGTCGGCTGCTTCCCTGTTTAGCAGGGAATCAGGGTGGCTTCTTACCGCGGACGACCGTATCTCTTCTCAAAGAAGATAAAATCAAAGAAGAAGCTTTCCAGGCGAGAAGTGTCCTCAGAAGATACAGGTGAGGAGGAAGGGGAGGTGGACATTGATATTGCTGATAACCCACGTATCACGTCTGAGCTTGACAGTTTGCAAAGCCTAGAGGATATATCAATGGCTACCCATGAACAGGCCCAGGAGCTGCTTACAGCTATGCAGAATGTGACACTGGAATTACAGGCTGTTAAAGCTGAAAATACATCTCTTAGGCAGCGGGTCGACCGCTTTAAACAGTCCCGAAGTGACCTTCCGCCTATGCCCTTAGCCTGTGGCAAATACGATTGTTCGCCTAACAAATTCAAGGAGTTTATGGAGGCTTGTATCATCTATTATACTTTCAGACCCCAGACCTATGCTTCAGATCAGGCCCACATAGGATTTCTGATATCCAATCTAACGGGTAATGCTCTATCCTGGGCTACTCCACTGGTGACCAGTGCCAGTCCTTAACTACAAGATTATTCTGGGTTCACCGCCCAGTTCAAGTCGGCCTTTGAGAGACAAGAGACAGCGGTGGTTGCCAGTGAACAGTTACTAGAAATTCGACAGGGAAACTCTGATCTATTGTCCTACATATCCCGCTTTAAACGGGTTGCTGCAGACGCAGGCTGACAGGAGAAAGCTTTATACACCATTTTTTGTTGAGGTCTGAGAGAAGAAATTAAGGACAAGTTAGCAAGGGTAACCAGACCCGCCACGCTAACCGACGTGTGGTCTACGGTGATTCAGTTGGATTTCCGCTTATCAGAAAGGCGTTCTGAACGTCGGAGACATCGTGGGTTTCCTGTCATGGCCGAGCCTGGTACATCCTCCCCCACTCCTACCTGTGTGAATAAAGAAGAACCTATGCAGATTGGGACTACTCGAGGGCCACTTACCTCGGATGAAAGAAAACGACGCAGGGACAACAACCTGTGCATGTATTGCGGATCCAACCAACACATTTTGAGGGACTGTCCTGATGTGCCACCACGACGATCGGGAAACGCCACTCCTCGGAACTAATAGGGACGAGTTACAGAGGGGGATTTCCTAGTCCCTTTGTGTCATTATCCGTTACTCCAATGAACTCCACCGACGACAACCGTCTCATGGTAGTCGGAGTCCAATTGTGTCTTTCCCAGCAGACCTTCGAGGTTCTGGCATTGCTGGATGTGGGGCTGCAGGATGCTTTATGGATGTCGTTTGGGCTGACAAGGACGGCATTGGCCGTTTGGAGAAAGAGGAGGATCAAAAGGTGGAAGGTGTGGATGGCAAACCCCTTAGCTCGGGTCTCATCACACATACCACTGCTCCGATGATGATGAAGGTACTACATCACATTGAGACCATCCAATTTGACCTGATCAGAGCCGCACACTTTCCTGCGATCTTGGGGGTCTCTTGGCTTCGGAAACACAATCCTACCATTGATTGGACAAATAATCTACTCTCCTTCACTTCAAAATTTTGTCGTCAGTCTTGTTCTACACAGACCCTGCATACCACTGTCCACACCCTTCCCGATCTATCCCTTGGGTCGGATGTCTTGAAGGTTAACAGTATCCCCAAGAAATATCTTCACTATCAAGAGGTGTTTAAGGACTATGGTCTGCAAGAGTTGCCTCCCCATCGACCGGAAGACTGCGAAATCAATCTTCTGCACAATGCAGTTGTTCCTTTTGGGCGTATGTTTTCTCTATCTCTCAAGGAGAAGGAAGCGCTCAAAGAGTATCTTGACTGGAACTTACAAGATGGTCTGATGCAACACTCACACTCTCCCGCTGGGGCTTCGCTGTTCTTTGTCCCGAAGAAAGGATCTAGTGAACTTCGACCTTGCATCGATTACAGGGGTCTCAACCAAGTGACATTAAGGGATCGTTATCCCATGCCACTTATTAGGGACATTCTGGAGGCAGTCCAAGGAGCCAAGGTCTTCTCCAAGATCGATCTTAGAAGAGCCTACTACCTTCTACGGATTCGCTCAGGTGATGAATGGAAGACTGCTTTCCGCAATCCTTTTGGGCATTATGAGTATTGCGTCATGCCATTTGGCCTGGTCAATACCCTATCCGTTTTTCAGCGGTTCATGGACCGCATTTTTTCGGACCTTCTGTTTCATTTTGCCATTATCTACCTGGACGACATCCTGGTATTTTCTAAGGACATTCAGCTTCACAATAAGCATCTTCACCTGGTCCTCCAAAGGTTACAAGAAAACCGCCTCAAAGCCAATGCCGAGAAGTGCATCTTCCGAGCGCCTGAGGTTAATTATCTTGGTTTCATGGATCCCGTAAAGATAGAAGCTATTCTACATTGGCCCACGCCCAATTCTGTCAAGGAGATTCAAATGTTCCTAGGGCTTGCTAACTTTTATCGCAAGTTTATCCTAGGTTTTTCCGACAGAGTACTCCCCATAACAAGGCTGCTCAAGAAGTCCTCAATGCCTTTTGTTTGGACTCCAGAGGCCAACCAAGCCTTTCAATGATTGAAAGAGGATTTTTGCTCGGCTCCGGTCCTTCATCAACCAGATCAAGTGTTAAGGTTCATCGTTGAGACGCATGCCTCCGCGGCAGCCCTGGGTGCCACTCTTCTACAGGAGCATAAGTGTCTGGAATATCCTGTTGCCTACATGTCTAAGACTTTGAACGACAGTCAGACACACTATTCTGTTATAGAGAAAGAACTCTTGGCCATGAAATCCGCCTGCGAAGAATGGCGGCATCTCTTGCAGGGGGCTAACCTGCCCTTCGAGATCAGAACGGACCATAAGAATCTCAAGATCTTACAGAAGATGGAATGTGTCAACTCACGCAAGGCCCGCTGGGCCCACTTCTTTACCCAATTTGACTTTACTTTGACCTACTTGCCAGGGTCCAAAAACATTCTGGCTGATGCTCTCTCAAGAAGGCCTTATCCGGGCGTTTCCCAGAAGGAATCCCCAAGTCTCATGCTCCCTGATGTCAAGATCATCTGTTCAGTTGAGTCTTTTTTAAAGGAAGTTTGTAAGGCCACGCAGTCTGCTGGCATTCCTCCTGCTTCTCCACCCGCCAAGGACATCCTCATTCAAGATGGTTTATGCTTCAAGCAACAACGTTTATTCTTGCCGGACATTCCGACCCATCAGGCGGCTTTAAGGTGGTGCCATGATGACCCGGTGGCAGGCCACCGAGGAGTAAAGAACACTCTGGATCTGCTACGTCGCAGGTTTTGGTGGCCCTGCATGGCCAAAGAGGTTTCTTCCTATGTCTATTCTTGTCCGGTATGCTGTCGGTCAAAACATTACACCCAGAAGTCGATTGGTTTTCTTCAACAAGAAGAAGTACCTAAGAGACCTTGGAGCCTGATTTCGACTGATTTCATCGTTGATCTGCCACCCTCAGCAGAAGGATGCTCGTGTATAATGGTTACAGTGGATTGTTTTACCAAGATGGCCCATTTCTCTCCTCTAGCTGGCCTACCTACTGCCGCCGAGATGGCGACAGTGTTTGCTAGAGAAGTTTTTGGTTTGCATGGCACTCCGGACAAGATTATTTCTGACAGAGGCCCCCAATATACTTCACGATTCTGGAAAGAGCTGTGTGATAGATTGGGCATTGAACGATGTTTGTCGTCAGGTTTTCATCCGCAAACCAATGGGCAGACGGAAAGGACCAATGCCACTCTTGAACAATATCTCCGGTGCTTCACTAATGCCCAACAGGACAATTGGGTTAGTCTGCTGTCCACCGCAGAATTTGCCTATAACAACTCCAGGCACAGTGCCACCGGCCTCAGTCCTTTTTTTTGTTCCTATGGTTTTCATCCCAGCTTTACTCCTTTTCTGTCATTCCCTCCATCTATTACTCCGTCTGTGGATGTTCTACTTACCAGTATCTCGGAAGCTCATAAGTCTGCTACCGAGAGTTTACAGACAAGCAGTCTTCGGTACCGTTCCCACAGCAATCTCAAGCGCTTACCTGCGCCTACTTGGCAGAAAGGTACCAAGGTCTGGTTGTCCACAAAGTATCTACCTCACTGGCTCCATCTCTCTAAGCTGTCACCCCGTTTCCTGGGTCCCCTTCCCATCCTTCGCAGGATCAATCCGGTGGCCTTCCGCCTTTTACTACCCAGGCACATGCACCACCTTCACCCTGTTTTTCACTCTTCTCTTCTTAAAGAATGCAAGGCTGATCCTTATCATCGCCCTTTGCCCCAGGATCCAGTGCCTACCGACATTCCTCCCAATGAATATGAAGTGGCCTCCGTTCATGATTCCCGCTACCGGCAGGGTCGGTTGGAATATTTGATCCATTGGAAGGGTTATCCCCATTCTGAGGACTCCTAGGAACCGGTTTCTCATGTGCATGCCCCAGCATTGGTTCAGAGGTTTCACCGTCTGTTCCCGGGTAAGCCGGGGGGGGTGTCCCTTGGGAGGGGGCATACTGTCACTGCGCCGCCTTCAGGTGGTCGCTGGCGGCTATGGAAATGTTGGCAAAGGTTGACATTTCCTATGCTACCAATAGTTTTCCGGCAGAGTTTGTGTCCTAATGTTTTAAAAATTGGTTCACCTTTCACTGGTGTCAATTGAAGAAGATGTCTGAAAATAATAATGTGTTTTCCTGCAAAGAGCTCTTCATAGTTTGTTTTAAGTACTTCTTGTAATCTGAGGTGAATCAAAGCCAATATTAGGTTGGAGACCATGCTCACTTCATCTATTAGTAGCATTTTCATTTGTTTTAACACTCTGCATAGTTCCATTGCAGCTTCGGTATTAAGTTTGTAATATTCTAATTTGTTTTGGTGTTCTACTGGTAGGAGTAGTAATCAATGTAAAGTTACACTCCCTATGTTGTAGGCAGCTAAGCCTAAGGGGGAAGTTACAACAGCTGACAGTTTGTTGATGTCAATTGTTGAAGGAACTTGCTGATGATTTTGATTAAGAATGTTTTGCCAGAACCAGCTTCGCCACTGACGTATAATAGTATAGGTTTTTAATTTTGACAGGTACATTCTTTATTTTCACATTGTACACCATGTGCAATTTCTTTTGTTACTTCTTGAAAAATGCTACGCTGCTCATTGTTTAGTTTTGATTGTAGTGTACTTAAGTCTTCTGTATATTCATACAGACACATGGCTTTTTCTACTTCTGTCATAGCTAATTCAGCCTGTTGCTGTTCATTGTGCAACATTGTTTTGTATTGTGTAAAGTTTAAATCACTGATAGTGCTTTCATTTGCTTTGAAAGCGTCTTCATAGGAGTCATAGTTATCTAGTAACTCTTCTTCTTTTCTCCATGGTTTAAAGAGTTGTAGCAGGGACATGTAATATAGTTCTTTCAGTTGAGAAGTTTTTAATGACAATTTGATATGATTAATTAAACTTGGTTTGGTCAATTTTACTAAGCTGCCTTCACAATTTGTCACTCTGTATCTACCTTTTTTTTTCATCTGGTTTTATATTATTTTTGTATGTGAAGTTTTGAGCTATGTGGTGTAGACACATGGTTTCCAAAGTGGTACTTCTGTTTGGGTAGTATGTGTCTATTAAATTGCTTTTTAAAATGTCTTGGCTGTTCGGATAATTTTTGGCTATTGTTTCTATGTTGTCGTATGAATTGAGAACTCTTTTTCTAGATTTAGCAGGACCAAGCCTTAGCCATACTATATTTTCGGATTTTCCACCACACAAAGCAGTATCAGTTAAACGATGTGCAACTTCATAGCAGCCACATTCTCTATGGGAGAGCATTTTTATGCCCAAGCTGCACAATTTCTGAGGCAGTGTTTTGTCTGATGAAAGGTCATTCCAGAGGTCTTGAAGCTCAGTTTTTTCTGCTTTTGTTAAGTAGGCTGTAACATATCGTGCAACTGCAGTGGAATTGTCTGCAATGTACTGCACATCTATGTTTGCATTCGACAATAGGGCAACGATTGCATTGTAATCATTGATATATTTTGCTTCGTCTGTTCTTTTAATGTAATATGTATTTTTAGGTGATTTACCTTTAACACTATGTCTAACTGAAGACATGAAGTTGTTCACTTCACCTGTTTCTGTAACCAGTCTAGGGAAACCAAAACGGCATTTGGTGTAGTATTTCCCTTTGTTTTTGTATTTGCGACAACAATATTTGCCACATTTGTGTGTTTGAAATTGTACAATTTGTGCATGAAGATCACTATTTGTTGCTTTTGATGGAATTTCACAAACAACATATTTTTTGATAAAATGTGACACAGTGGCATCACTGTCTTGACCAAATTTAGGAGCATCGTTAATCCATAAAAGCATGTGGATATGTGGTGCTCCTCTGGCTTGGTATTCTTTTCTCCAAAAGAAGTTTTGCACTTCTCCGAGGCGAGGAACAGTTTTATTACAAATAAAGTGTAGCATAGCAATGAAGTAGTGATGGATATATCTTGAAACATTAACAGGATCTAGAGAGAAGAGTTCTCCAGGTGTTAGTATATCTATGTTTGTTTTGTTTTTGTTTGATATGCGTAGGAAATCATCTAAATCTTCCCATGCATATTCTGCACAACTTAATGTAACAAACCAAGTTGGTTGGCCAAGGTTTCTTATCATGCAACGTACATCTCAGTGACATCGGAACCAGTACTCTTTCTTACCACGCATGTTTGCTAACAGATTTGTAATGCTTGATTGTAAAACTTCATCTTTTTCTTGCACTTTTCGTACTAATTGCGTAGCTGACATATTTTGAAAGTGGGTTCCTGATTTTAATGTGTGTGCAACTCCGTAACATTGAGTTGCTAGTTCACTTTCAAAGAGTAGGTGGAATATGTATTCCACATTTTGTCTAAATCTGGGATCTTCAGAATACATTCATAATGAGCGGTATTCTGATGCTGTTATCTGAGTGGGTCTATCATCGTACCTTCCTCCTTTGCCAGTAGGAAAGAGTAAAGGAAAAGCATGTGCGTCTATATTTTTTTTCCCATATGCTGATTGGTGATCCTTTTGTTTGTCGCATTTGGTAAGTTTCTAGTGCATCATCTATGGTGTCTTTAGAGTGTAATGGATGAATTGTATAATGGTCTAAAATATTGGATATTGTAGCAGGATCTAGAAGTTCAAATTGACCAGTTTCTGGTAACTCTTGTATTATTTCAGTTATTTCTCTTATGTTTTCCTCAATATTTATTTCTTTGTAGTATTCATTATTGACTTTTAGATATTACAAGACTTGTCTAACTTTATGTTGTTGCCACATTTGTTTGTCTTTTGTAGGTACATTTACTATGACAATTAAAGATTGTTCTATTGGACATTGCACTCCCAGAGTGTGCACATTTTCTTTTAGATCTAATAGTAAATATACTACTTTGCCGCAAATGCCTTTCACCAATTCAGAGGGAGGTAATTTTGCTGTTTTTGCTTCAAGGTGTATTATTGCTTGGAATGGGTGTACTGTTTGAATTATGATGCTCTCATATAAATTGAGTTGTTGCAGGGGTTTTGGTAGAGGGAATAATTCCAAATTATCTGTGAAAGCACGTGAAGGAGTTTGATTGATGTCAAGTTTTGTAGTGCAGTAACTGCAAACTGTTAAGGGGTCAGTTATTTCGTATTTGTTTTCTGCTATAAGGTAGAAAGCTAATTCAAACCATTTGGAATCTTCATTGTCTTCTATTTTGTATGTTATGTCTATAGTTTTTGTGTTATTTATAAAAAGTTCTGCGAAAACACACACACACAGATGGTTTGGTATTTCAGCAGAATTTTAGTATTTCTTTTTTGTATGTGTGTAATAGAAGGTTGCCATGTGCAAAATTGTTGCTAGCCTGTTGTAAAGCTATTGCATTTTGTAAGGTGTTTTCACTTCCAAAATATTAACTCTGGATATAGTTGATTTCTTCGAGTAGGTCTTTGGCTGTACCATGTAGAAGATTGTTATTTAAATTGGCTAGTGCCAAACCAGGACCTTTAGCATAGTACAGTTTATAGACTAGATTTCTTAAAGTTGAATGATGTGTTGATATAATTTTGATATGATGGAAGCTGCTTTTGCAAATAGGTCCTGAAATGCAGGCCAATGAATGTCCTTGCAGTCCTGTGTATTTGCGCACTGGACAAGTATCTATATTTTGCCGCAGTTTTATTTTGATTTTGTCTTTGCCTTTCACATATTGATTGAGGAACTGCCGTAAAGATTTGAAATATGTTTTGGCAATGTTACACATTGACGTCCATGGCCATTTGTATACTGGATGTTCTGGTTCAGTCAAATGGAGAATTGATTCTGAGTTCTTTGGAGACATTTTTGTAAGCAGTATTTCTTGTTCCATTATGGTATTATTACGTTTTTCATAACCTTGTCCACTTCTATGGATGGCAATTGTGTTTGTTTGATTGTTTTCATATGCTTCTTCATTGCAATATGGTTCTGTGCTTGTGGTGTGACTCCATTCACCTCCACAGATATTTAAGAAGTTATTTTTGTTGACATTCCGTTTATTGAGAAGCTTTTTTGTAATTTAGTAGTTAGTTTTGTTAGTGGTTTCATTCTGTTTAACACTTAAATAAATAATTTTCTTTTGAGAAGGATTGCACTGTCTATCAAAGCTTCTAAGATTAATTTTCTACAGTAGTTTTTAAGGGTTGTGCATGATTTGTCTCCTGATTTTATAAGATTCTGAAGGACTCTGTGGTGGAACATTTTTGTTAATATACTTTTTTTGGTATGATTACCTCCTGCTATATCAAGATTTATAGGAGCAGTTTTAGCAGTAGTGGTACCTGTATTTCTGTTAATCATTTTCTGTTTTCTTTTACATTTTGATAGAGGAGACAACGTTTCTGTACAGGAAGATTGTTTAGTTTTATGAAATGACTGTATTAGCTGTTTTGTTTGAACTTTTTGTACAAACTCTGCTAGAGATTGATGCTTATTTTGGAAATTTTTATTTTTATTTGCTCTATTTCTGCGTTGCTTTCTATGAACTTGCTTTCTGGTAGGCATTCTGTGGGGTCTGTTGAAACAAAAAAATGGATGGCGTGGGTTGGGCTGTTTTGCAATGTATGTGTGCTGTATACATGAGTGTTTGAGTATGATTGTAAAGATGTATCTGGTGGTGTGTGATTGTGCATTGAGCAGCTACAATTAGTTGGGAAGGCTACTCTTCTATTTGTGTTTTACTATACTGTGGTTCAGATGATAGTGAAAAGTGAGCTAGTGGTGAGGATAAGGACTAATAGTAAATCAAATGGTATAAAATTAAAACTATTCTTTGTTTTGTAATACTAATATTCTAGGGCTGAGTTATGTTATTTGTGCTCTGAAAAACGGAGATTTGTGTGCCATTCTGCTGCTAATCCCTGTTTATTAAATGGTGATTTGTGGGTAGAATGGTACACAAATGTTCATTTTTTTGGTGCACAAATTACATGAATCACTCGCACAGTGTGTTTGAGTAATATATTTTAATAACAAGATGATAAATATAACAAGTTAAATTATAACAGTATCAGTGGAAACGATTTTAAATTGAGAATCAGACCAAGAAAACAGTAAGTAGACCAATTAAAGTGCAGGGAAGAAGGTGAGTAGTGCAGTAGAAGTGAGAGGGAAGGGTGGGGAAGAGGAGGAGGAGGGAAACAGATTTGGTTAAAGGTGAGAATGGGGGGAGAGGGAAGGGGAGGGAGATGATTAAGGAGATTAGGCAAGGGGGAGGGTGAATAAGGTGGGGAGATTTGAGTAAAGTTTAGAATGAGGAAAAGTTAGAAATAGAGTGGAGTGAGAGAGGTAAGGAGTTCCAGTGCAGGGGGGCTAGGAGATGAAAGGAGCGGACATGGGGTATTGTGTAAGGGGAAGGAAGAACAGTGAGAAGAAAGTGGCCAGCAGAGTGAAGGGAGTGGGAGGGAGTGTAGAAAGAGAGTAGGAGAGAGGAGAGATAAGGTAGAGTAAGATTGTGGAGAGATTTAAAGGCAGAGAAATTATGGTAGTATTGTACTTACTCTTTTTCTGTGGAATGAGCAGGTTTCTTTGTAGTTGGTGTTGGTAGTTCAGATGTTGTTGTTTTCCAAGAGAGTGGTCTTCAATGCAATTGTAAAAGAAAGAAGTTAGAAATGTTTTGTGTTGTTAATTGAGAGATTCATATTTATGTTTTTGTAGTAGTATTCTTGTTTGATATCTGAACATAGTGTTTGCATGTAGTTTCATTTGACTATGTTCAGCTTTCATATTTCATTTACAATATGTTAGTTCAACATGCTTTGCAAATGAGTAGAATATTAAGTGTATGAAACTGACTTGTTTTTTAAAGCTGTGTAATAGGATGTTAGGAGAAAGAAGAAATAATTATATATTTATTTTGCAATTTTTACAAGGTAAATGGCAGAAACTGTATAGAAAAGCATGTAATGTATTCATTTGTGAAGGTGTGGGTAATAAAGCAGAAGGATGTGATTTACAGGTATTGGAGTTATTGCAGCTGGGAGCTTTTCAATTATAGCGTGTATGTGTGTGAGTGTAGAAAGATGCATGACCTATTACTGGCTGTGTATAATTTTATAATACATTACTAAGTGTTTTTCCACTATTATATTGTTATTTCTCCCATCTTCTAATATTATAATTTTTTAGATAGGTGTGTGTGTAAAAGAAAAATAGATAGTAGACAGGTTTGGAAGTGACAGTTGATTATATAAATTGGGAAAAATGACAGTAAGTTCATTTTATAGGTTATACAGTTTAAGTGGCAGTTAATCTGTTTATATGCATTTATAAGAGTTGTACATGTACTGTGCAGAAAATATGCATACCTGTAGTTTGTATTCATGCATGTGGATATGCATGCAGCTGCAAGTAGAAATCTTGGAGACTTGTAGAGCAGTTTTTATTGTAGGTGCTTTCCAATGATATGAGACTCAGAGTGATCAACAGTACGTTTGAAGTGCTGAACTCTGATGATGCAGTTAGATGTAGAGTTCGTGGATGTGAATGGAGAATGCTTGTGTGACTGGTTAGCTGTATCCAATGAGGGAATACACAGAGAGTGAAGTGGAAATGGTAGAAGGACTGTCCAAGTTATGATATGTCCGCGGACATAGCGATAGTCCGCGGACATCGCGCATTAGATACAGGGATTTTGGGGTGGAGAGGCATGTAAATGAGAGTGAGCAGAGTAATTGATTGGTCAGTAAAGTTTAGTTGGTGTGTTCTTTAAGGAGAGAGTGTGTCAGAAAGTATTTTTCTGAGAGAAGAACAGTTAGCTATGGCTGTGTGTTTCAGAAAGCAGATTGTGAGGATTTTGGGAGACTCATGGAAACATTGGTTGGAGGTGCATGCACAACACTGTGGAGTAGCTGCAGATCTTGGATTCCTTCATGTGGAAGTGCACTGGCATGGAGTGTGCTGAATGAAGTGGCTAGACTAGCTACCTCTCTGTGCTAGTTTGCAGACAGAGCATCATCCAGACATAATTATAATTCATTGTGGAGGGAACAGTTTGGGAAATGTGTCAGGAATTTCATTGCAATTTGTGATGAAAGAAGGACTTGGGAAGGTCATGGACATGTTTCCAAATTCCCAAGTAATATTTTCTCGTATTGCACAGAGACAAATGTGGCTGCAATCTTCTTCATTTGGTCCACAAATGGAGAAAGTGAGGCGCAATGTCAATAAGGCTGTTTGTCCTTCACAATGAAAATATTATGTTTCATAGCACATACATTTTTCGTAGAGATGGAGTCCACCTTACTTATGCTGGTAATCAGATTTTTCTGAGGAATGTACAAAATGCATTGTGTCCTTTTGTGAAATTACAGCAATCTTTTTTGCAGTAGGTGTTGATCATTTCAAGTTTTTTATCAGATATAAAAAAAAACACCACAAAAAGTTTATTTTCAGAGCTTCCACTACCTCCCAGAGAAAAGTGCAATAATTTTGATAGGGCAGCAACCCAAAATTTCTGATGTTCGCTAACTGTCCGCGCACAGGAGCTTGCTCAATATATTTGCCACTTCAATTTTTCACTGTGAAAGGCGGCTCTGAAAAGAGCCTTTTTTTTGTTGTTGTTTTACATTTTTGTTGTTTTCTTTATACATGACACACTAGGAGAGAGTAGGGGAAAGGAGGTAAAGGGGGGGCACCAACCACGGGGATAAGAAAGGGCTGGTGGAGAGAAGAAGATTTAGGGTGGACCTTACTTAGGTAGTGGGCAGGTCTTCTCGTGCTCCGAGACCGTAGTCTCGAAAGCACTTCGAAGTCTCTCCCCCAATCGCAGTACACACACAAAACTGTGACCCTCGAAAGGTAAGGGTCATCAGAATTGTGAATGGCCTGTGAGGCAGCTGGAGGAATGCTCTCTCCCACAGGAGTGTCTCTTGTGGTGAGAGGAGCGGAAACGGAGGATGAAGTAGAGGAACTCAACCTACTACGCTGCTCGCAAGGTACAACCTTGCGAACGGCCCCACCTTGGAACGACCGTAGGTGTTGCTTCATAGTAGTCATACCAAAGCTGTACGAACCAAGCCTCCCGTGACTCAGCACCATTTTGCACTGGTTGCAGGTGACTTTTTTCGCATGCACCTTGGGTACGTTACCATGAATGGTAAATAACCGCCACACCCAAGACTCACGGCGAGTGCTGGTAGTAGGGACTTCCACTACCTCATCCTCATCATCCTCTTCATCCTCCTCCGCATCCTCACACCAGATACCCTCTTCAGGCCCTTGGGAAGGGGGTGGTGGTGGAGGGGGTGGAGGTGGTGCTGAGGCAGATGTAGCACCAGGTGACAGTAGAGGATCCATGGATGCCATCAGGTTTCAGAAATATCTGAAGATTGGCAGCAAAATACTAGCCAAAGTAGACAATGCTTTGTCAAATATTCAAAAGCACAATGAGGATGAGCTCTGGGGTGTGGCCTTTTATAGGGGTGCGTGTGCGTGCTCCGCGGAGACCCGCACCATCACGGACAGATCGAACATCCCAGAAAGGCTCAAAAAGTACTAAAAACTATGTAGAGAATCAGTGTGATTGTCTGGGACATGTGCCATGGTGAATGTTCTACTATAGAATACTGTGGATAGCATGAAAATGCACTTTAAATATGTTCGAGGACCTGGACAGTGTCCGCAATTCAGAACACACGATCAGCGTGGGTGCGGTCACATGATGGCGTCGCAAACATGTCCGCAGGTCATCAAATGCACAGGAATGGGTGTGCGCATGTGCACGAGTGTTCTACGGACAGTGTTCGGGTCCTGAAATTAATTAAAAGTGTGACACAAGTGACGCGAACAGTTACGGACAGGCGTGATGTTCGGAAAAGTTACGGGTGTGGTGCGCATGTGCGTAGATGTTCTTTAGGCAGTACGGGCAGGTAAAGTGTCCTTAGAACACCCCCATTTTACACATATGCGGACAACCTGGACACCAATTGTGCTCTTAGTACAGTTCCCATTTGCCTACGAACAATATGGACAGGTATAGTGTCCTTAGGACACCCCATTTTGGTTAATTATGGACATCCCGGACACCGAATGTGTTCTAAGAACGGTTCCATTTTGCCCACGAACAATACGGACAGGTATAGTGTCCTTAGGACACCCCATTTTGTTTAATTATGGACATGCCAGACACCGAATTTGTTCTAAGAACGGTTCAATTTTGCTTGTGAACATTACGGACAGGTATAATGTCCTTAGGACACCTCCATTTTGGGTTTTACGGACATCTCTGACACCAATTATGTTCTTAGAACAGTTTCAACTTGCCTGTGAACCATCCGGACAGGTATAGTGTACATAGGACACCTCCATTTTGTGTTTTACGGACATCCCGGACACAGAGTGTGTTCTTAGAACATTTGTAACTTGCCTGCGAACAGTACAGACAGGTATGGTGTCCTTAGGACACCTCCATTTTGGGTTTTACGGACATCCCGGACACCAATTGTGTTCTTAGAACAGTTTCAACTTGCCTGCAAACCATACAGACAGGTATAGTGTCCTAAGGACACCTCCATTTTGAGTTTTACGGACATCCCGGACACCGATTGTGTTCTAGAACAGTTTCAACTTGCCTGCAAACAGTACGGACAGGTATAGTGTCCTTAGGACACCTCCTTTTTGGGTTTTACGGACATCCGGGACACCGATAGTGCTCTTAGAACAGTTTCAACTTGCCTGCGAATCGTACGGACAGGTATAGTGTCCTTAGGACACCTCCATTTTGGTTTTTACGGACATCCCGGACAAAGAGTGTAATCTTAGAACATTTGTAACTTGCCTGCGAACAGTATGTACAGGTTTAGGGTCCTTAGGACACCGTCATTTTGGTTAATTGCGGACATTCCGGACACCTGCACTGTCCACGGACACCTTAACTGACTTTTTTTTTTTAAACGAAAAAAGAACTGAATTAAGAGACATAATACTTTTATTTTATTATATATAGATGTACAATTTATGAAAGAGAAGGGGAAGCAGAAACTGATACAAACACAGGGGAATTGGGGGTTTCAAGAGGATGGATAGGAGGAGATGAAGGAATGGAAGTCTCATCAAAACGTTTTTGTTCATGGAGAGGGTTTGGGGATAATTGACTGGGATATGGAGAGGGGGGACAGGTACATGTGGGGCACTGATATTTAATTTTTCCTTTTATGTCGTCCTCTATAAAGTTCTTCAAATGGTTGAAATTTGCCATGAGCATGTCAATTTTTTCTTCCATGCGCTGGTGAGTATTATCCAATGTAACTTTTGGTGTACTATTTTCAATATTTGTAATGTCTGTTAAAAAAAAAATATATATATATATATATATATATTTATTACATGGCCACGGTAGTGGCCATGTAGTTATGGTTAAGTTGCTGTTTCCATAGGAAGAGCACTTTTTGGGTGGCTTATAACTTCGCTCTCGTTTGGTGAGGATTCGTCCAGGGGGGGCAAAGTTATAGGGGGGGTCCCAAAACTTTTTTTTTCCCATAAACTGAATGGGAAAACATTTTTGCTCGTGTCTACAGCCCAAACCGCTGGATGGATTTTCACCAAATTTGGACCAGGAGCAGCGGCTTGGTCCCGAAAGCGTGCTTTTGCAAATTTGGTGAAAATCCGTCCAGTAGTTTTTTAGAAAAATGACCAAAAAGTAGGTAAAAAAAAAATAGTGATATCAGTGTTCGGTCCGCGGACACATTTCCCTGTTCGCTCTGTGGACAGCGTCCTGATTGGCCAATCGGCTTGCGTGATGTTCGCGGACATGCAACGTGTTTGCTGACTGGACGGTATGGAGCGTGAAGCGCGTCAGATTTTCGGTAGCGCCCGCCATCTTGGATTCGCGGTCGTCCGCGGACAGTGCAGTGAAACTTTGTTCAAAATTTGTATTTAGTAGAGTGTGTTGGTGTGTAGGAGTGTTTGGGCGGGTGGGAGTGTATGAGATAGGATGAAAGTTGTGTTTTATATGTGTTAGACGTTCTTTTTTTTTTCGATTTGTCTGCGGACATCACGGGTGTTCTGAAATGTTCTAAATAAACTGAATGGGGGGTGTTCTGAAGACTCAATATGTGTCCGTTTTGTTCGCAAGCAAACTGAAACTGTTCTAAGAACACTCACAGTGTCCTGAAATGTTCGCAAATAAACAAAATGGGGGGTGTCCTGAGGACGCTGTCCGTATTGTTCGTTGTCAAGTTGAATATGTTCTAAGAACACTCGTGGTGTTCTGAAATGTTCGCAAATACACAAAATGGGGGTGTTCTGAAGACGTTGTCGAACACTCGCTGTGTCCTGAAATGTTTGCAAATATGAATGGGGTTTGTGGCTGACAAGTTGAATGTGTTCTAAGAACACTCGCGGTGTCCTGAAATGTTTGCAAATAAACAAAATGGGGGTGTCCTGAGGACGCTGTCCGTATTGTTCTCTGTCAAGTTGAATTTGTTCTAAGAGCACTCGCGGTGTCCTGAAATGTTCGCAAATAAAAAAGATGGTGGTGTTCTGAAGACGCTTCTAAGAACACTCGCGGTGTCTGGGGAATGTTCATAGGGGGTGTCCTGAAGACGCTGTCCGTATTGTTCTCTGTCAAGTTGAATGTGTTCTAAGAACACTCGCGGTGTCCTGAAATGTTTGCAAATAAACAAAATGGGGATGTCCTGAGGACGCTGTCCGTATTGTTCTCTGTCAAGTTGAATTGAGTTTAGTTGGTGTGTTCTTTAAGGAGAGAGTTTGTCAGAAAGTCTTTTTCTGAGAGAAGAACAGTTAGCTATGGCTGTGTGTTTCAGAAAGCAGATTGTTTGGATTTTGGATACATTGGTTGAAGGTGCATACAGAAAGCTGTGGAGTAGCTGTAGATCTTGGATTCCCACATGTAGAAGTACACTGGCATGGAGTACGTGGAATGAAGTGGTTGGACTTGCTACCTCTCTGTGCTACTTTGGAGACAGAGCAACATCCAGACATAATTGTAATTCATTGTGGAGGGAACAGTTTAGGACATGTGACTGGAATTTTATTGCAATTTGCTATGAAAGAAGGACTTGGGAAGGTTATGGACATGTTTCCTAATTCTCAAGTGATATTTTCACAGATTGCGCAGAGACAAATGTGGCTTCGTTCTTCTTCATTTGGTCCACAAATGGAAAAAGCAAGGCGCAATGTTAATAAGGCTGTTTGTGCCTTTCTAAGAGATGTCCTCTTTTCACAATGAAAATATTATGTTTCGTAGTATATACATTTTTCGCAGAGATGGAGTCCATCTTACTTATGCTGGCATTCAGATTTTTCTGAGAAATGTACAAAATGCATTGCAACCTTTTTGGAATTACAACAACCATTTTAAAGTAGGTGTTAAGCATTTATAATTTTTGACTTACAAACACCACCCAAAGGCTCTTTTCAGAGCCACCACTTCTTGCCAGAGAAAATTGCAATGTTTGTGATGGGGTAGAAACCCAATTTTTTAAATGTTAGTTTTTTTTAAAAAGGCGGCTCTGAAAAGAGCCTTATTTTCTTTTTTAATTTTTGATATTTTGTATTTTTTTGGTTTTTTATACACGACACACTAGGAGAGGAGGGGAAAGGAAGGTAAAGGGGGGACACCAACCACAAGGATAAGAAAGGGCAAGCTGAGAGAGGAAGATGTAGAGTGGGTTTTATTTGGGTAGTGAGCAGATCTTCTCGTGCTCTGAGACGATAGTCTCAAAAGCACTACGAAGTCGCTCCCCCATGCAGCGTACTGTGTCACAGTACATACATACAACTGTGACCCTCAAAAGGTAAGGGTCATCAGCATTCTGTATGGCCTGTGAGGCAGCTTGAGGAAGACGCTGTCCCACAGATGTTGTCCTTGTGGTGACAGGATCAGAAACAGAGGATGAAGTAGAGGAAATCAACCTGCTACGTTCATCGCAAGGTACAACCCTGCGAATAGCCCCAGAGTGAAATGACCTCAGGTGTCGCTTCATAGTAGTGGTCCCAAAGCTGTACTTACCATGCTTCCCGTGACTGAGTATCATTTTGCACTCATTGCAGGTAACACGGTTCGCACAAGCCTTGGGAACATTCCCATGAATGGTAAATAACCGCCACACCCAAGACTCACGCCTAGTGCGGGTAGTAGGGTTCTCCTCTACCTCATTCTCATCATCCTCTTCTTCCTCCTCTGCATCCTCACTCCTGTTCCCCTCTTCAGGCCCATGGGGAGGTGGTGGTGGAGGGGTTGGGGGTGGTGCTGAAGCAGGTGCAGCACCAGGTGGCAGTTCTGCAGCCAGGGATGCCATCTCGATGGTGTAATCAGCAAGTTGCTGGAGAAATAGCTGTGCTCTGAAGAATAGCCAGAAACACAATGAGAATAAGCTCTAGAGCGTGGTCTTTTATAGGGGTGCTTGTGCATGGTCCGCGGACATGCGCGCTGTCCGTGGACAGATCGAACAGAAAAAAAAGTTTGAAAAGTTTCAAAGGGTATGTAGAAACTCAGGATTACTATGTGGGACTTGTGCCATGGTGAGATTTTATTGAAAAATATTATGGATTAATTGAAAATGTACTTTTAATTTGTTTGGGGACCCGAACAGTGTCCGCATTCAGAACACGCGATCAGCGTGGGTGCGGTCATATAATCCATTCGCTAACAAGTCCGCGAAGGAAGCGCATGTCCGCAGGACACCAAATGCACAGAGATTGGCTAGCGCATGCACCTTGATATTCTACGGACACTGTTCGGGTCCTGAACTAATTAAAATTGCGTCACACGTGAAACGAACATTTCAGGACACTGCGTGTGTTCTTAGAACAGTTTAAATTTCCTAGCGAACAGTAAAGACAGATATAGTGTTCTTCAGGACAGGTTCAATTTCGTTTATGTACGAACATTTCAGGGCACCAATTGTGTTCTTAGAACATTTTCAACTTGCTAGCGAACAGTATGGACAGGTATAGTGTTCTTTAAGACACCTCCATTTTCGTTTAATTACGAACAATTCAGGACACCGGTGTGTTCTTACAACAGTTTGAACTTGCTAGCGAACACTACGGACAGATAAAGTGTTCTTTAGGACACTTGTTTTTTTTACAAACATTTCAGGACACCGCGTGTGTTCTTAGAATAGTTTCATCTTGCTAGCGAACAGTAAGAACAAGTAAAGTGTTCTTCAGGACACCTCCAATTTATTTACGAACATTTCAGAACACCTGCACTGTCCGCAGACACCTACATTGTTTTTTTTAAAAAAAAAACGAAACTATTTACAACACAATATAAAAATTAAACTTTATTTAACATATATTAATAATTTATGACAGAGAAGGTGAGGCAGAAACAGAAACAAAAACAGGAGAATTAGGGGTTTCATCATGATTGTTATTAGGTGAAGAAGGGATGGAAGTCTCATCAAAACGTTTTGGGTTATGCAGAGGGTTTGGGGATTGTTGACTGGGATATGGCGAGGAGGGACAAGTACATGTGGGGCAATGGTACAAGGTTTTTGGTTTAAAATGATCTTCCACAAAAGTTTTCAAATTATTAAAATTAGTCAACAATAAATAAATGTTTTCTTCTATACTGTGAAAAGTGTTGTCCATAACAGGTTTTTCTGAAGTATTTTCTATTTTGGTATGCTCTGTACAAAAAAAAATATATACATGATAAATGTATACAAAATAATAATAATTAAATGGTTTATATTATAAAGTGTTTACCATTAGTTTCACTATCTTGTGACATTTCTTCATGTGGGAAATGTTCCTCTAGCCGTTCCAGACTACTAGACATTTCTGTGAGAGAGAAAAAAAAAAGATAATATATTTATCTAATACAGAAAGTTTATAAATATATGAATAAAATTAAGTACACTTACTATTTCAGGTAAAATATGTCCTATGTACTCAGTGGGTCTGCTCTTGTTCTCAGTTTTGTTGTGTTTGTGAGGTAATTATGTTGGAAGCCAATTTATTTTCTTGTGGTATATTCCATTTTAGAACATAGTGCATTTAAATGAATGGTTAGTGTGTTGTATATATGGGTTACATTTCTTATGTATTAGTACATATAATGTGTTTGTGTGCTTTTTTTTAAATTTGTTAAATGTTCCTATGTTATGATATACCAATCAACATACCCCCCCAGAGTTTTTTAGGTAGTGGTACTGTTCTTCGAACATGTCCGCGAACATTAAATGAGTTCGCGGACATCAAGTACAGTAGAAGAGATTCAGTCAGTTCCATATGATATGTATATAAAGTGAAAGTCATTATTGTTAAGTTGCACTACTAAAAACCTACGAAATTCAATGAAAAAACTTTGTTAAAGGGATGTTATGGTTAAGTTGCGCTACTAAAAACCTATGAAATTCAGTGAAAAAACGTTGTTAAAGGGACGTTATGGTTAAGTTGCGCTACTAAAAACCTATGAAATTCAGTGAAAAAACTTTGTCAAAGGGACGTTATGGTTCCAAGTAAAACCGAAAAACCCTTGAAATTTGCCAGTTATGGTAAGGTAAGCAACCATAACTCGCGCCACCACTGTGCACTGCTAAGACTAACACCCAGGACATCAAAGATGACATCACAACTGTCATTGATGACATCACTAATGACATCACATGTGTATGTACTTTTCATGAAATATGTGTACAAGGGATTCTTAATATAATGTTGCGAAACAAGTGTCAAGGATCATTGCGATAAATATCATACCCTAATTAGTGCATTGAACGATGCATTGATATAAATAGCATTCTATTATGGGGTTCTATCTAGTATACTAAGAAACTCATACAGAAACATAACATTGGGCCTCATTACGACCCTGGCGGTAAGCGAAAAACGATGGCGGTAAATGATTACCGCCATCGTTTTCCGCTAGGTCTGATTATGACCCTTGACCGTTAACTACGATGCCATTAGCGACATCGTAGTCAACGCTGCCGCTATCTGCGCCAAGGACGCGCGCACGCGACCTCCCACACCGTACTTAGCGCCATGGCGGAAAGGTACGCGAATGCCGACCCAAGCGGACATGCACCTAACGCCATCACCCAGCCCGTTAAGTACCTTACCGCCATGGCGCTAAGTACGCCATCGCGAACCAACCGTAAATGGCCATGTAAAGTGAATCCAGCTGCCACAGGTGAACAGAAACAGCACAGGTGGAGGCAATACAGACTCAGGAAGTACAAAAAGAGCACACCCCACCCCTTCCCACACCCAGTCACACTCCACAATGATACCAATACGACTTGCAATGTTGGGGCTGGAGGACCTGATAGCAATGCAAGTGCTACTACAACAACAACAACAACAACAGGCAGCACAGAGGAGACGCAGGAGGAGAAGGAGGGCAAGGCAGGGCCAGCAAGCCCCACCAGCACAGCCAGTGCCACCACGCAGGCATCCCCCAATCCCACACATCAGAGCCAGTCCATTCAACCTCACTGCTGAGCAGATCCACACCCTGTACCGTTTGGACGGGGACACCATCAACGCCATCGTAGACATGACACACAACGACATCGTCAGCATGATAGAAAGTCCAACTGCCATCCCACCCCTACTGAAGGTAGTGTCTGTACTCCACTTCCTGGCCACAGGCACCTACCAGCACACAGTGGGGCACTTGCATGGCATTTCACAACCATTATTCTCACGTACACTCATCCAAGTGCTCGATGCCCTCCTCAAGCACACAGACAACCACATCTCATTACCACGGACTGCCCAGGAGATTGCAAACACCAAAGTAGGTTTCCATGCACTAGCCGGCATACCTGGTTGCATTGGTGCCATCGACTGCACCCATGTGGAATTGGTGGTTCCACGTGCCATGGAGGTACGTACCGCAACCGGAAACAATTCCACTCAATCAACGTGCAAATGGTCTGTGACTCCAACAAGATCATCACACATTGTTGTGCCCAATTTCCCGGATCAACCCATGATTCAATGTTCCTGAGGAACTCCACAATACCACGCTACATGGAGCGACATGCAGGCCCAAGATCCTGGCTACTCAATGAGTCTAATGTCATGACCATGGAAATGTGAAGTGGGTAGGTGAACGACGTACCAATGCATACTCCACCTGGCTGAAAGGGGGGCGAGGGAATGATGCATACTCCACCTGGCTGAAAGGGGGGGGAAATGATGCATACTCCACCTGGCTGAAAGGGGGGGGAAATGATGCATACTCCACCTGGCTGAAAGGGGGGGGAATGATGCATACTCCACCTGGCTGAAAGGGGGGGGGAATGATGCATACTCCACCTGGCTGAAAGGGGCGGGGGAAATGATGCATACTCCACCTGGCTGTGAGTAGCAGAGAGAACGGTGACAGATGATACCCTAAAGCAACCCAAACTCCACCCAACACCAGTAAAGCCAATACCCAATGTATGCAGCCCTACCATGTGAATGAGGTTGTGTCCCAACCATGACACAAACATCTGCAAGTGCATTCTACCAATTCAGACCACATTGTCAACAATGAAATGCACCTACATGCACGTCACCATACACCATCAACCGAAAGGCCTGTCCCCCATAACTGCCCACGAAGGAGGCACATGACGGACAGAAACATCAACACACCATTACACAGACAGCAGCATTGCTCACTGGGGTCATGATGAGGCCCACAGCAATGTTGCAATGATGTGCGCATTGACATCACAGGACACGTGCCAGGCCAACAAAACAAACGGCATGAACGGACACAGTGGATGGGCACTCACAATGCACTCCACCCCTCTGCATACATTGGGTGATGGCATTCAAAACAGGCCATGAGAGCCATGAGCATATACTGGTTGCATTGTGGGAATCAATTAGTGCATTTAGAAGTGTTCCAAAGTAACAGTTGGATGCAAGCCATGGTGGCACATCATGTTCTTGATCAGACGTCATGACTGACACATACATTCTCGCCTACATACAGGTGATGCAGGCTATCCCCTGAAGAGGTGGCTCCTTACACCAGTCCGGAACCTGCAGAACCAGCATGAGGAAGACTTCAACCGTGCACATACACGTACCCGTGTGGTCATTGAGCAGACATTCGGCCTATTGAAGGCACGGTTTCGATGCCTCAGCAGGTCTGGTGGGGCATTTCTGTACCGCCATGAGAAGGTGGCAAAGATGGTCATGGCATGTGTCATGCTACACAATATGTGCATCAGACGAAATGTGCCCCTGCCCCCTGACGCAGAACTGCAACCACCTTGCGATGAGGAGGGTGCAGATGGGGCCGCACCTTATGGAGGAGTCGATGCACAGGAGGGGCGTGAAATGCGTCAAAATATCATCGACCAATGCTTCTAGCACACACGGCTGGTGTGTATCACATGGAGACGGCACTTGGGGCACTGTGTGTCTCTGGGACATGCACACTGTGGAGTGTACACCAATAAAGCACACATATGCAATGAAAATGTCCACACATTTCATTTCGGAAAAAGGAAAAAGTGTATTTTAATCATAAATTGTCGTGACACACCCCCTCCTCCCTGCATACCCCAACACACCCCCTCCCCCCTTCCCCCTGCACACCCCAACACACCCCCTCCCCCCTCCCCCCTGCACACCCCAACACACCCCCTCCCCCCTCGCCCTGCACACCCCAACACACCCCCCCTCCACCCTCCCCTGCACACCCCAACACACCCCCTGTGAGTGTCTACAGATGCCTGTAACAGTGGGCACAGGCTATTACAAGCCCCCTCTCCCGGCCCCCGGGGCACCCCTGCCTGTGGAGCGCAGGTTCCGTCCTGAACGTCGGACGGGGCTGCTCTGGGCAGAACTGGCAGCGGAGGATGTCCCTGCCTGCTCCCATGCATGCATGTCCTGTAGGGTGTGGGAGAGCTCAGAGAGCACACGGCGCACCCCGGCAGGTTCGCCACAAATGTCCCTTGACATGGACTGCATTGCATCCCTCAGGGTGTCAGTGTTCTGCGCAATTTCGGCCCTTAGGGTCTCCGTAGCCTGTTCGATGGCTGCCCTAGCCCCCACACATTCCGCAGCATGCTCAGTGAGTAGCGTGGACAGCTGTTGCTGCCGTTGAATGATGTCCTCAAGGGACTGTTGCCCCTGCTGGGCCATGCCCATTGCTGGTGGTGTGATGGAGGGGCTGCTCCCCTCCTGTGGACTTAGAACTGGGCATGGGGTAGATGGCCACTCCTCTTCCTCTGTGTGCCCCTGTGTGGGATCCTCATGGGGGCTGGCATGGGACGAACAGGGGGAATGTGGAAGGTCAGTGGGGTGCCTGACGTCGTGCACCTCAATGTCGGAGTCTGAGCATGCTGCAATGGCAGCTGATTCTCCAATGGTGATGCTGGCCGCAGAACCGGTGCCTTCTGTGGCAGGCAATGTTGGAACAGGTGGTGCTGCTGCTGCTGGCCTGCTGCCTACTGGGGTGCTTGCCGGTGGGCCGTCCTGTTTGCTGGCAGTCGATTGTGCTTGCTGTGGGGTCTGGCTCAGTGCAGCTGAGGTTGAGGGTGCGTGAATGGTTGTCTTGGCCTTCTTGGCTCTTTTTGTCGCAGGGGTGTCCTCGTCCTCGAGGTGTGATTCTGAGCCTGTGGTGGAGCAAAGGAGGGAGAGCGTTATTGATGGGTCTGCGGACATTGGAATGACAATGATTGACATGATTTTGGTCAGTAGATGAGGCACATTTGAGGCAGGGGCATGCAGGTTGTCTCCTTTTTGTGTGGAATGAGGATGGAGGTATGTGGGTGCCGGCAGTTAGGGTGTGCATGCTACATGTATACAGGGTGGAGCTCGCATGTGGCTGTGGGCAGTGTCCAGCTAATGTGTTGCATTTACACTGTAGGGCAACATTGTGCTACACATGAATGGACTTCAGTGACTATGGCATGTCTTGATTTGAGGCACCTACCTTCATCGCCTGATGTCGGTACTCCTCTTTCCATCCCTCCGACGCCTTCAATGCCTTCCATGCCAATCGTGCTGGCACATATATCCTCCCACGGTTGGAGTTTCAGTGGGGATTCAGAACCTCCACTGGTAGCCAGGGCAAGGTTGCGGTTGGCAGAGATGATGCTTCTTACACGTAGCCTAAGGTCATCCCACCGCTTCCTGCACTGCTGTGGGGTGCGGGGTACGGTCCCCACCACGCTGACGCGCTCTGCCACCAGGGCCCATATGGCCTTCTTTTTGGCTATCGCCGGCCTGGTCATTTGCGGTGAAAAAACAACGGCTGCATTGTCTTGTAGGGTCTCCGCGAGCATGCTCAGTTCCTCCCGGGAGAATCTGTCCTGGCGCTGGCGGTCGCATGCCTTCTTGACAACTTTGGGCATTTTTGGGTGGTTAAGTGGGTGGGTGATGGGTTGGGACAGGTGTCAGGGTTGGATCTGGTGTTGTTGGGAAGGATGGCAATGGATTGAGTTTTTAAAGATGGCCGCCGTGCTGTTTCCCGTTCCGCCGCGATGACGCTATTTCCGGTTCCGCTTTTTACGGTGACCGCTAATTGCGGCCACCGCTGATTACGGTGGCGGCTAATTACGGTGGCCGCTGAGATGGGTGGTGGTAGTGCACCTTGCACGGCCTACGATGCCGGTAGGGGCCCTTTCCACCATGGCGTTATTTACATAACCGCCATGGCGTAATGCTCGTGCACAATGGGTCGGAATGTGGCGCTCTTTCTGCCATCGG
The DNA here is from genome assembly GCF_040938575.1 of Ambystoma mexicanum. Classification (NCBI taxonomy): domain Eukaryota; kingdom Metazoa; phylum Chordata; class Amphibia; order Caudata; family Ambystomatidae; genus Ambystoma; species Ambystoma mexicanum. Next base: position 604,751,370 of record NC_090930.1, on the reverse strand, counting down.
TCCACGGCGTAAACGTTCATTACGCCATGGCGGTAATGTCGGCTACTTACCGCCAGGGTCGTAATGAGGCCCATTGTGTGCAGCGTACAAGATGAAGGTATAATATTCGTAATGTTAATATGTTGAATAATAAAATGATAATTGTTTTCTTAAAAGATTTTTGTGCACTGTGAAATATGTAATAAGTAGCTAATAAAACACATGTATTACATAATTGCATTACTATAGACAAAACACAAAGACACAAGAACACATACCAATATGGGTATATACAGGGAAAGTGAAGTAAGCAAAAAAGCACAAGTAGTAGCAGAAACAATTCATAATTTAACTGATTATTTTCATGCAAATAAATGATTGCTCTGTTTCAAAGCTGGTATTTACCCTAGGTATGTGTATCACTTGATGTGATTGGCCCTAAGGAAAGTAGTGTGAGTACAATGTATACAAATATGACCATATACAGGGAAGGTACAGCCATAAAAAAAAAAAACAGAACTATCAGAAAGTGCTCATAAGTCTATTGATTATCTTTATGCACAAAAAGGATTGCTGTCTTTCAAGCTTGTGTCTTCCCGTATGTATATGTTTCATATGATGTGTCTGGACTCTAAGGGAATTACTGTAAGAACCTACTTGAAGGATACGTCTACAAATAAGATAACATTTTTAGTTTCTGACTGTTACTGAAGAAAACCATGTCAGCAAAAGAAAAAAGAGTGAGCCAGACATGTGATGTCATCAGTGATGTCATCAATGACATTTGTGATGTCATCTTTGATGTCCTGGGTGTTAGTCTTAGCAGTGCACGGTGGTGGCGCGAGTTATGGTTGCTTAGCTTACCATAACTGGCGAATTTCAAGGGTTTTTCGATTTTACTTGGAACCATAACGTCCCTTTGACAAAGTTTTTTCACTGAATTTCATAGGTTTTTAGTAGCGCAACTTAACCATAACGTCCCTTTAACAAAGTTTTTTCACTGAATATATCTATATATTACATGGCCACGGTAGTGGCCATGTAGTTATGGTTAAGTTGCTGTTTCCATAGGAAGAGCACGTTTTGGGCGGCTTATAACTTCGCTCTCCCTGGACGAATCCTCACCAAACTTTGCAAAAAAAGTATTTGGGTCACTCTGAATATTTTTGCAAAGTTTGGTGAGGATTCGTCCAGGGGGGCAAAGTTATAGGGGGGTCCCAAAACTTTTTTTTCCCATAGACATAATGGGAAAAAACTTTGCTCACGCCTACAGCCCAAACCGCTGGACGGATTTACACCAAATGTGCGCCAGGAGCGGCAGCTTGGTCCCAAAAGCGTGCTTTGCTTTATTTGGTGTAAATCCGTCCAGTAGTTTTAAAAAAAATGCTAAAAATGTAAGTAAAAAAAATTAGTGATATCTGTGTTCACTTCGCGGACACACTTCCCTGTTCGCTCTGCGGACAGGACGGTGATTGGGCAAGCAGCTTGCTTGATGTCCGCGGACATCTGACGTGCTCTCTCATTGGATGCGTGAAAGCGTGCAGTGCGTCTGGCTTCAGAGACACCCGCCATCTTTGTTCCTCGCATGAGAGGCTTTGTATCCCACCTGCACAGTAAGTCCCCCACCCCCGCTCATGCCCGTGTCTGTCTCCTGTTCCTCCCACCCCCGCTCATGTCCATGTGTCTCTCCCCACCCGCCGCCCACCCCCCGCTCATGTCCGTGTGTCTCTCCCCACCCGCCACCCACCCCCCGCTCATGTCCGAATGTCTCTCCCCACCCGCCGCCCACCCCCCGCTCGTGTCCGTGTGTCTCTCCCCACCCCCTGCTCATGTCCCGTGTGTCTCTCCCCACCCGCCGCCCACCCCCGCTCATGTCCTGTGTGTCTCTCCCCACCCGCCGCCCACCCCCGCTCATCTCCGTGTGTCTCTCCCTACCCGCCGCCCATCCCCCGCTCATGTCCCGTGTGTCTCTCTCCCTCACCCCACCCCCACTGATGCCCCGTGTGTCTCTCCCCCTGCCGCCCACCCCCCGCTCATGCCCCGTGTGTCTCTCTCCCCTTCACCCCACCCCCCACTCATGCCCTGTGTGTCTCTCCCCTTCCCGCCCACCCACGCTCATGGCCCGTGTGTCTCTCCCCATCCCGCCCACCCCCTGCTCATGCCCTGTGTGTCTCTCTCCCTCCACCCCACCCCCGCTCATGCACCGTGTGTCTCTCTCACTCCCCCCACCCCCGCTCATGCCCTGTGTCTCTCTCCCCTTCCCCGCACCCCCCGCTCATGCCTCCTGTGTCTCTCTCTCTGCCCCCCAGCCCCAGCTCTTGCCCCGTGTGTCTGTCTCCCTCCTCCCCACCCCCGCTCTTGCCCTGTGTCTCTTTCCCCCTCCCGCCCACCCCCGCTCTTTCCCCGTGTCTCGTTCCCCCTCTCGCCCACCCCCGCTCTTGCACCGTGTGTCTTTCCCCTCCCACCCACCCCTGCTCTTGCCCCGTGTCTCTTTCCACCTCCCACCCACCCCCACTCTTGCCCCATGTCTCTTTCCCCCACCCATCCACCCCCGCTCTTGCCCCGTGTCTCTTTCCCTCTCCCGCCTACCCCCGCTATTGCCCCGTGTCTCTTTCCCTCTCCCACCCACCCCCGCTCTTGTCCCGTGTCTCTTTCCCCCTCCCGCCCACCCCTGCTCTTGCCCCCTCCTGCCCACCCCCGCTCTTGCCCCATGTCTCTTTCCCCCTCCCGCCCACCCCCACTCTTGCCCCGTGTCTCTTCCCCCTCCCGCCCACCCCTGCTCTTGCCCCATGTCTCTTTCCCCTCCCGCCCACCCCCGCTCTTGCCCCGTGTCTCTTTCCCCCTCCCTACCCACCCCCATTTTTGCCCTGTGTCTCTTTCCCACTCCCGCCCACCCCCGCTTTTGCCCTGTGTCTCTTTCCCCCTCTCGCCCACCCCCGCTCTTGCCCCGTGTCTTTGCCCCTCCCGCCCACCCCCGCTCATGCCCACCCCCGCTCAAGCCCCGTGTGTCTCTCCCCCTCCCGCCCACCCCCCGCTCATGTCCTGTGTGTCTCTCTCCCTCCCCCTCACCCCCCGCTCATGCCCCGTGTGTCTCCCTCCCTCCCCCCCACCGCCCCGCTCATGCCCCGTGTGTCTCTCGCCCTCCCCCCCACCGCCCCGCTCATGCCCCATGTGTCTCTCACCCTCCCCCCACCCCCCACTCATGCCCCGTGTGTCTCTCTCCCTCCCCCCACCCCCGTTCATGCCCTGTGTGTCTCTCTCCCTCCCCCCCACCCCCGTTCATGCCCCGTGTGTCTCTAACCTCCCTCCCGCCCACCCCCCGCTCATGCCCCGTGTGTCTCTCTCTCCCTCCTGCCCACCCCCTGCTCATGCCCCATGTGTGTCTCTCTCTCCCTCCTGCCACCCCCCGTTCATGCCCCGTGTGTCTCTCTCTCCCTCCCGCCCACCCCCCACTCATGCCCCGTGTGTTTCTCTCCCGAAGCGCCCACCCCCGCTCATGCCCCGTGTGTCTCTCGGACTCCCCCCACCCCCACTCATGCCCCGTGTGTCTCTCCCCCCTTCACCCCAGCCCCCACTCATGCCCGTGTCTGTCGTCTGTTCCCCCCGCTCATGCCCGTGTCTGTCTCCTGTTCTCCCCACCCCACGCTCATGCCCCGTATCTGTCTCCTGTTCCTCTCATGCCCCGTGTTTGTGTCCTGTTCCCCCACCCCCCGCTCATGCCCCGTGTCTATCTCCTGTTGCCCCCCACACACCCGCTCATGCCTCGTGTCTGTCTCCTGTTCCCCCCACCCACTCATGCCCCGTGTCTGTCACCTGTTCCCCCCACCCGCTCATGCCCCGTGTCTCTCTCTTGTTGCCCCCCACCCCTCCGCTCATGCCCTGTGTCTGTCTCCTGTTCTCCCCACCCCCGCTCATGCCCTGTGTCTGTCTCCTGTTCCTCCCACCCCCCGCTCATGCCCCGTGTCTGTCTCCTGTTGCCCCCACCCCCGCTCATGCCCCGTCTCTGTTCTCCCCACCCCCCGCTCATGCCCCATGTTTGTTGTTCCCCCCACCCCCCGCTCATGCCCCGTGTCTGTCTCCTGTTCCCCCACCCCTCGCTCATGCCCCGTGTCTGTCTCCTGTTCCCCCCACCCCCCGCTCATGCCCCGTGTCTCTCCTGTTGCCCCCCACCCCCTCCTCATGCCCCGTGTCTCTCCTGTTGCCCCCCACACCCGCTCATGCCTGTGTCTGTCTCCTGTTGCCCTCCACCCCTCGCTCATGCCCCGTGTCTGTCTCCTGTTCCCCCCACCCCACGCTCATGCCCCGTGTCTCTCCTGTTACCCCCCACCCCCTGCTCATGCCCCATGTCTCTCCTGTTGCCCCCCACACCCACTCATGCCTGTGTCTGTCTCCTTTTGCCCCCACCACCTGCTCATGCCCCGTGTCTGTCTCCTGTTCTCCCCACCCCCCGCTCATTCTCCGTGTCTGTTACCTGTTCCCTCCCACCCCCCGCTCATGAACCGTGTCTGTCTCCTGTTGCCCCCCACCCCCCGCTCATGCCCTGTGTCTGTCTCCTGTTGCCCCCCACCCCGGCTCATGCCCCGTGTCTGTCTCCTGTTGCTCCCCACCCTCCACTCATGCCCCGTGTCTGTCTCTGTTGTTCCCCCCACCCCCCGCTCATGCTCCGTGTCTGTCTCCTGTTCCCCCACCCCCCGCTCATACCCCGTGTCCCTCTCCTGTACCCCCCCACACCCCGCTCATGCCCCGTGTCTGTCTCCTGTTCCCCCACCCGCTCATGTCCCGTGTCTCTCTCCTGTTGCCCCCCATCCCCCTCATGCCCCGTGTCTGTCTCCTGTACCTCCCCACTCCCTGCACCGTGTCTCTCTCCTGTTGCCCCCCACTCCCCTGCTCATGCCCTGTGTCTGTCTTCTGTCCCCCCCACCCCCCGCTCATGCCCCGTGTCTGTCTCCTGTTCCCCCACCCCCCGCTCATGACCTGTGTCTGTCTCCTGTTGCCCCCACCCATGCCCTGTGTCTGTCTCCTGTACCCCCCACTCCACGCTCATGCCCCATGTCTCTCTCCTGTTGCCCCCCACCCTGCCGCTCATGCCCCATGTCTGTCTCCTGTTGCCCCCAACCCCCCGCTCATGCCCCGTGTCTGTCTCCTGTTCCCCCATCCCCTGCTCATGCCCCGGGTCTGTCTCCTGTTCTCCCCACCCCCCCGCTCATGCCCCGTGTCTGTCTCCTGTTCTCCCCACCCACGATCATGACCCGTGTCTCTCTCCTGTTCCCCCCATCCCCCGCTCATGCCCCATGTCTGTCTCCTGTTCTCCCACCCCCCCGCTCATGCCCCGTGTCTGTCTCCTGTTCTCCCCACCCCCCGCTCATGACCCGTGTCTCTCTCCTGTTGGCCCCACCCCCGCTCATGCCCCGTGTCTGTCTCCTGTTGCCCCCCACCCCTGCTCATGCCCCGTGTCTCCCTCGTGTTCCCCCCACCCCCCGCTCATGCCCCGTGTCTCCCTCGTGTTCCCCCCACCCCCCGCTCATGCCCCGAGTTTCCCTCATGTTCCTCCCCACCCGCTGCTCATGCCCCGTGTCTCTCTCGTGTTCCCCCCACCGCCGCTCATGCTCCGTGTTTCCTTCTTTTTCCCCCCACCCCCTGCTCATGCCCCGTTTGTACCCTGTTCCCTCTCACCCCCCGCTCATGCCCATGTGTCTCCCCTGTGCCACCCCACCCCCCGCTCATGCCCTGTTGTGTTCTTTATACACCTGGCCTTCCCTTTCCATGGTGGCCATCTTGGTAAAAGATTTTCCTTCCTACACCGGGACGCCGTAGGTGTCCGGTGTAGGAAGGAAAATGTTTTTGTTTTTTTTACCACCCGGCATTCCCACTTTGAGGACATAAGATGTTAGTGGTCTTCATCTATTGAAAAGGATGTTATGGTGACGTTGCACTAATAAAAACCTTTAAAATTTAGTAAAAATATTTTTTACAGGGACGTTATGGTTAAGTTGCACTAATAAAAACCTATGAAATTCAATGATAAAACTTTGTTAAAGGGACGTTATGGTTAAGTTGCGCTACTAAAAACCTATGAAATTCAGTGAAAAAAGTTTGTTAAAGGGAGGTTATGGTTAAGTTGCGCTACTAAAAACCTATGAAATTCAGTGAAAAAACTTTGTCAAAGGGACGTTATGGTTCCAAGTAAAACCGAAAAACCCTTGAAAGTCGCCAGTTATGGTAAGCTAAGCAACCATAACTCGCGCCATCACCGTGCACTGCTAAGACTAACACCCAGGACATCAAAGATGACATCACAAATGTCATTGATGACATCACTGATGACATCACATGTCTGGCTCACTCTTTTTTCTTTTGCTGACATATCTAGGCCACATGGTTTTCTTCAGTAACAGTCAGAAACTAAACATTTTATTTTATTTGTAGACGTATCCTTCAAGTAGGTTCTTACAGTAATTCCCTTAGAGTCCAGTCACATCATATGAAACATATACATACGGGAAGACAGAAGCTTGAAAGACAGCAATCCTTTTTGTGCATAAAGATAATCAATAGACTTATGAGCACTTTCTGATAGTTCTGTTGCTTTTTTTTTTTTATGGCTGTACTTTCCCTGTGGGTCCAATCACATCAAGTGATACATATACATAGGGTAAATAGCAGCTTTGAAACAGAGCAATCATTTATTTGCATGAAAATAATCAGTTATTTTATGAATTGTTTCTGCTACTACTTGTGCTTTTTTGCTAACTTCACTTTCCCTGTATATACCCATATTGGTATGTGTTCTTGTGTCTTTGTGTTTTGTCTATAGTAATGCAATCATGTAATACCTGTGTTTTATTAGCTACGTATTACATATTTCACAGTACACAAAAATCTATTAAGAAAACAATTATAATTTCATTATTCAACATATTAACATTACGAATATTATACCTTCATCTTGTACGCTGCACACAATGTTATGTTTCTGGATGAGTAGCTTAGTATACTAGATAGAACCCCATAATAGAATGCTATTTATATCAATGCATCATTCAATGCACTAATTAGGGTATGATATTTATTGCAATGATCCTTGACACTTGTTTCGCAACATTATAATAAGAATCCCTTGTACACATATTTCATGAAAAGTACATACACATGTGATGTCATTTGTGATGTCATCTTTGAGGTCCTGGGTGTTAGTCTTAGCAGTGCACGGTGGTGGACTGAAACCTATGAAATTCAGTAAAAAAACGTTGTTAAAGGGACATTATGGTTCCAAGTAAAACTGAAAAACCCCTGAAATTCATAGGTTATGGTAAGCTAACCAACCATAACTCGTGCCACCACCGTGCACTGCTAAGACTAACACCCAGGACATCAAAGCTGACATCACAAATGTCATTGATGACATCACTGATGACATCACATGTGCATTTACTTTTCATGAAAACTCTGTAGAAGGGATTCTTAGTATGTTGACAAGAAAGTGTCAAGGATCATTGGAATAAATATCATGAGCTAATTAGTCATTAAGGAATGTGTTGATATAAATAGCATTCTATTATGAAGTTCTATCCAGTATACTAAGCTATTCATGCAGAAACATAAGCAGTGTATGCAGCATACATGATGAAGGTGCAATATTCGTAATCTTGCCATGTTGAATTACTGAAATGATAACTGCTTTTTTGTTAGAGTTTGCGTACTGTGAAACATGTAATAGATAGCTAATAAAACCCAATGACTACATTATTGCATTACTGCACACAAAACACAAACAGACAGAAACACATACAAATAGAGCATATACAGGGAAAGTGACGTAAACAAAAAACAGCAGTATTACCCTTAAATTTTCATAACGTAACTGATTATCTTCATGTACAGAAATGATTGCTCTGCTTCAAAGATACTACTTCCCTGTGTATAACTATCACATATTGTAACTAGACCCTAATGAAAGTAGTGTACGTGCAATGTGTACAAATATGAGCATATTCAGGGAAAGTACAATAATAAAAAAACAACAGAACTATAAAACATTGTTGATAACCGTACTAATCCTCTTCATACATAGAAAGCATTGTTGTCTTCCAAGTCTGTGTTTTCTCCTTTGTATTTGTTTCATATGCTTTGAGTTGACCCTAAGTGAATTACTGTAAGAATATATTTGAAGTATAAGTCTACAAATAGAGTACTTTGTATTATAGTATAGTGAATTTTTAGTTCCTGACTGTTAGTGGCCTAGATATATCAGTAAAGGAAAAAAGAGGGAGCCAGACATGTGATGCCATCAGTGATGTCATCAATGACATTTGTGATGTCATCTTTGATGTCCTGGGTGTTATTCTTAGCCGTGCACGGTGGTGGCGCGAGTTATGGTTGGTTAGCTTACCATTATTTATGAATTTCAGGGGTTTTTCGGTTTTACTTGGAACCATAACGTCCCTTAACAAAGTTTTTTACTGAATATATATATATATATATATATATTCAGTAAAAAACTTTGTTAAAGGGACGTTATTGTTAAGTTGCGCTACTAAAAACCTATGAAATTCAGTGAAAAAACGTTGTTAAAAGGGACGTTATGGTTAAGTTGCGCTACTAAAAACCTATGAAATTCAGTAAAAAAAACTTTGTTAAAGGGACGCTATGGTTCAAAGTAAAACCGAAAAACCCCTGAAATTCGGCAGTTATGGTAAGATAAGAAACCATAATTCGCGCCAGCGTGCACTGCTAACACTAAAACCCAGGACATCAAAGCTGACATCACAAATGTCATTGATGACATCACTGATGACATCACATGTGCATTTACTTTTCATGAAAAGTCTGTAGGAGGGATTCTTATAATGTTGACCAAAAAGTGTGAAGGATCATTTCAATAAATATCATGAGCTAATTAGTGCATTAAGCAAGTCATTGATATAAATAGCATTCTATTATGAAGTTCTATCCAGTATACTAAGCAACTCAGGCAGAAACTTAGGCAGTGTGTGCAGTATACATGATGAAGGTGCAATATTCATAATCTTGCCATGTAGAAGAATGAAATGATAACTGCTTTCTTCTTAGAGTTTTGTGTACTGTGAAACATGTAATAAGTAGCTGATAAAACCCACTTAATACATAATTACACTTAATACAGACAAAACACAAAGAGACAACAACACATACAAATATGAGTACATACAGGGACAGAGAATTAAGGAAAAAAGCAGAAGTAGTAGCAGAAAGAGTTCATAACCTAACTGATTATCTTTATGCAGAGAAATGATTGCTCTGTTTCAAAGCTGCTACTTACTGTATGTATGTGTATCAAATGATGTCAGTGAACCCTAAGGAAAGGAGTGTGAGTACAATGTATACAAATATGAGCATATACAGGGAAGGTAGAGTAATAAAAATAAAACTATGAGAAAGTGCTGATAACCCTAATGATTATCTTCATGCACAGAAAGGATTGCTCTCTTTCAAGCCTGTGTCTTCCGCTATATATATGTTTCATATGATATGACTTGACCCTAAGTCTACAAATATAGTACCTTTTCAATTTTTCCTTCCTGATTGTTACTGAAGAAAACTATGTGGCTTAGATATGTCAGTAAAGGAAAAAAGGGAGAGCCAGCCATGTGATGTCATCAGTGATGTCATCAATGACATTTGTGATGTCATCTTTGATGTCCTGGGTGTTAGTGTTAGCAGTGCACGGTGGCGCGAGTTATGGTTGCTTATCTTACCATAACTGCCGAATTTCAGGGGTTTTTCGGTTTTACTTTGAACCATAACGTCCCTTTAACAAAGTTTTTTTACTGAATTTGATAGGTTTTTAGTAGCGCAACTTAACCATAACATCCCTTTTAACAAAGTTTTTTCACTGAATTTCATAGGTTTTTACTAGCGCAACTTAACCATAACGTCCCTTTAACAAAGTTTTTTTTACTGAATTTTATAGGTTTTTAGTAGCGCAACTTAACCATAACGTCCCTTTAACAAAGTTTTTTTACTGAATTTCATAGTTTATTAGTAGCACAACTTAACAATAATAGCTTTGACTTTATGTACATGTAATATGGAACATACTGAACCCTTTCTACTAAATTTGACGGTCCGCGGACATGTTCAGACAACAGTTCCAGCACCTAAAAACTCTGGGGGGGTATGTGTAATTGTTATATCATAACATAGGAACATTTAACAAATTCACAAAGCAGCACACATACAAAGTATATGTAGTAATACTTAAGAAATGTAACCCATATATGTAACACACTAACCATTCATTTAAATACAATATGTTCTAAAATGGAATATACCAAAAGAAGATAAAGTAGCTTCCAACATAATTACCTCACAGACACTCCACAACTAACAGCAATACCAGACGTATAGACTACTGATTGCATATTTTACCAGAAATAGTAAGTGCACTTCATTCTACTCATATATTTATAAACTTTCTATATTAGAAAAAAAAACATATTACTTCTTTGTTTTCTCACAGAAATGTGTCGTACTCTGGACTGGCTAGAGGACCATTTCCCACGAGACGAAATGTTAGAAGATAGTCCAGCTAATGGTACACACTTTACTATATAAACCAATTAATAAATATTATTTTGTATACATTCAACATATACATTTTTTTTTACAGACCCTACAAAAATTGTAACTTCCAAAGAAAAAGAAGCGGTGGATAACACTCTTGAACACATTACCCACAAAATGGACCAACTTATGGCAAATTTTACGGATTTAAAGAACTTTGTGGAAGATCACCTAAAACCACCAACAACATACCATTGTCCCACCTGTACTTGTCCCCCCTCACCGTATCCCATTCATTTAACCCCCAAATTCTCTCCATGGACCACAACGTTTTGATGAGATTTCCATCCCTTCTTCACCTGATCCCACTTATATTGAAAACCCTAATTCTCCTGTTTTTGTTTCCGTTTCTGCCCCACCTTCTCAGTCATAAATTGTTTATGTATGTTAAATAAAGTTATTTTTTATATTGTGTTGTAATTACTTTCAGTTCTTTGTGGTAAAACCAATTTAGATGTCCACGGACAGCGCGGTTGTTGGGAAATGTTCGTAAATAAACGAAAATTTAAGTGTCCTGAGGACACTATATCTGTCCGTAATGTTCTCATGCAAGTTGAAAATGTTCTAAGAACACTCGTAGTGTCCTGAAATGTTCATAAATAAACAAAAATGGAGGTGTCCTTAAGAACACTATGCCTGTTCGTAGTGTTCGCTAGCAAGTTGAAACTGTTCTAAGAACACTCGTGGTGTCCGGAATTGTTTGTAAATAAACGAAAATGGAGGTGTGCTTGAGACGCTATGTCTGTCCGTATTGTGCACAAGTAAATTAAACTGTGCTAAGAACAAACGGCTGTCCGTAACTGTTCTTTTTACGTGTGACGCACTTTTAATTAGTTCAGGACCCGAACACTGTTCGTAGAACATCAACACGCATGCGCAAAACAATGTCTGTACATTGGGTGTCCTGCGGACGGCTGCTACCTTAGCGAACATGCTCATGAAACAAACATGTGACCGTGCCCACGCTGATCGCGTGTTCTGAATGCGGACACTATTCGTGTCCCCGAACACTTTAAAAGTACATTTCCAAGTAATCCACAATATTTCTCATTAAAAACTCAACATACCACAAATCCCACATACTAATCCTAACTTTCCACACAGTTTTTGTGACTTTTTGAACCTTTTTTGGTGTTCGATCTGTCTTGCGGACGGCGCGCATGTCCGCAAACTGTGCACAAGCACCCCTATAAAAGACCACGCCCTAGAGCTCATTCTCATTGTGTTTCTGGCCATTCTACAGAGCACAGAGATTTTTGCTGCAACCTGCAGATTTCCATCTTCAACCTGATGGCTTCTGTGGATCCATTGCTGCCACCTGGTGCTGTATCTGCCTCAGCACCACCCCCACCCCCTCCACCACCACCACCTTCCCAAGGGCCTGAAGAGGGGAACAGGAGTGAGGATACAGAGGAGGAAGAAGAGGATGACGAGAATGAGGTAGAGGAAAACCCTACTACCTGCCCTTGGCGTGATTCTTGGGTGTGGCGGTTGTTTACCGTTCATGGGAATGGTCCTAAGGCTCGTGCAAACCGTGTCACCTGCAATGAGTGCAAAATGGTACTCAGTCGCGGGAGGCATGGTTCATATAGCTTTGGGACTACGACCATGAAGCGACACCTGAACTCATTCCACACTGGGGCCATTCGCAAGGTTGTATCTTGCGAAGAGCGTAGTAGGTTGATTGCCTCTACTTCATCCTCCGTTTCTGATCCTGTCACCACAAGGAACACCTCTCTGGGACAGCGTCTTCCTCAAGCTGCCTAACAGGCCATACAGAATTCTGATGACCCTTACCTTTTGAGGGTCACAGTTGTATGTATGTACTGTGACACAGTACTCTGCAGGGGGGAGCGACTTCGCAGTGCTTTTGCGACTATCGTCTCAGAGCATGAGAAGACCTGCTCACTACCCAAATAAAACCCACTCTACATCTTCCTCTCTCAGCTCGCCCTTTCTTATCCCTGTGGTTGGTGTCCCCCCTGTATCCTCCTTTCCCCTCTTCTTCTAGTGTGTCGCGTGTAAAAAACCAAAAAAATACAAAATAACAAAAAAAAAAAATAAGGCTCTTTTCAGTGCCGCCTTTCACAGTTAAAAAACAGAAGTAAAGATAAATAATGCAGGGCCCTTTCTATTTCTTGAAAATCCGCGGACAGTTCGCGAACATAAAAAAAATTGTGATGCTACCCTATTGTAACCATTGCATTTTTCTCTTGGAGGAAGTGGTGGCTCTGAAAAGAGCCTTTTGGAGGTGTTTGTATGTCAAAAATTATAAATACTTAACACCTACTACGAAATGCATGCTGCATTTCAAAAAAAGGTCGCAATGCATTTTGTACATTTTTCAGAAAAATCTGATTGGCAGCATAGGTAAAATGGACACCATCTCTGCGAAAAATATATGTACTACGAAACATAATATATTCATTGTGAAAAGAGGACATGCCAAAATATTTTAGGAAGGCACAAACAGCCTTATTGACATTACACCTTGCTTTCTCCATTTGTGGACCACATGAGAAAGAACGAAGCCACATTTGTCTCTGCGCAATCCGTGAAAAAATTTCTTTGGAGTTTGGAAACATGTCCATGATCTTCTGAAGTCCTTCTTTCATGGCAAATTGCAAAGAAATTCCAGACACATGTTCTAAACTGTTCCCTCCACAATGAATTACAATTATGTCTGGATGTTCCTCTATCTTCAAAGTTGCACAGAGAGGTAGCAAGTCCAGCCACTTCATTCCACGGACTCCATGCCAGTGCACTTCCACATGTGGGAATCCGAGATCTATAGATACTCCACAGCTTTCTGCATGCACCTTCAACCAATGTATCCACGAGTCTCCCAAAAGCCACACAATCTGTTTTTTAAAACACTCAGCCATAGCTATCTGCTCTTCTCTCAGCAAAAAGAATATCTGAGAAAACCTCTCCTAGCACAACACACTCACTAAACTTTACTGACCAATCCCTTGCTACATTCAATCTCATTTGCATGCCTCCCCACCCCAAATTCCCCGGATGTAATACGCGGTGTCCTAGAACTACTGCTATGTCCGCGAACATATCGTAACATGGACAGCCCTTCTACCATTTCCACTTCACTCTCTGTGCCATTGCCTCATTGGATGTAGCTAAGAAATCACATGACCATCCATCAATCAAATCCAAGGCCTCTACATGTAACTGCATCATCATAGATAAGCACTACAAATGTACGGTGAATCTCTCGGACTACAAGTCTCATACCATTGACAAGCACAATCTAGGAGAAATACTAGACAAGTCTCCAAGATTTCTACTTGCAGCTTCGTCCATATCCATATGCATGAACACAAACTACAGGCATGCATATTTTCTATTTAGTACATGAACACATTTTCTAACCGACTTTTACCTTGTATAATCTGTAAAATGAATCTACAATCATTTTTTCATTCTCCTAAAATGAACTGTGACTTACAAACCTTTATACCATTTAATTTCTTCGTACACACACACACACGCAAATAATGTTAAACAAACATTTTTTAAATAAAATATATAGACTACATATGATCAAACAAAATTACATGCATACTCTATCATCAAATCTCAAAGAATAATATTTGTACAAACACATACTTGGTTTACATTTTTTTAGTTTATATAATTACTTACATTTATATAGGACAAGCAGGCTATGACATTGACTCCCTCTTATGTGGAAAAGCAGGCTATCACATGGACTCACTATTACGTGGAAAAGCTTAGTTACAGGAATAGTGGTATACAGTGGTACATTATGATTTTGACAAGCCATAGTAAAGATATTTTCTTTCCTACAGTTAGTCATAAGATAGTTTTAATGGTTTTGGGGAAGGTGCTGAGCATTTCAATGTAAAATATCTATGTCTAAATTAAAAACAGTGCTATATACAAACCAAATTACTAATTTCTTTCTTTTACAATTGCAGTGAAGACCATTCTCCTGAAAATAAGCAGCTGAATTTGAATTACAAAGAACAACTAAGAAGCAAACTGGTCATTTTAGAAAAAAAGTAAGTAGATTATTACCATAATATTTGAATTATTACTCAAACACACTCTAATGTTAATTCATGCTACTTCTGTGCCTAAAAATAGAGATTCTGCACCATTCTGACCAAAAATCCTCCCGTCTTAAACAGTGATTTACTGGCAGAATGGCCCACAAATTCCTATTTTTCGCCACACAAATTACCCAAGTCAGCCACTAGAATTTAGATGTTGTAGAAGAAACAACTGTTTTAATTGTATAGCTTTAGATATACTATTTATACTTCTCCACACCACTGGCTTACTTTTTTCTGTCATCTGAACCCCAGTTTATTAACACATTAATTCAAGAATACCCATCCCTAGTAGTTGTACTTCCCAATGCACAATCACACACCATTACATACATCTTTATCATCTCACTCAAACACTCATGCACACAACACACATGCATTGCAGAACACCCCAACCCATACCTTCTGTATTTTTTTCAACAGACCCTAAAGCATGCCTACCAAAAAGCAACTCTGTAGAAAGGAACGCAGAAGTAGAACAAATGAAAAGAGAAGTCTCCAACATAAACATCCATCTACAGCAGATTTTGTAAAAAAAAAGTTGAAACACAACAGCTAATACAGTCATGTAGTGAAACAGAAGACGTTTCTAGTACAAAAACTTTGCCTCCTCTATCAAAAAGTAAAACAACCCAAAAAACAATTAACAGATAATCAACTATCACTACAAATAAAACTTCTTCTATAAATCTTGATATAGTACAAAGTAAGCATACCAAGAAAAGTATTTTAGCCAAAATGTTCCATCACAAAGTCCTTCAAAATCTTATAAAAACAGGAAAGAAACCAGGTTCAACACTTCAAACCTATCGTAGGAAAGTAATCTTAGAAGCGTTGATAGACAGTGCACTTCTTCTCAAAAGAAAGTTATTTATTTTAGTGTTAAACAGAATGAAGCCACTAGAAAAACTAATAACTAAATTACAAAAAAGACTTCTCAATAAACGAAATGTCAACAGAAATGACTTCTTAAATATCTGTGGGGGTGAATGGAGTCACACTACAAGCACAGAACCATATTTAATGAAGAAGCCTACAAACAAAAGCAAACAAATACAATTGCCATACATAGCAGTGGTCGAGGTTATGAAAAAGTTAATAATACCATAATGGAACAAGAAGTACTCCTTACAAAAATATGCCCTGAAAACATAGATTTACCCCTCCATTCAACTGAATCAGAACATTTAGTGTACAAATGGCCATGCACATCAATGTGTAACATTCCCAAAAAAATGTTCAAGTCTTTACGCCAATTCCTCAATCAATATGTGAAAAGCAAAGACAAAATCAAAATTAAACTACTGCAAAATATGGATGCTTGTCCAGTACGCAAGTACACAGGACTACAAGGACATTCATTGGCCTGCATTACAGGACCTACTTGCAAAACACCCTTCCATGATATCAAAAGGATATCAACACATCATGCAAGTATAAGAAATCTAGTTTATAAACTGTACTATGCTAAAAGTCCTGCTTTAGCACTAGCCAATTTAAATAACATTCTTCTACATGGTACAGCAAAAGACCTACTAGGAGAAATCGACTATATCCAGACAAAATATTTTGGAAGTGAAACCCACTTACAAGATGAATTAGCTGTAAACCAACTTCGAAACACATCTGCACATGGCAACCTTTCACTACACACATACAAAAAAGAAATACTAAAATTTGAAAGTACTTCAGCTGAAGTACCAAACCACGTGTGTGTATGTTGCTGCAGAACTTTTCATAAAAGTAACACAAAAACTGTAGACCTATCATACAAAATAGAAGACAATGAAGATTCTAAATGGTTTGAATTAGCTCTCTACCTTATAGCAGAAAACAAATACGAAATAACTGACCCCATAATACTTTGCAGTTACTGCACTACAAAACTTGACAACAACCAAACTCCTTCAGGTGCTATCACAAATAACTTGGAATTATATGCACTACCAAAACCCCTTCAACAACTTAATTTATATTCGAGCATCATAATTCAAACAGTGCACCCATTTCAAGCATTAATACGCCTTCAACCAAAAACTGCAAAATTACCTCCCTCTGAATTAGTAAAAGGTATTCGTGGAAAAGTAGTGTATTTATCATTAGATCTAAAAGAAAATGTGCACACTCTAGGAGTGCAACGTCCAATGCAGCAATCTTTAATTATCTTGGTAAATGGAGAACCTACAAAAGACAAAAAAATTTGGCAACAACTGGTAGATTTACATAAAGTTAGAGAAGCCCTGCAATATCTTAAAGAGAATAATGAATATTACAAAGAAATTAATATTGAAGAAAACTTGAAAGATACAACTGAAATAATTCAGGAGACACAAGAAGCTGGTCAATTTGATCTCCTAGATCCTGCAACAATATCAAACACTTTAGACCATTATACAATTCATCCATTGCACTCTAATGACACCATAGAAGATGCACTGGAAACGTACCAAATGCGTCAAACAAAAGGATCACCAATCAGCATATGGGAAAAAAGTATAGAAGCACGTGCTTTTCCTCTACTCTTTCCTACTGGCAAAGGAGGAAGATACGATGATAGACCTATTCAAATATCAGCATCAGAATATCGCTCATTACGAATGTATTCTGAAGATCCCAGATTTTGACAAAATGTGGAATACATATTCCACCTACTCTTTGAAAGTGAACTAGCAACTTTATGTTACGGAGTTGTACACATATTAAAATCAGGATCACACTTTTAAAATATGACAGCTACACAATTATTACAAAAAGTTCAACAAAAAGATGAGGTTTTACAAGCAAATCTTACAAATCAATTAGCAAATATGCGTGGTGCTAAAGAGTGCTGGTTTCGACGTCGTGGAGATGAGATGTACGTTGGATGATCAGAAACCTTGGCCCACCCACTTGGTTTGTTACATTAAATTGTGCAGAATATGCATGGGAAGATTTACATGCTTTCCTACGCATTTCAAACGTAAACAAAACAAACATAGATATACTAACACCTGGAGAACTTTGTTCACAGGATCCTGTTAATGTTTCAAGATATTTTCACCATCGCTTCATTGCTATGCTACATTTTATTTGAAACAAAACTGTTCCTCCCCTTGGAGAAGTGCAACACTTCTTTTGGAGAAAAGAATACCAAGCCAGAGGAGCACCACATGTCCACATGCTTTTATGAATTAAAGATGCTCCTAAATTTGGTCAAGACAGTGATGCCACGGTTTTACAGTTTATTGAAAAATATGTCACTTGTGAAATTCCATCAGAATCCGCAAATAGTGATCTTCATGCAAACATTTTACAATTCCAAAGAAACAAATGTGGCAAATATTGTCGTCGCAAATACAAAAACAAAGGGAAATACTACACCAAATCCCGATTTGGTTTCCCTAGACCAGTTACAAATACAGGTCAAGTGAACAACCTCATGTCTTCAGTTAGACATAGTGTTAAAGGTAAGTCACTTAAAAATACATATTGCATAAAAAGAAAAGAAGAAGAAAAATATATCAATGATTACAATGCAATCATTGCCCACTTATGGAATGCAAACATAGACATGCAGTACATTGCAGACAATTCTACTGCAGTTGCACGATATGTCACAGCATACTTAACCAAATCAGAAAAGACAGAGCTCCAAAACCTCAGGAATGACCTGTCATCAGATAAAACAGTGTCTCAGAAATTATACAGCTTGGGCATAAAAATGCTGTCCCATAGAGAATGTGGATCCTATGAAGCAGCTGATCGATTAACTGGTACTGTATTGGATGGTAAATCTGCACATATAGTATGGCTAAGTCTTGGTCCAGCTAAATCTAGAAAAAGAGTTCTAAAATCATACGAAGATATAGAAACAATAGCCAAACAAGATCCCAACAGCCAAGACATTTTAAAAAACAATTTATTGTACACATACTACCCAAACACCTTACCACTTTGGAAACCATGAGCCTATACCACATAGCCCAAAACTACACATACAAAAATTATATAAAACCTGATGAACAAAACCGTAAATACAAAGTGACAAACTGTGAAGGCAGCTTAGTAAAACTCACCAAACCAAATTTAATTAATCATATCAAATTGTCATTAAAGACTCCTCAACATAAAGAAGTATATTACATGTCCCTGCTACAACTCTTTAAACCATGGAGAAAAGAAAAAGGAATACTAGATAACTATGACTCATATGAAGATGCTTTCAAAGCAAATGAAAGCAGTATAACTGATGTAAACTTTGCACAGTACAAAACAATGTTGCACAATGAACAGCAACACGAAGAAGAACTCCAGGCCCAACTAGATAAGGACACTCCTGACAGTAGTCAACCTTCTATCACAGGAAGCCAAGAACCACTGGGAGACCCACTAATAACAAATGAGGCAGAAATAGCAATGATAGAAGTAGAAAACACCATGTGTCAGTATGAAGAAAAAGAAGACTTAACTATACTACAATCAAAGCTAAACAATGAGCAACGTAGCATTTTTCAAGAAGTAACAAAAGAAATTGCACATGGTGTACAACATGAAAACAAAGAATGCACCTATCAAAATTACAAACCTATACTATTGTATGTCAGTGGTGAAGCTGGTTCTGGCAAAACATTCCTAATCAAAATCATCAGTAAGTTCCTTCAACAATTGACAAACAACAAACTGTCAGCTGTTGTCACTGCCCGCACAGGTTTAGCTGCCTACAACATAGGTGGTGTCACTTTACACCGATTACTACTCCTGCCAGTAGAACACCAAAACAAATTAGATTATTACAAACTTTCTGCAGAAGCTGCAATGGAACTACGCAGAGTATTGAAACAAATGAAAATGCTACTAATAGATGAAGTGAGCATGGTGTCCAACCTAATGTTGGCTTTGATTCACCTCAGATTACAAGAAGTACTCAAAACAAACTATGAAGAGCTCTTTGCAGGAAAACACATTATTGTTTTCAGAGATCTTCTTCAATTGACACCAGTAAAAGGTGAGCCTATTTTTAAAACATTAGGATACAAATTCTGCTGTGAAACTGTTGGCAGCATTGGAAATGTCAACCTTTGGCAACATTTCCAATACAGAGAATTAACAAAAAACATGCACCAATCTGCAGATCTCACTTATGCCAACATCTTAAAAAGTATCAGAGTTGGTATACTTTCTAAAGAAGCAGAAGCAATATTGAAAACCTGGCACATTCATGCACTTTATGGTGATAAAGCATGTGCTACAGATGTTATAGAACAATTAGCCCACAAAAATGTCAATTGTATGGCCTTAATGCCAACTCTTGCAAGCTGTTTCAAATTCAATGAAATAATGTTAAGTAAAGAAATGCAACCAATAATGGAAATTAGCGCCACAGACAAACTAGATGTACATTTAATGACATTACCCATGTGTGACCAAGCCACAAGACTAAATAGTTTAGAAAAATCAATCTCAAACACAGCAGGCTTGGAAAAGATATTAAAATTATCCTTAAATTGCAGAGTAATGCTGAAACGTAACCTTGACGTGGACCAAGGGCTAGTTAATGGAGCACTGGGTACAGTTGTTGGCTTTCAAACATACCCATGTGACAACAAAATTCAGTTTGTCAATATTCTCTTTGACAAACTTTCAGAAGTAAAAAGAATAGGACGCTCAACAGCTCGATTCCTTCTCTTCAAAGACATGTATGTACGCAGAGAACAATTTTCTCTTACTCTTGCATACGCAGTCACCATTCATAAATCACAAGGCCTTACCCTAGACAAAGCAATGATAGACATTGGTAACACAGTCTTTAAAGAAGGCATGAGCTACGTAGCACTATCACGCTTACGTACACTTGAGGGTCTATTTCTAATCAACTTTGATGCAAGTAAAATAAACACTGATATTCCATGCATTTTAGAATACAATAGACTTCGTTCACTATACACTCCCCATCTAAACACATATTCTGTTCCACAAAAAGTAAAACATTATAAAAGAAAAATAAATCAAACAGAAAAGCAACAGGATGTCACTGCAAATCCTCCAAAGAGAGTAAAAGAAAGTAATACTTCATCAAGTGCCACAAGCAAAAAAGAATCAATTAGGGAAAGTAAAGCAGGTACTTCTTCAAAGAAGGAGGACACACTCCAAAAAAAGCCATCAGATACAGAACTACCTGGTCCATTTAAACTCTCAAATATAGTTGGTGTAAGTTGCTACGCAAATGTAGCAATGAATATTCTTTTTCAATTACCACCAATTGTTGAGAACATTTACTTACACAGTACAGACCCATTGTGTTTGCAAATGTTAGTACTTCACAGAAATGCAGCAAACAATCCTGACAACACGTATAGTGTTTATGGAATAAGACAACAATTGGACTACTGTGCTGGAATGGTGAAATTCACTATAAACTCACAGATAGATCCACACGAATTTCTAATGTACCTACTACTAGTACTGGAAAACAAAAACATACCTATAAATGAAATCTTCCAGATTTCATGAATGTGGAAACATACATGCACTCTCTGCAACAATGTGACACAAGCACAAATCCCCAATGAGTGCTTTGTTTATATATCAATACCTAATTGTGAATCCGTTCCATTTCAGCAACTTGTACAAAATACAAACCACGGTAGATTATGTTCGACCTGCAATTCAGATAATCGCTCCACGTTAGTAATACAAACACATAGTAAATACGTAATACTAATGCTTTTACGTTACAATGCAGATTGTGCCAAAAAGAACTGCAAGCTGACTGGATTCACACATGGTCAAATATCACTTGGGAGGAAAACCTTCACAACAATAGGTATAATCTACCACGAAGGAGCCAGAACAAACTCAGGGCACTACACTGCATATATAAAAAAGAAATGTGGATGGTTTGAATGTAATGATAGTACCGTTACTCTAAAGCAGAGATTACGAGCAAATCTTACAAACGCTTATTTAATGTTCTTAAAACCAAAATTTGATAACTAAACTGTACTTAAACCTTAAGTACACTTATAGTAAAAAAATATAAACTGTCACAAAATTCCAAAAGCTATCTAACTGCCCAAAGATGCTACAACAACTAATCAGATAAATTAATACCACTCAAATAGAGCAAAAAATAGACAGTTAGAATATGCCAATTGGAATCTAACTGTCCCAAAATTTAGAAATATCCAAATAGATAAAGCAATACCACGAAATTATATCAAAAAATAAACAGTTAGAATACGCCTACTGGTATCTAACTGCTCCAAAATTTTACAATATCCAAACAAATACCTAATATCTTACTGCTCCCAAAAACTGGAACAATCCAATGTATAAAGCATTAGCCAGAAACAACAAGTAAACACTGAAAACAAACAAACAAACTGTAGCATAACAGAAAAAGGTTTTTTTTTTAATCCAACATGGATTTTTTTTCTCCCACAGACCCAATGATTTTAGCAACAAACACAGAAACTGAGCAAATTGCACAGTACTCTGGTTTGTTATCTACTAAATATGAGGGTAAAAAAAAAGAAAATATTGTGATTGTACAATGTAATAAGTCTTTATAAAATACTAATACTAACATGCTATTTTCTTTTATCACAGAAATGAACAAGAAAAACATGGACTCCCGTTACTAAACCAAATAGTAAGTATAACTTGATAAATACAACCATCGTAGCATATCACACCCATACTGGCTTATAACATTGTTCCTTATAAATTTGTTTTTGACCCAAAGTTATAAGCCACTATGAGTGTGATATGCTGTGGTGCTTGTGGCCAGGGCATAGACTCTTGGGTGCATGGCATATGAGTGTGATATGCTGCGGTGGTTGTGGCCAGGGAATAGAGTCTTGGGTGCATGGCCAAATGGCCATGCACCCAACATTCTATACCCTGGCAACAACCACCGCAGGATATCACACCCATAGATTCAAGCATTTGAACCATTTGAATGTCCGCAGACACAAGGAAGTTCCTAGAACACATTCAACTTGCCAGAGGACGATACGGACAGCGTCATCAGGACACCCCCATTTTCTTTATGTACGAACATTTCAGGACACCGCGAGTGTTCTTAGAACACTTTCAGCTTGACAACGAACAATACAGACAACGTCTTCAGGACACCCTCTGCGAACATTCCAGGACCCCACGCGTCTTCTTAGAACACTTTCAACTTGACACTGATTCCATTCTATTTATTTACGAACATTTCAGAACAGCTGTGTAGTCCGCAGACAAATCGAACACAACAAAAGCATCTAGCACATAAAAAAAATACAACATTGCACCTATCTCATACTCCCCCACCCTCTCAAAACACTCTTACACACCAACACACTCCACTAAATACAATTTTTAAACCAAGTTTCACCTCGCTGTCCGTGGTCGTCCGCGAACACAAGATGGCAGGCGCCACAGAAAATCTGACGCGCTCCACCCCCATGCCGTCCAATCAGCAAACACGTCGGATGTCCGCGGACATCGCGCAAGCCGCTCAGCCAATCAGGGCACTGTTCCGCGGAGCGAACCGGGAAGTCCGTCCGCGAAGCGAACCGAGATATCACACATTTTTTTGCCTTACATTTTGGTCATTTTACAAAAAAACTACTGGACGGATTTACACCAAATTTGGTGTAAATCCGTCCAGCGGTTTGGGCTGTAGGCGTGCGCAAAGTTTTTTCCCATTATGTCTATGGGAAAAAACAAAAGTTTTGGGACCCCCCTATAACTTTGCCCCCCCTGGACCAAACCTCTCCAAACTTTGCAAAAAAATTCAGAGTGGGCCGTATCATTTTTTTGCAAAGGTTGCTGAGGATTCGTCCAGGGGAGCGAAGTTATAAGCCACCCAAAAAGTGCTCTTCCTATGGAAACACCAACTTAACCATAACTACATGGACGCTACCGCGTCTATGTATTATATATATATGCTGTGAACTAAGAGAACCATACTATCCTGAATATGAGTATTGTAGTGTTGCAGGGAAATCCAGACATTGTCAGAAACATGTACCTGTACCCCAGATACAGAAGCGAGAGAGTTGAAATTGTTAAAAAGTATGAGTGAAAACCCCTAAAGGTCATATTCAATCAAACGAGTCATCTGAAAT
The DNA here is from genome assembly GCF_040938575.1 of Ambystoma mexicanum. Classification (NCBI taxonomy): domain Eukaryota; kingdom Metazoa; phylum Chordata; class Amphibia; order Caudata; family Ambystomatidae; genus Ambystoma; species Ambystoma mexicanum. The sequence goes on along the minus strand of NC_090930.1, from coordinate 604,727,600 downwards.
GTCCACTTATAAGAAAAAGACAAAGGGTAATCCAAGCGAAGATTCTAGATTTCTAGATTTACTTTTGGAAATTGTAAAGATTAATACAAAATATCACAAGAGATTATCTGCAAATTGGATACTAAAGACTGGTACCGAAAGTTCGTTAGCAGAAGGATGTCATTCTCCTACCTAAAGTTAGTAGTTGTAGGTTCAGTTAGGGTAGTATTTGACAGTGGACGCATTTTCTTTGGACATTCACAACTGATAGACGAGCACCTTAGTAGGTAAAATAGGCAGGGACCACACATAGACATATGAAAAGTTAGGGCTTACATTTTTAATGTAATAAAAGGTTGATCTGCCACATTGTATTGTATGTTGGAATGTATAGGGTATTCCCTTGATTGAGCGTATGTTGGAATATCTACACAGTGTGGGTGAGTGTGTATGTTGTGTGCACATTATTTTTTTCCTTGGTTGATGTTAGGCGGAAACCTGTGCAGTTCCCTCTGGGACCACTGCAAAAGATTTAGGACTACAGGTGTTTGGCAGTAAACCCACTTGGTAGCAGTCTGCACCACACAGATTCACTGTTGGTAGCTGTGGCTGAGCAGTCAGACTTCTCTCAAGAAGAGTTAAGCAGTATGTGGAGTATACAAGATAGGGCAATTCTTCACAGTAAGACAAGCAAACACGCAACGAGACTCAGTGTAAAGATATTAAGGTATTTATTTATAACGAAACATCTATCAAAAACACTATGGCACTATCACGGCAAACAAATCAATCACAATTACTCTACGAAGAAGAAACGATCAATCCCCCTAACAATATGTCGACAAGTCTAGGTTATTCCGGCACCACTTATTTACAGACAGAGGTGTATGCCTCACCCTATATGGCACTCTAATATTAGTTAGGACGGGAGAGAAAAATAGGCAGGTTACGAAATCAACACAGTTCAATACTTCGCGGGAAAAATGCAAGGCAAGAAGGCAAGAACCACAATAGATCATGAAGTTCAGAGGCCAGGCCCACTCGGAGAGAGGCAAGGTGAGATGTCCCAAAAGTCTCTTAGTGGAAATGCGTTCGAGTCTTTGTAGCGAATTGTTATCGGCAGTTTGAACTAGTTCAGAAAAATACGTGAGAAAGCTTGGAGGCGACCCAACAGAAAGGAGAGGATTAAGACACGTCACTCGAACCGATCGAAAGGGAAGCCAGGCGGACACGGTACTTTGTTGTGGAGGGCAGCTCCGGCGGGGGCAGTTGTTCCTGGTGGTGGATGCACGTCGGGTCTTTGCCAAGAGTAGAGATGATCTCGTCGTCGAAGAAAAGTGAAGTCTGGTGCACCACCAGGGAAGAGACCAGCCGCGGAGTGCTCCGTCACAAGGTACCACCTTTTGGTCGCGGTACAGGGGTAGTGGCTATCCGGTTGCCGAGGTGCTCTGCACGGGCAATTCGACCACTGTGTCCTGAGGCGAATAAAAAGCAAAGGGGACTGGTTGTTCCCACCAGCCAGGGGAAAAGACTCTCCGGCAGGGAGATCTCCTCTGTCGTCGGGAAGTGGTGAGTCGGTTCCGCAGGGCTCCACCAGAGGTGTCATCATGCAGGTCGGCTCAGCGTTACCCTCGTCGGATTCTTAGGTCCTGTGGCGACTTCTGAAGATCCAGTCCCAAAAGCCCTGCTTTTATGCAGAAAACCCCCATTCATTCAGCCTAGATGTCAATCAACACATGCTAAGTGGTGAGTGGGGAGGCTCACCACTTGGGCCAATCACTCCAGAGTGCGAACGGAGTTGGCAAGGCAACTCGGTCCAGGGTGCCTAAACCCCCTCCCACACCCCTGTGGTAACCCAGACACAATGGCACCACTTTGGAGGGTCTCCGCCAAAAGTGGAACAAAGGGCTCGACCTTTGGTTTAGGAGTCACAGAGACGAACACAGACGCCATTTTACAAACCGAGTTCTGGCAGAAAATACCATCCAATAAAATTATTTAAGATAAGTAGACCGGTGGTACGTTAGAGATTAACGAGAAAAGTATCAATCTCCAACAATGGGACGAATCAAATAGGGTTATGTTCCGGGTCGAACATAACAAGTAGTTTCCACTGCCACCAGCCAAAACTCGACGAGGGGGGACGGGACAGTGCCCCCTCGAACAACAGATCCAGGAGTAATCGAATTACCCCTACTAGTACGTCCACAATAAGATGGTTTGTACTAGTTCTGTTAGTAAATTTAGGTCTAGTAAAGCCAATGGTGACTTTACATGCCCGGGGAGACAGTAGTCAGTCCCCGGGTATGGAGTCTATGACGGAGGTCCGCTAGGATGCCCCAGTGTTATGGCACGTAGGGTGCGGTGTAACACACATAGAAAAACATATGAGACCCTATGGAGTAAAAGACCCCATAGCCCATAGAACACATTGACTTTCAAAGGAATTACACACATTCATGTCCAAGAGTGGGAGAAAAAGAGTCTCACTCTTGGCAGGATGGAAAAAAACAAACGCCAGAAATCCAGCAAAGCTGCAGGGGGACTACCTAGGTTAGGAAATTCAGCCTAAACAGAGAATTCTCCCTAACACTCGCCCCCCCAGACTAAGGGACAGGAGGATTTAATCCACTCCTGGAAGAATCTCATACCTCTAGTCGATGACATACATCCTAGAGAGACCATCAGCATTTTGGTGGTGACACCCTGACCTGTGCTCAATGGTGAAATCAAACCCTTGCAGGCAGATAGACCATCTCAATAGTTTCGGGTTTTCCCCTTTCATTTGCATTAACCATCTCAAGGGTTGGTGGTCAGTCTGAATGACAAAAGTAGAACCATAAAAGTACGGCCTAAACTTCTTCAGAGCCCACACGATAGCAAAGCACTCTCTTTCAATCGTTGCCCACCTTGTTTCAGGATCCTTCAGCTTGCGGCTGATGAAGCAAACGGGGAGCTCCCTACCTTTCCCATCCAGTTGACTGAGTATGCAACCTATTCCTACATTTGAAGCATCTGTCTGCACAATGAAGTGTTGGCGGTAATCAGGAGCTCTGAGTACTGGGGCTTGGCAAAGAGCCTTTTTCAGGTTTTCAAAAGCCTGATTGCACTCCTCGTTCCATTTAACCTTTTTAGGAAATTTGGGCGAGGAGATGACATTCAGTGGAGAAGCTATGGTCCCATAGTTCTCTATGAAATTCCTGTAATACCCAGTGAGGCCTAAGAAGGCTCTCACTTGGGTTTGAGTAGTCGGTGTTGTCCAATTTTGCACAACTTCATTCTTACTGAGCAAAGGCCTTATTTTTCCACCTCCTACCTCATGTCCAAGATAGACTACCTTACTCTGTCCAATTTGGCATTTTCTCGCCTTTATGGTCAGATTGGCCCGTCCAAGAGCCTGCAAAACATCTCTCAGTTGCGTTACATGTTCTTCCCAGGAATTGCTGAACACTGCGATGTCATCCAAGTATGCCATGCAGAAGTCCTCCATCCCATTCAGAACCTGGTTTACCATCCGTTGAAACGTAGCAGGTGCATTCTTCAATCCGAAAGGCATTACCTTAAACTGGTATAAGCCAACGGGGGTAGAAAATGCAGTTTTCTCCTTGGCATGGTCTGTCAGGGCTATTTGCCAATAGCCTGACGTTAAGTCAAATGTGCTGAGGAACTTGGCGGCGCCAAGTTTATCCACCAACTCATCTGTTCTTGGTAAAGGGTGGGCATCAGTCTTGGTGACTGCATTAAGAGCTCTATAATCCACGCAGAATCTAAGTTCTTTAGATCCGGCCTTTGGTACTAACACAACTGGGCTACACCATGGACTAGTTGAGGGCTCTATTACCCCGAGATCAAGCATCTTGCTGACCTCACCTTTGATGTGGGTTCGTACGTTTTCTGACATGCGGTATCCCCTGCTTTTGACTGGCAGACAGTCACCAGTGAGTATGTCGTGCTGTCCCCAAGCGGTCAAGCCTGGTGAAAGCGAGAACAGAGAGGCAAACTGATTCAACATAGATTTGCACTCTTCTTGTTGCTCGGGTGTCAGATTGGAGGAGAGATTTACTCCTTCAATTTTTTCATCTAAAGGTAAGCCTCTGAGGAGATCCGGAAGAGCTTCACTCTCTTCTTCTTCCTCGGATGATGCTAGAAGCAACGCTCCTACATCAGGTCGTTAGACATACGCTTTAAGTCGGTTGGTGTGGAAGACTTTCAGAGCCTCCTTGGGATTGCCCGAATCCACCAGATAGTTGACCTCTCCGAGTTTACCCACAACTCTGAAGGGTCCCATCCACTTATCTTGCAAGGCCCTCTGCCTTGTTGGGATCATAACGAGAACGAGCTGGTCTTGAGCGAACTCAACCATGTTAGCCTTTTGATCGTGCCAGTGCTTGACCAATGCTTGTCCAGCTTTCAAGTTATCGCTTGCTTCCGTCATCATGTGCGACATTCTCCTCCGGAGACCTATCACGTAGTCAGTCACTCTGACTGGCTTCGGGGAAGGAGCACTCTCCAACCCCTCCTTAATCAGGGCCAATGGACCTCTGACGGGATGACCACGCGATTGGCCTGGGTACGTGTACTTCGGGGTGCGCGGGAAGTTCCACACGTGATTGGCCTGGGTACGTGTACTTCGGGATGCGCGGGAAGTTCCACACGCGATTGGCCTGGGTACGTGTACTACGGGGTGCGCGGGAAGTTCCACACGCGATTAGCCTGGGTACATGTGTTTCAGGGTGCGCGGGAAGTCCCACACGCGATTAGCCCAGGTACGTGTGTTTCGGGGTGCGCGGGAAGTTCCACACGCGATTGGCCTGGGTACGTGTACTTCGGGGTGCGCGGGAAGTTCCACACGTGATTGACCTGGGTACGTGTACTTCGGGATGCGCGGGAAGTTCCACACGCGATTGGCCTGGGTACGTGTACTTTGGGGTGCGCAGGAAGTCCCACATGTGATTAGCCTGGGTACGTGTACTACGGGGTGCGCGGAAGTTCCACACGCGATTAGTCTGGGTACGTGTGTTTCGGGGTGCGCGGGAAGATCCACACGCGATTGGGCCGGGTACGTGTGTTTCGGGGTGCGTGGGAAGTTCCACACACGATTGGCCTGGGTACATGTACTTCGGGGTGCGCGGGAAGTTCCACACGCGATTGGCCTGGGTACGTGTACTTTGGGATGCGCAGGAAGTTCCACACGCGATTGGCCTGGGTACGTGTATTCCTAGGTGCGCGGGAAGATTCACAAGCAATTTCAGCAGGGTACGTGTATTTAGGTGGTGCTGGGGAATGCTACACGTGATTTGGCCGTGTGGGTCCTCCCAGGTGTTCCCTCTACACCCTCCACGGCCCCTGCAGGCAGACCACACCACAGGGGACTACCCTGCACCCCTGCTCATGTCCCACAGGCAACCCATCCACCATGGCCATGCCCCCCAGCCAACCCACATGTCACCTTGCATTACTGATCACCAACATGTCTCCCAGCACCCCCACCCCCCAGAATCCAGGGGCAGCCTCCACCAGGCCACCACTCACGTCCCCCTGCACCCCCACCCCCCAGCAGTGCATGGGCAGCCTCCACCAGGCCCCCACTCATGTCTCCCTGCACCCCCACCCCCCAGCCACCAGGGGCAGCCTCCACAAGGCCCCCACTCATGTCTACCACCACCCCCCCAGCCACCAGGGGCAGCCTCCACCAGGCCCCCACTCATGTCTCCCTGCACCCCCACCCCCAGCCACCAGGGGCACCCTCCACCAGGCCCCCACTCATGTCTACCACCACCCCACCCCCCAGCAGTGCAGGGGCAGCCTCCACCAGGCCCCCACTCATGTCTACCACCCCCCACACCCCAGCAGTGCAGGGGCAGCCTCCACCAGGCCCCCACCCATCTCTACCACCACCCCCACCCCCCAGCAGTGCAGGGGCACCCTCCACCAGGCCCCCACTCATGTCCCCCTGCACCCCCACCCCCCAGCCACCAGGCGCAGCCTCCGCCAGGCCCCCACTCATGTCTCCCAGCACCCCCACCCCCCAGCCACCAGGGGCTGCCTCCACCAGGCCCCCACTCATGTCTCCCACCACCCCCACCCCCCAGCCACCAGGGGCAGCCTCCACCAGGCCCCCACTCATGTCTACCACCACCCCGACCCCCCAGCCACCAGGGGCAGCCTCCACCAGGCCACCACTCATGTCTACCACCACCCCCACCCCACTGCCACCAGGGGCAGCCTCCACCAGGCCCCCACTCATGTCCCCCTGCACCCCCACCCCCAAGGAGTGCAGGGGCAGCCTCCACCAGGCCCCCACTCATGTCTCCCATCACCCCCACCCCCCAGCAGAGCAGGGGCAGCCTCCACCAGGCCCCCACCTATGTCTATCACCACCCCCAGCCACCAGGGGCACCCTCCACCAGGCCCCCACTCATGTCCCCCTGCACCCCCACCCCCCAGCCACCTGGGGCACCCTCCACCAGGCCCCCACTCATGTCTACCACCACCCCCACCCCCCAGCAGTGCAGGGGCACCCTCCACCAGGCCCCCACTCATGTCTACCACCACCCCCATCCCCCAGCAGTGCAGGGGGAGCCTCCACCAGGCCCCCACCCATGTCTACCACCCCCCCCCACCCCTCAGCAGTGCAGGGGCACCCTCCACCAGGCCCCCACTCATGTCAACCACCACCCCCACCCCCCAGCAGTGCAGGGGCAGCCTCCACCATGCCCCCAATCATGTCTCCCTGCGCCCCCACCTCCCAGCCACCAGGGGCACCCTCCACCAGGCCCCCACTCATGTCTACCACCACACCCACCCCCAGCAGTGCAGGGACAGCCTCCACCAGGCCCCCACTCATATCTACCACCACCCCCACCACCCAGCAGTGCAGGGGGAGCTTCCACCAGGCCCCCACCCATGTCTACCACCACCCCCACCCCCCAGCAGTGCAGGGGCAGCCTCCACCAGGCCCCCAATCATGTCTCCCTACAACCCCACCCCCCAGCCACCAGGGGCACCCTCCACCAGGCACCCACTCATGTCCCCCTGCACCCCCACCCCCCAGCCACCAAGGGCACCCTCCACCAGGCACCCACTCATGTCTACCACCACCCCCACCCCCCAGAAGTGCAGGGGAAGCCTCCACCAGGCCCCCACTAATGTCTACCACCACCCCCACTCCACTGCCATCAGGGGCAGCTTCCACCAGGCCCCCACTCATGTCCCCCTGCACCCCCACCCCCCAGCCACCAGGGGCAGCCTCCACCAGGCCCCCACTCATGTCTACCACCACCCCCACCCCACTGCCACCAGGGGCAGCCTCCACCAGGCCCCCACTCATGTCCCCCTGCACCCCCACCCCCCAGCAGTGCAGGGGCAGCCTCCACCAGGCCCGCACTCATGTCTCCCATCACCCCCACCCCCCAGCAGTGGAGGGGCAGCCTCCACCAGGCCCCCACCCATGTCTACCACCACCCCCACACCCTATCAGTGCAGGGGCAGCCTCCACCAGGCCCCCAATAATGTCTCCCTGCACCCCCACCCCCCAGCCACCAGGGGCACCCTCCACCAGGCACCCACTCATGTTCCCCTGAACCCCCACCCCCCAGCTACCAGGGGCACCCTCCACCAGGCCCCCACTCATGTCTACCACCACCCCCACACCCCATCAGTGCAGGGGCAGCCTCCACCAGGCCCCCAATCATGTCTCCCTGCACCCCCACCCCCCAGCCACCAGGGGCACCCTCCACCAGGCACCCACTCATGTCCCCCTGAACCCCCACCCCCCAGCTACCAGGGGCACCCTCCACCAGGCCCCCACTCATGTCTACCACCACCCCCACCCCACTGCCACCAGGGGCAGCCTCCACCAGGCCCCCACTCATGTCCCCCTGCACCCCCACCCCCCAGCAGTGCAGGGGCAGCCTCCACCAGGCCCGCATTCATGTCTCCCATCACCCCCACCCCCAGCAGTGGAGGGGCAGCCTCCACCAGGCCCCCACCCATGTCTACCACCACCCCCACACCCCATCAGTGCAGGGGCAGCCTCCACCAGGCCCCCAATCATGTCTCCCTGCACCCCCACCCCCCAGCCACCAGGGGCACCCTCCACCAGGCACCCACTCATGTCCCCCTGAACCCCCACCCCCCAGCTACCAGGGGCACCCTCCACCAGGCCCCCACTCATGTCTACCACCACCCCCACCCCCCAGTAGTGCAGGGGCAGCCTCCACCAGGCCCCCAATCATGTCTCCCTGCACCCCCACCACCCAGCCACCAGGGGAACCCTCCATCAGGCACCTACTCATGTCTCCCATCACCCCCACCCCCCAGCAGTGCAGGGGCAGCCTCCACCAGGCCCCCACCCATGTCTACCACCACCCCCACCCCCAGCAGTGCAGGGGCAGCCTCCACCAGGCACCCACTCATGTCCCCCTGCACCCCCACCCCCCTGCCACCAGGGGCAGCCTCCACCAGGCCCCCACACGTCTACCACCACCCCCACCCCACTGCCACCAGGGGCAGCCTACACCAGGCCCCCACCTATGTTTCCCTGCACCCCCACCCCCAGCCACCAGGGGCAGCCTCCACCAGGACCCCACTCATGTCTACCACCACCCCACCCCACTGCCACCAGAGGCAGCCTCCGCCAGGCCCCCACTCATGTCCCCCTGCACCCCCACCCCCCAGCAGTGCAGGGGCAGCCTCCACCAGGCCCCCACTCATGTTTCCCATCACCCCCACCCCCCAGAAGTGCAAGGGGCAGCCTCCACCAGCCCCCCACCCATGTCTACCACCACCCCCACCCCCCAGTCACCAGGGGCAGCCTCCACCAGGTCCCCACTCATGTCCCTCTGCACCACCACCCCCCAGCAGTGCAGGGGCAGCCTCCACCAGGCCCCCACTCATGTCTCCCATCACCCCCACACCCCAGAAGTGCAAGGGGCAGCCTCCACCAGGCCCCCACTCATGTCTACCACCACCCCCACCCCACTGCCACCAGGGGCAGCCTCCACCAGGCCCCCACTTATGTCTCCCTGCACCCCCACCCCCAGCCACCAGGGGCAGCCTCCACCAGGCCCCCAATCATGTCTACCACTACCCCCGCCCCACTGCCACCAGGGGCAGCCTCCACCAGGCCCCCACTCATGTCCCCCTGCACCCCCACCCCCCAGCAGTGCAGGGCCAGCCTCCACCAGGCCCCCACTCATGTCTCCCATCACCCCCACCACCTAGAAGTGCACGGGGCAGACTCCACCATGCCCCCACTCATGTCCCCCTGCACCCCCACCCCCGGCAGTGCAGGGGCAGTCTCCACCAGACCCCCAATCATGTCTCCCTGCACCCCCACCCCTCAGCCACCAGGGGCACCCTCCACCAGGCCCCCACTCATGTCCCCCTGCACCCCCACCCCCAGCCACCAGGGGCACCATCCACCAGGCCCCCACTCATGTCTACCATCACCCCCACCCCCCAGCAGTACAGGGGCAGCCTCCACCAGGCCCCCACTCATGTCTACCATCACCCCCACCCCCCAGCAGTGCAGGGGCAGCCTCCACCAGGCCCCCACCCATGTCTACCACCACCCCCACCCCCCAGCAGTGCAAGGGCAGCCTCCACCTGGCCCCCAATCATGTCTCCCTGCACCCCCACCTCCCAGCCACCAGGGGCACCCTCCACCAGGCCCCCACTCATGTCTACCACCACCCCCACCCCCCAGCAGTGCAGAGGCAGCCTCCACCAGGCCCCCACTCATGTCTACCACCACCCCCACCCCCCAGCAGTGCAGGGGAACCCTCCACCAGGCCCCCACTCATGTCCCCCTGCACCCCCACCCCCCAGCCACCAGGGGCAGCCTCCACCAGGCCCCCACTGATGTCTCCCTGCACCCCCAACCCCCAGAAGTGCAGGGGCAGCCTCCACCAGGCCCCCACTCATGTCTCCCACCACCCCCACCCCCCAGCAGTGCAGGGGCACACTCCACCAGGCCCCCACTCATGTCCCCCTTTACCCCCACCCCCCAGCCACCAGGGGCAGCCTCCACCAGGCCCCCACTCATGTCTCCCTGCACCCCACCCCCCAGCAGTGCAGGGGGCAGCCTCCACCAGGCTCCACCGATGTCTCCCTGCACCCCCACCTCCCAGCCACCAGGGGCAGCCTCCACCAGGCCCCCACTCATGTCTCCCTGCACCCCCACCCCCCAGCAGTGCAGGGGCAGCTGGGTTGGACTAGCCCGCTGCCCTTGTGAATAGTTCTGTAGTTAGTGTTAGGTTTCCTTTGGTTTAGCATTTTTTTTGGACCTTTTGGACAATGGCCCACATTTTTGTATATAGTTTATTTTTTTAGGTAGTGTTATTAGATAGGTTTCATTTCTTCGGTTGGGATCATGGACCCTGGATTGTTTAACTGTACATAGTTGACTTTTGGATTTTCATTTTTTTTTATGATTTCCCCATGGAGCAATGGTTTTCGATTTTAATTTTCCATTGGATTAAATTTTGTGGACTGTGACTTTGGACACCTTTCGTTTACATTATGATTTGTGGTTTTGCATTATTTCACGTACCTGCTGATTTTTAAAATAACAAATTCCATTATTGTTTCTTTATTTTTGATTCAATTTATGTTGCGTTTAATACATACATATTTTTTCTTCAAACTTCAATGTGTAGTATCATCTCATTGGTTTCATGCATATCATGATATGGGTTTTGACATTCACTGACACCCATTGGGTGTATGTGAGGGACATGTGTTCATTTCCAAACTTGCAATTGGGGTTCTATCATGTTTTTGCCATTTCTAAGTGGGTGGATGCAATACTCGGGTGGGTGTTTAGCATTGGGAGGCTGACCATAAGGGCCAGGGATCTAGATTGTGGTGACATGTTGGCTGGGGGACGTGAGTGGGGGCCTGGTGGAGGCTGCCCCTGCACTGCTGGGGGGTGGGGGTGCAGGGGGACATAAGTGGGGGCCTGGTGGAGGATGCCCCTGCACTCCTGGGGGGTGGGGGTGGTGGCCGACATGAGTGGGGGCCTGCTGGTGGCTGCCCCTGCACTGCTGGGGGGTGGGGGTGGTGGTAGACATGAGTGGGGGCCTGGTGGAGGGTTCCCCTGGTGGCTGAGGGGTGGGGGTGCAGGGGGACATGAGTGGGGGCCTGGTGGAGGCTGCCCCTGGTGGCTGGGGGGTGGGGGTGCAGGGAGACATGAGTGGGGGCCTGGTGGAGGGTGCCCCTGCACTGCTGGGTGGTGGGAGACATGAGTGGGGGCCTGGTGGAGGCTGCCCCTGGTGGCTGGGGGGTGGGGGTGGTGGGAGACATGAGTGGGGGCCTGGTGGAGGCTGCCCCTGCACTGCTGGGGGGTGGGGTGGTGGTAGACATGGGTGGGGGCCTGGTGGAGGCTGCCCCTGCACTGCTGGGGGGTGGGGGTGATGGGAGACATGAGTGGGGGCCTGGTGGAGGCTGCCCCTGCACTGCTGGGGGGTGGGGGTGGTGGGAGACATGGGTGGGGGCCTGGTGGAGGCTGCCCCTGCACTGCTGGGGGGTGGGGGTGCAGGGAGACATGAGTCGGGGCCTGGTGGAAGCTGCCCCTGCACTGCTGGGGGGTGGGGGTGGTGGGAGACATGAGTGGGGGCCTGGTAGAGGCTGCCCTGGTGGCTGGGAGGTGGGGGTGATGGGAGACATCGGTGGGGCCTGGTGGAGGCTGCCCCTGCACTGCTGGGGGGTGGGGTGCAGGGAGACATGTGTGGGGGCCTGGTGGAGGCTGCCCCTGGTGGCTGGGGGGTGGGGGTGCAGGGGGACATGAGTGGGGGCCTGGTGGAGTGTGCCCCTGCACTGCTGGGGGGTGGGGGTGGTGGGAGACATGAGTGGGGGCCTGGTGGAGGCTGCCCCTGGTGGCTGGTGGGTGGGGGTGGTGGGAGACATGAGTGGGGGCCTGGTGGAGGCTGCCCCTGCACTGCTGGGGGGTGGGGGGGGTGGTAGACATGGGTGGGGGCCTGGTGGAGGCTGCCCCTGGTGGCTGGGGGGTGGGGGTGCAGGGAGACATGAGTGGGGGCCTGGTGGAGGCTGCCCCTGGTGGCTGGGGGGTGGGGGTGCAGGGAGACATGAGTGGGGGCCTGGTGGAAGCTGCCCCTGGTGGCTGGGGGGTGGGGTGCAGGGAGACATGAGTGGGGGCCTGGTGGAGGCTGCCGTTGGTGGCTGCGGGGTGGGGGTGATGGGAGACATGAGTGGGGGCCTGGTGGAGGCTGCCCCTGCACTGCTGGGTGGTGGTGGTAGACATGGGTGGGGGCCTAGTGGAGGCTGCCCCTGCACTGCTGGGGGTGATAGGGGACATGAGTGGGGGCCTGGTGGAGGCTGCCCCTGCACTGCTGGGGGTTGGGGGTGGTGGTAGACTTGGGTGGGGCCTGGTGGGGCTGCCCCTGGTGGCTGGGGGGTGGGGGTAATGGGAGACATGAGTGGGGGCCTGGTGGAGGCTGTTAGGCGGAAACCTGTGCAGTTCCCTCTGGGACCACTGCAAAAGATTTAGGACTACAGGCGTTGGCGGTGAACCCACTTGGTAGCAGTCTGCACCACACAGATTCACTTGGTAGCTCAGGCTGAGCAGTCAGACTTCTCTCAAGAAAAGTTGAGCAGTATGTGGAGTATACAAAATAGGGCAATTCTTCACAGCAAGACAAGCAAACACGCAACGAGGCTTAGTTTAAAGGTATTAAGGTATTTATTTATAACACAACATCTATGGAAAACACTAAAGCAAATCACGGCAAACAAATCAAACACAATTACTCTACGAAGTAGGCGATCAATCCCCCTAGCAATATCGACAACTCTAGGTTCTACCGGTACCACTTATTTTCAGACAGAGGTGTATACCTCAACCCAGATGACACTCGAATATTAGTTAGGACGGGAGAGAAAAAGATAGGCAGGTTACGAAATCAACACAGTTCGATTTTAGCGGATAAAATGCAAGGCAGGAAGGCAAGAATATCAATAGATTGTAATGTTCAGGGGCCAGGCCCACTCGGAGAGAGGCAAGGCGCAATGTCCCAAAAAGTCTCTAGCGGAGATGCATTCAAGCCTTTATAGCAAATTGTTATCGGCAGATTGAACCAGTTCAGAACAAAGAATGAGCAAAGCTTGAAGGCGACCCAGCGGAACGGAGAGGATTAAGACACCTCACTCGAACCGAATGAAAGGGAACCCAGGAGGACACGGTACCTTGTTGTGAAGGGCAGCTCCGGCCGGGGCAGTTGTTCCTGGTGGTGGATACACGTCGGGTCTTGGCCAAGAGTAGAGATGATCTCGTCGTCGAAGGAAAGTGAAGTCCGGTGCACCACCAGGGAAGAGACTAGCCGCGGAGTGCTCCGTCACAAGGCACCACCTTTTGGTCGCGGTACAGGGGTAGTGGCTATCCGGTTGCCGAGGTGCTCTGCACGGGCAATTCGACCACTGCGTCCTGAGGCGAATAAAAAGCAAAGGGGACTGGTTGTTCCCACCAGTCAGGGGAAGAGACTCTCCGGCAGGGAGATCTCCTCTGTCGTCGGGAAGTGGTGAGTCGGCTCAGCAGGGCTCCACCGCAGGTGTCATCGTTGCAGGTCGGCTCAGCGTTACCCTCGTCGGATTCTTAGGTCCTGTGGCGACTTCTGAAGATCCAGTCCCAAAAGCCCTGCTTTTATGCAGAAAACCCCCATTCATTCAGCCTAGCTGTCAATCAACACATGCTAAGTGGTGAGCGGGAACGCTCACCACTTGGGCCAATCACTCCAGAGTGCGACCTGAGTTGGCAAGGCAACTCGGTCCAGGGTGCCTAAACCCCCTCCCACACCCCTGAGGTAACCCAGACAGAATGGCACCACTTTTGTACAGCGGCCCGCCAAAAGTGGAACAAAGGGCTCAACCTTTGGTTTAGGAGTCACAGAGACGAACACAGACGCCATTTTACAAACCGAGTTCTGGCAGAAAATACCATCCGATAAACTTATTTACGATAAGTAGATCGGTGGTACGTTAGAGATTAACGAGAAAAAGGATTAATCTCCAACAATGGGACGAATCCTATAGGGTTATGTTTGGGGTCGAACATAACAAGTAGTTTCCACTGCCACCAGCCAAAACTCGACGAGGGGGGACGGGACAGTGCCCCCTCGAGTAACAGATCCAGGAGTAATCGAATTACCCCTACTAGTACGTCCACAATAAGATGGTTGGTACTAGTTCTGTTAGTAAATTTAGGTCTAGTAAAGCCAATGGTGACTTTACATGCCCGGGGAGACAGTAGTCAGTCCCCGGGTATGGAGTCTATGGTGGGGGACCCGCTAGGGCGCCCCCGTGTTACGACATGTAGGGTGCGGTGTAACACACATAGAAAAACATATGAGACCCTATGGAGTAAAAGACCCCATAGTCCATCGAACACATTGACATTTCAAAGGAATTACACACATACATGTCCAAGAGTGGGAGAAAAGAGTCTCACTCTTGGCAGGATGGAAAAAAACAAACTCCAGAAATCCAGCAAAGCTGCTGGGGGACTCACTAGGTTAGGAAATTCAGCCTAAACAGAGAATTCTCCCTAACACTCGCCCCCCCCCCCAGACTAAGGGACAGGAGGATTTAATCCACTCCTGGATGAATCTCATACCTCTAGTCGATGACATACATCCTAGAGAGACCATCAGCATTTTGGTGGTGACACCCTGACCTGTGCTCAATGGTGAAATCAAACCCTTGCAGGCAGATCGACCATCTCAATAGTTTTGGGTTCTCCCCTTTCATTTGCATTAACCATCTCAAGGGTTGGTGGTCAGTCTGTATAACAAAAGTAGAACCATACAAGTACGGCCTAAACTTCTTCAGAGCCCACACGATAGCAAAGCACTCTCTTTCGATTGTTGCCCACCTTGTTTCAGGATCCTTCAGCTTGCGGCTGATGAAGCAAACGGGGTGCTCCATACCTTTCCCATCCAGTTGACTGAGTACGGCACCTATCCCTACATTGGAAGCGTCTGTCTGCACAATGAAGTGTTGGCGGTAATCAGGAGCTCTGAGTACTGGGGCTTGGCAAAGAGCCTGTTTCAGGTTTTCAAAAGCCTGATTCCACTCCTCGTTCCATTTAACCTTTTTAGGAAATTTGGGCGAGGAGATGACATTCAGTGGAGAAGCTATGGTCCCATAGTTCTCTATGAAATTCCTGTAATACCCAGTGAGGCCTAGGAAGGCTCTCACCTGGGTTTGAGTAGTCGGTATTGTCCAATTTTGCAGAGCTTCAATCTTACTGAGCAAAGGCCTTATTTCTCCACCGCCTACCTCATGCCCAAGATAGACTACCTTACTCTGTCCAATTTGGCATTTACTTGCCTTTATGGTCAGATTGGCTCGTCCAAGAGCCTGCAAAACATCTCTCAGGTGGATTACATGTTCTTCCCTGGAATTGCTGAACACTGCGATGTCATCCAAGTATGCCATGCAAAAGTCCTCCATCCCATTCAGAACCTGGTTTACCATCCGTTGAAACGTCGCAGGTGCATTCTTTAGTCCGAAAGGCATTACCTTAAACTGGTATAAGCCAACGGGGGTAGAAAATGCAGTTTTCTCCTTGGCATGGTCTGTCAGGGCTATTTGCCAATAGCCTGACGTCAAGTAAAATGTGCTGAGGCACTTGGCGGCGCCAAGTTTATCCACCAACTCATCTGTTCTTGGCAAAGGGTGGGCATTAGTCGTGGTGACTGCATAAAGAGCTCGATAATCCACGCAGAATCTAAGTTCTTTAGATCCGGCCTTTGGTACTAACACAACTGGGCTAGACCATGGACTAGTAGAGGGCTCTATTACCCCGAGATCAAGCATCTTGCTGACCTCACCTTTGATGTGGGTTCATACGTTTTCTGACATGCGGTATCCTCTGCTTTTGACCGGCAGACAGTCACCAGTGAGTATGTCGTGCTGGCCCCAAGGGGTCAAGCCTGGTGAAAGCAAGAACAGAGAGGCAAACTGATTCAACATAGATTTGCACTCTTCTTGTTGCTCGGGTGTCAGATTGGAGGAGAGATTCACTCCTTCAATTTTTTCATCTAAAGGTAAGCCTCTGAGGAGATCCGGAAGAGCTTCACTCTCTTCTTCTTCCTCGGATGATGCTAGAAGCAACGCTCCTACATCAGGTCGCGAGACATACGCTTTAAGTCGGTTGGTGTGAAAGATTGTCGGAGCCTCCTTGGGATTGCCGAAGTCCACCAGATAGTTAACCTCTCCGAGTTTACCCACTACTCGGTAGGGTCCCATCCAGTTATCTTGCAAGGCCCTCTGCCTTGTTGGGATCATAACGAGAACGAGCTGGTCTTGAGCGAACTCAACCATGTTAGCCTTTTGATCGTGCCAGTGCTTGACCAATGCTTGTCCAGCTTTCAAGTTATCGCTTGCTTCCGTCATCATGTGCGACATTCTCCTCCAGAGACCTATCACGTAGTCAGTCACTCTGACTGGCTTGGATGAAGGAGCACTCTCCAACCCCTCCTTAATCAGGGCCAATGGACCTCTGACGGGATGACCATAGAGTAGTTCGAAGGGAGAGTAACCTACTCCCTCCTGAGGGACTTCTCTATAAGCAAAGAGAAGGCATGACAATAGAAGGTCCCACTTACGCTTAAGGGGTTCCTCTAGAGCACCTATCATGCTCTTCATGGTTCGGTTGAACCGTTCTACCAATCCATTGGTTTGTGGGTGGTAAGCCGTTGAGAACTTGTAAGTTACTCCGCAGGTTTTCCACATGGCTTTCATGTAGTGGGACATAAAGTTTGACCCCCTGTCAGAGATTACTTCCTTAGGAAACCTGACCCTGGTAAAAATACTAAGGAGGGCCTTAGCCACAGCCGGAGCTGTAACAGTCCTCATAGGAATTGCCTCAGGATACCTAGTAGCATGGTCTACTACAACAAGTATAAACCTGTTGCCTGAGGAGGTTGGAGGATCAAGGGGACCAACAATGTCAATCCCTACTCTCTCAAATGGGACTCCCACAACCGGGAGAGGCACTAACGGTGCCACGTTCTTGGATCCAACCTTACCAGAGATCTGGCAGGTGTGGCAGCTCCTGCAGTGTTTTTCTACTTCGGCCCCCATCTTTGGCCAATAGAAGTAGAGCGAGAGCCTTTCCTTAGTCTTCTTGAAACTCAAGTGACCAGCCAAAGGAATCTCGTGGGCTAACTGCAAGAACTGTGGTCTGTTCTCTTGGGGTACTACAAGTCGTTTGTAGTCTCCAGGTACAGACTCGGTTGGTTCACTGTAGAAGAGGCCATCTTCCCAGTGCAACCTGTATTTCCCAGGCTCTTGCCCTTCAGCCTGAGCTTCTGCCTGATGGCGAAGACCTTCCAGAGTTGGACATTCTCTCTGTCCCTTACTGAAGTCTGCCCTGCTGGGTCCACCTTCTGCCAGTAAAGACTGCAGCTCAGGATGGTCAACAGGATCCAGATCTCCAATGAGTTCCTGGCCTTCCATTAGCTCTTCCTCAGAGTCTAATTCTACCACGCAGGGTTGTACCTCCCTCTCAGCCTCGGCTGGAGGTGGAGTTACGGGTGTGACATTGGACAACCGCGGGGAAGTCCGTGTCGGCTGCACTGGACTGCTGGCGACTGGTTTCGGGATAGAAGTCTTAGGTTTCCCCTTCGCTTCTGATTTCTTGGAGACAGCGGCCGACAATTCCAGTGGAGCAGGAGTGATTTCTTTCTTCATCATCTCCTGGAGAGTACCGTGCATGGACCTCTCTCGTGCGGGTCTTGTTAGCTCCTGTAACCGTTTACTAGGAGGTCTGGGAGTATGCGATACAACTCCGAGAGTTTTCAAATCGTTACCCAACAGTACGCGTCCTGGTACCTCACTCTGTATGCTGACAGGTATCTTCACAGTCATGTCGTTACACTGGATGAGAACTGGTAATTGGGGAAGCATCTGCACAGGCCCTCCAGCTAACTTGGTGAGGCGTTTGGGTGCCTTAGCAACAACCTCAGCCTGAAAAAACGATTTATCCACCACAGTTATGCTGGCCCCAGTGTCCCTAATGGCAGGAGTCTCCTGACCATTCACCTGGACACTGTCCTTATAATACTCTTTAGTATTATCGGGGATAGAATTATAGACATCTAAATTCTGTTGTTCCCACAACCCCAGAGATACTAAAGAAACGCTGGCTGAGACTCCAATGGGTTCGTCAGCTAGTAGTAGAAAGTTTCCACTTGCCATTTGGACTTCCTCCTCTGGAGCAAAGGCTAAGGAGACAAGCTGGACCCCTGAAGGTTTACCCTTACATCTGGGATCTCCTTTCACGTGGTCAGTCGAGCCACAAACAAAGCATTTACCGAATGCTTTCTGGAATGGTGGCTTGTTCTGACCTCCTTCCGGTTTGGCACCAGAAGACACACTATTCTGCTGTGGTTTTCCCGGTGGCTTACCCTTCTGGTTTTGTTTGGGGCCCTCTTTGGAATGTGAGTTATTCGAATTCTCTTTTGAGTCTTTTTTAGGCTGTGTTCCCTTATCCTTTTTCTTAGTTGCCCCAGAATCCTTATGAGTAGCCCTGTTGGCAACCCACAAGTCAGCAGCCTTAGCTAGTGCCCTGGAGTCCAAGTCCTTCGAATCAGCCAAGTGCTGTCTGAGCTCAGGAGAACAGGCATCATAAATAGACTCTAACATAAAAAGATTTCTCATACCCTCATAAGTGTTCACTTTGTAACCCTTAATCCATCCCTCTAAGTTTTTCAACCCTTCACTCACCCAGGTAGCCCAAGGGGTACCATCATGCTTTTTGAGGGTTCTAAACCTCTTAAGATACTGGGAAGGGGTCTTCCCGAATCTAGCTATCAAAGCTAGTTTCACACTTTCGTAATACGTCTTATCCGCCTCCCCCAACTCCATTACCACATCAGTCGCAACAGGAGGGAGCCTAGAGAACAACCAGGGAACCAACACATTCCCGGTGATGTCCTGGAGCCCATGATTGTATTCAAACAGTTTCAACCAATCCAACACATCCAATCTCGGTTCATACATACCCACTAATTCCTTCGGCATCCGGGGTCTTTTGGGACTGGAGCTCCTAGAGGAACCAGAGGAGAGAGAAGCATTTTCCATAGACAACTTTTTCATCTCTAACTCGTGATTAAGTTCTATTTCTCTGAGTCTTAACTCAGCTTGCTTCTGCTCAGCCTGGGCATTCATCCGTCTGAACTCGAGCTCTTGGTTTCGTTCAGATTGAGCCAAGAACCGTTTATATTCTAATTCGAGCTTCATTTTTTCAAGTTCAAAATAAGCAGGGTTACGTGTGGGACCTGGTATGGGCCCCGTAGGCACAGCTGGTAAGGCAGGTAGAGGAGCGGGGGAGACAGTTTCGTTAGCCTCTCCGTCCTCGTCAGCCTCTTCATCGCTATCATCAGAATTACGATTTAGATCAACACCATCACTGTTATCTACATTTGCTGGAGAAATTGGTTCCTCTGAACCAGTACCCAGACTTTGGTTCGGCAGCAATCTCTCTATTAGTTCTAACTTCTTGCCTCTTACAGAAAGATTCGCTTGCCTACAGAGAGCTCGCAAACTCTCAGTATTTTCACCTGACAAAGACTGTAAGTTTCCATCGTAGGCTTGTTTTTTGAAAGTTGCATTTTGTGCAAAGTTTTGTGGTTAGTTATCCTACAGTGTCGAAAAGCACTCTAAACTGTATACTCAATACAAATCCCACCGCTGTACACCAGTGTTAGGCGGAAACCTGTGCAGTTCCCTCTGGGACCACTGCAAAAGATTTAGGACTACAGGACTTTAGGACTCCCTGCATCCCCACCCCCCAGCAGTGCAGGGGCAGCCTCCACCAGGCCCCCACCCATGTCTCCCTGCACCCCCAGCCCGCAGCCACCAGGGGCAGCCTCCACCAGGCCCCCACTCATGTCTCCCTGCACCCCCACCCCCCAGCAGTGCAGGGGCAGCCTCCACCAGGCCCCCACCCATGTCTCCCACCACCCCCACCCCCACCCCCCAGCAGTGCAGGGGCAGCCTCCACCAGGCCCGACTTATGTCTCCCTGCACCCCCACCCCCCAGCAGTGCAGGGGCAGCCTCCACCAGGCCCCCACCCATGTCTCCCACCACCCCCACCCCCCCGCAGTGCAGGGGCAGCCTCCACCAGGCCCCCACTCATTTCTCCCATCACCCCCACCCCCCAGCAGTGCAGGGGCAGCCTCCACCAGGCCCCCACTCATGTCTCCCACCACCCCCACCCCCCAGCAGTGCAGGGGCAGCCTCCACCAGGCCCCCACCCATGTCTACCACCACCCCCACCCCCCAGCAGTGCAGGGGCAGCCTCCACCAGGCCCCCACCGTGTCTACCACCAAACCCACCCCCAGCCACCAGGGGCAGCCTCCACCAGGGCCCCACTCATGTCTCCCACCACCCCCACCCCCCAGCAGTGCAGGGGCAGCCACCACCAGGCCCCCACCCATGTCTACCACCACCCCCACCCCCCAGCAGTGCAGGGGCAGTCTCCACCAGGCCCCCACCCATGTCTACCACCACCCCCACCCCCCAGCAGTGCAGGGGCAGCCTCCACCAGGCCCCCACCCATGTCTACCACCACCCCCACCCCCCAGCAGTGCCGGGGCAGCCTCCACCAGTCCCCCACCCATGTCTCCCACCACCCCCAGCAGTGCAGGGGCAGCCTCTGTTAGGGATAATTCTCTGTTTAGGCTGAATTTCCTAACCTAGTGAGTCCCCCAGCAGCTTTGCTGGATTTCTGGAGTTTGTTTTTTTCCATCCTGCCAAGAGTGAGACTCTTTTCTCCCACTCTTGGAAATGTATGTGTTTAATTCCTTTGAAATGTCAATGTGTTCGATGGGCTATGGGGTCCTTTACTCCATAGGGTCTCATATGTTTTTCTATGTGTGTTACACCGCACCCTACGTGTCGTAACACGGGGGCACCCTAGCGGGTCCCCCACCATAGACTCCATATCCGGGGATTGACTACTGTCTCCCCGGGCATGTAAAGTCACCATTGGCTTTACTAGACCTAAATTTACTAACAGAACTAGTACAAACCACCTTATTGTGGACGTACTAGTAGGGGTAATTCGATTACTCCTGGATCTGTTACTCGAGGGGGCACTGTCCCGTCCTCCCTCGTCGAGTTTTGGCTGGTGGCAGTGGAAACTACTTGTTATGTTCGACCCCGAACATAACCCTATGGGATTCGTCCCATTGTTGGAGATTAATCCTTTTTCTCGTTAATCTCTAACGTACCACCGATCTACTTATCGTAAATAAGTTTATCGGATGGTATTTTCTGCCAGAACTCGGTATGTAAAATGGCGTCTGTGTTCGTCTCTGTGACTCCTAAACCAAAGGTTGAGCCCTTTGTTCCACTTTTGGCGGGCCTCTGTACAGAGACCCTCCAAAGTGGTGCCATTCTGTCTGGGTTACCTCAGGGGTGTGGGAGGGGGTTTAGGCACCCTGGACCGAGTTGCCTTGCCAACTCAGGTCGCACTCTGGAGTGATTGGCCCAAGTGGTGAGCGTTCCCGCTCACCACTTAGCATGTGTTGATTGACAGCTAGGCTGAATGAATGGGGGTTTTCTGCATAAAAGCAGGGCTTTTGGGACTGGATCTTCAGAAGTCGCCACAGGACCTAAGAATCCGACGAGGGTAACGCTGAGCCGACCTGCAACGACACCTCCGGTGGAGCCCTGCTGAGCCGACTCACCACTTCCCAACGACAGAGGAGATCTCCCTGCCGGAGAGTCTCTTCCCCTGACTGGTGGGAACAACCAGTCCCCTTTGCTTTTTATTCGCCTCAGGACGCAGTGGTCGAATTGCCCGTGCAGAGCACCTCGGCAACCGGATAGCCACTACCCCAGTACCGTGACCAAAAGGTGGTGCCTTTTGACGGAGCACTCCGCGGCTGGTCTCTTCCCTGGTGGTGCACCGGACTTCACTTTCCTTCGACGACGAGATCATCTCTACTCTTGGCCAAGACCGACGTGTATCCACCACCAGGAACAACTGCCCCCCGCCGGAGCTGCCCTCCACAACAAGGTACCGTGTCCGCCTGGCTTCCCTTTCGTTTGGTTCGAGTGAGGTGTCTTAATCCTCTCCGTTCCGCTGGGTAGCCTCCAAGCTTTGCTCATTCTTTGTTCTGAACTGGTTCAATCTGCCGATAACAATTTGCTATAAAGACTTGAATGCATCTCCGCTAGAGACTTTTTGGGACATTGCGCCTTGCGTCTCTCCGAGTTGGCCTGGCCCCTGAACTTTACAATCTATTGTGATTCTTGCCTTCCTGCCTTGCATTTTATCCGCTAAGATCGAACTGTGTTGATTTCGTAACCTGCCTATCTTTTTCTCTCCCGTCCTAACTAATATTCGAGTGTCATCTGGGTTAAGGTATAACGAGTTGTCGATATTGCTAGGGGGATTGATCGTCTACTTCGTAGAGTAATTGTGTTTGATTTGTTTGCCGTGATTTGCTTTAGTGTTTTCCATAGATTTTGTGTTATAAATAAATACCTTAATATCTTTACACTAAGCCTCGTTGCGTGTTTGCTTGTCTTGCTGTGAAGAATTGCCATATTTTGTATACTCCACATACTGCTCAACTCTTCTTGAGGGAAGTCTGACTGCTCAGCCACAGCTACCAAGTGAATCTGTGTGGTACAGACTGCTACCAAGTGGGTTCACCGCCAAACACCTGTAGTCCTAAATCTTTTGCAGTGGTCCCAGAGGGAACTGCACAGGTTTCCGCCTAACACTGGTGTACAGCGGTGGGATTTTTATTGAGTATACAGTTTAGAGTGCTTTTCGACACTGTAGGATAACTAACCACAAAACTTTGCACAAAAAGCAACTTTCAAAAAACATGTCTACGATGGAAACTTACAGTCAAGAGTCTTTGTCAGGTGAAAATACTGAGAGTTTGCGAGCTCTCTGTAGGCAAGAGAATCTTTCTGTAAGAGGCAAGAAGTTAGAACTAATCGAGAGATTGCTGGCGAACCAAAGTTTGGGTACTGGTTCAGAGGAACCAATCGCTCCAGCAAATGTAGATAACAGTAATGGTGTTGATCTGAATCGTGATTCTGATGATAGCGATGAGGAGGCTGACGAGGACGGAGAGGCTAATGAAACTGTCTCCCCTGCTCCTCTACCTGCCTTTCCAGCTGTGCCTACGGGGCCCATACCAGGTCCCACAAGTAACCCTGCTTATTTTGAACTTGAAAAAATGAAGCTCGAACTAGAATACAAACGGTTCTTGGCTCAATCTGAACGAAACCAAGAGCTCGAGTTTAGACGGATGTATGCCCAGGCTGAGCAGAAGCAAGCTGAGTTAAGACTCAGGGAAATAGAACTTAATAACGAGTTAGAGATGAAAAAGTTGTCTATGGAAAATGCTTCTCTCTCCTCTGGTTCCTCTAGGAGCTCCAGTCCCAAAAGACCCCGGATGCCGAAGGAATTAGTGGGTATGTATGAACCGAGATTGGATGTGTTGGATTGGTTGAAACTGTTTGAATACAATCATGGGCTCCAGGACATCACCGGGAATGCGTGGCTTCCCTGGTTGTTCTCTAGGCTCCCTCCTGTTGCGACTGATGTGGTAATGGAGTTGGGGGAGGCGGATAAGACGGATTACGAAAGTGTGAAACTAGCTTTAATAGCTAGATTCGGGAAGACCCCTTCCCAGTATCTTAAGAGGTTTAGAACCCTCAAAAAGCATGATGGTACCCTTTGGGCTACCTGGGTGAGTGAAGGGTTGAAAAACTTAGAGGGATGGATTAAGGGTTACAAAGTGAACACTTATGAGGGTATGAGGAATCTTTTCATGTTGGAGTCTATTTATGATGCCTGTTCTCCTGAGCTCAGACAGCACTTGGCTGATTCGAAGGAATTGGATTCCAGGGAGCTAGCTAAGGCTGCTGACTTATGGGTTGCCAACAGGGCTACTCATAAGGATTCTGGGGCAACTCAGAAAAAGGATGAGGGAAAACAGCCTAAAAAAGACTCAAAATAGAATTCTAATAACTCACATTCCAAAGAGGGCCCCAAACAAAACCAGAAGGGTAAGCCACAAGGAAAACCACAGCAGAATACTGTGTCTTCTGGTGCCAAACCGGAAGGAGGTCAGAACAAGCCACCATTCAAGAAAGCATTCTGTAAATGCTTTGTTTGTGGCTTGACTGACCACGTGAAAGGAGATCCCAGATGTAAGGGTAAACCTTCAGGGGTCCAGCTTGTCTCCTTAGCCTTCGCTCAAGAGGAGGAAGTCCAAATGGCAAGTGGAAACTTTCTACTGCTAGCTGACGAACCCATTGGAGTCTCAGCCAGCGTTTCTTTAGTATCTCTGGGGTTGTGGGAACAACAGAATTTAGATGTCTATAATTCTTTCCCCGATAATACTAAAGAGTATTATAAGCACAGTGGCCAGGTGAATGGTCAGGAGGCTCCTGCCATTAGGGACACTGGGGCCAGCATAACTGTGGTGGATAAATCGTTTTTTCAGGCTGAGGATGTTACTAAGGCACCCAAACGCCTCACCAAGTTAGCTGGAGGGCCTGTGCAGATGCTTCCCCAATTACCAGTTCTCATCCAGTGTAACGACATGACTGTGAAGATACCTGTCAGTATACAGAGTGAGGTACCAGGATGCGTACTGTTGGGTAACGATTTGAAAACTCTCTGAGTTGTATCGCATACTCCCAGACCTCCTAGTAAACGGTTACAGGAGCTAACCAGACCTGCAAGAGAGAGGACCATGCGAGGTACTCTCCAGGAGATGATGAAGAAAGAAATCACTCCTGTTCCACTGGAATTGTCGGCCGCTGTCTCCAAGAAATCAGAAGCAAAAGGGAAACCTAAGACTTCTATCCCAAAACCAGCAGCCAGCATTCCAGTGCAGCCAACACGGACTTCCCCACGGTTGTCCAAAGTTACGCCCGTAACTCCACCTCCAGCCGAGGCTGAGAGGGAGGTACAACCCTGTGTGGTAGAGTTAGACTCTGAAGAAGAGCTAATGGAAGGCCAGGAACTCATTGGAGATCTGGATCCTGTTGACCATCCTGAGCTGCAGTCTTTACTGGCAGAAGGTGGACCCAGCAGGACAGACTTCAGTAAGGGACAGAGAGAATGTCCAACTCTGGAAGGTCTACGCCACCAGGCAGAAGCTCAGGCTGAAGGGCAAGAGCTTGGGAAATACAGGTTGCACTGGGAAGATGGCCTCTTCTACAGTGAACCGACCGAGTCTGCACCTGGAGACTACAAACGACTTGTAGTGCCCCAAGAGAACAGACCACAGTTCTTGCAGTTAGCCCACGAGATTCCTTTGGCTGGTCACTTGAGTTTCAAGAAGACTAAGGAAAGGCTCTCGCTCTACTTCTATTGGCCAAAGATGGGGGCCGAAGTAGAAAAACACTGCAGGAGCTGCCACACCTGCCAGACCTCTGGTAAGGTTGGCTCCAAGAATGTGGCACCTTTAGTGCCTCTCCCAGTTGTGGGAGTCCCATTTGAGAGAGTAGGGATTGACATTGTTGGTCCCCTTGATCCTCCAACCTCCTCAGGCAACAGGTTTATACTTGTTGTAGTAGGCCATGCTACTAGGTATCCTGAGGCAATTCCTATGAGGACTGTTACAGCTCCGGCTGTGGCTAAGGCCCTCCTTGGTATTTTTACTAGGGTCGGGTTTCCTAAGGAAGTAATCTCTGACAGGGGGTCAAACTTTATGTCCCACTACATGAAAGCCATGTGGAAAACCCGCGGAGTTACTTACAAGTTCTCAACGGCGTACCACCCACAAACCAATGGGTTGGTAGAACGGTTCAACCGAACCATGAAGAGCATGATAGGTGCTTTAGAGGAACCCCTTAAACGTAAGTGGGACCTTCTACGGCCATGCCTTCTCTTTGCTTATAGAGAAGTCCCTCAGGAAGGTGTAGGTTACTCACCCTTCGAACTACTCTATGGTCATCCCGTCAGAGGTCCATTGGCCCTGATTAAGGAGGGGTTGGAGAGTGCTCCTTCATCCAAGCCAGTCAGAGTGACTGACTACGTGATAGGTCTCCGGAGGAGAATGTCACACATGATGACGGAAGCAAGCGATAACTTGAAAGCTGGACAAGCATTGGTCAAGCACTGGCACGATCAAAAGGCTAACATGGTTGAGTTTGCTCAAGACCAGCTCGTTCTCGTTATGATCCCAACAAGGCAGAGGGCCTTGAAAGATAAGTGGATGGGACCCTTCCGAGTAGTGGGTAAACTCAGAGAGGTTAACTATCTGGTGGACTTGGGCAATCCCAAGGAGGCTCCGACAGTCTTTCACACCAACTGACTTAAAGCGTATGTCTCGCGACCTGATGTAGGAGCGTTGCTTCTAGTATCATCCGAGGAAGAAGAAGAGAGTGAAGCTCTTCCGGATCTCCTCAGAGGCTTACCTTTAGATGAAAAAATTGAAGGAGTAAATCTCTCCTCCAATCTGACACCCGAGCAACAAGAAGAGTGCAAATCTATGTTGAATCAGTTTGCCTCTCTGTTCTCGCTTTCACCAGGCTTGACCCCTTGGGGCCAGCACGACATACTCACTGGTGACTGTCTGCCAGTCAAAAGCAGAGGATACCGCATGTCAGAAAACGTACGAACCCACATCAAAGGTGAGGTCAGCAAGATGCTTGATCTCGGGGTAATAGAGCCCTCAACTAGTCCATGGTCTAGCCCAGTTGTGTTAGTACCAAAGGCCGGATCTAAAGAGCTTAGATTCTGCATGGATTATAGAGCTCTTAATGCAGTCACCAAGACTGATGCCCACCCTTTGCCAAGAACAGATGAGTTGGTGGATAAACTTGGCGCCGCCAAGTTCCTCAGCACATTTGACTTGACGTCAGGCTATTGGCAAATAGCCCTGAGAAACCATGCCAAGGAGAAAACTGCATTTTCTACCCCCGTTGGCTTATACCAGTTTAAGGTAATGCCTTTCGGACTGAAGAATGCACCTGCTACGTTTCAACGGATGGTAAACCAGATTCTGAATGGGATGGAGGACTTTTGCATGGCATACTTGGATGACATCGCAGTGTTCAGCAATTCCTGGGAAGAACATGTAACCCACCTGACAGATGTTTTGCAGGCTCTTGGACGAGCCAATCTGACCATAAAGGCGAGTAAATGCCAAATTGGACAGAGTAAGGTAGTCTATCTTGGGCATGAGGTAGGAGGTGGATAAATAAGGCCTTTGCTCAGTAAGATTGAAGCTGTGCAAAATTGGACAACACCGACTACTCAAACCCAAATGAGAGCCTTCCTAGGCCTCACTGGGTATTACAGGAATTTTATAGAGAACTATGGGACCATAGCTTCTCCACTGATTGTCATCTCGTCGCCCAAATTTCCTAAAAAGGTTAAATGGAACGAGGAGCGCAATAAGGCTTTTGAAAACCTGAAAAAGGCTCTTTGCCAAGCCCCAGTACTCAGAGCTCCTGATTACCGCCAACACTTCATTGTGCAGACAGATGCTTCAAATGTAGGAATAGGTGCCGTACTCAGTCAACTGGATGGGAAAGGTAGGGAGCACCCCGTTTGCTTCATCAGCCGCAAGCTGAAGGATCCTGAAACAAGGTGGGCAACAATCGAAAGAGAGTGCTTTGCTATCGTGTGGGCTCTGAAGAAGTTTAGGCCGTACTTGTATGGTTCTACTTTTGTCATTCAGACTGACCACCAACCCTTGAGATGGTTAATGCAAATGGAAGGGGAAAACCCAAATCTATTGAGATGGTCGATCTGCCTGCAAGGGTTTGATTTCACCATTGATCACAGGTCAGGGTGTCACCACCAAAATGCTGATGGTCTCTCTAGGATGTATGTCATCGACTAGAGGTATGAGATTCATCCAGGAGTGGATTAAATCCTCCTGTCCCTTAGTCTGTGGGGGGCAAGTGTTAGGGAGAATTCTCTGTTTAGGCTGAATTTCCTAACCTAGTGAGTCCCCCAGCAGCTTTGCTGGATTTCTGGAGTTTGTTTTTTCCATCCTGCCAAGAGTGAGACTCTTTTTCTCCCACTCTTGGACATGTATGTGTGTGTAATTCCTTTGAATGCCAATGTGTTCTATGGGCTATGGGGTCTTTTACTCCATAGGGTCTCATATGTTTTTCTATGTGTGTTACACCGCACCCTACGTGCTGTAACACTGGGGTGTCCTGGCAGACCTCCACCATAGACTCCATACGGACTGACTACTGTCTCCCCGGGCATGTAAAGTCACCATTGGCTTTACTAGACCTAAATTTACTAACAGAACTAGTACAAACCATCTTATTGTGGACGTACTAGTTGGGGTAATTCGATTACTCCTGGATCTGTTACTCGAGGGGGCACTATCCCGTCCCCCCTCATCGAGTTTTGGTTGGTGGCAGTGGAAACTACTTGTTATGTTCAACCCCGAACATAACCCTATGGGATTCGTCCCATTGTTGGAGATTGATACTTTTTCTCGTTAATCTCTAATGTACCCCCGGTCTACTTATCTTAAATGAGTTTATCGGATGGTATTTTCTGCCAGAACTCGGTTTTCATAATGGTGTCTGTGTTTCGTCTCTGTGACTCCTAAACCAAAGGTTGAGCCCTTTGTTCCACTTTTGGCGAGCTCTGTACAGAGACCCTCCAAAGTGGTGCCATTCTGTCTGAGTTACCACAGGGGTGTGGGAGGGGGTTTAGGCACCCTGGACCGAGTCGCCTTGCCAACTCCGGTCGCACTCTGGAGTGATTGGCCCAAGTGGTGAGCCTCCCCGCTCACCACTTAGCATGTGTTGATTGACAGCTAGGCTGAATGAATGGGGGTTTCTGCATAAAAGCAGGGCTTTTGGGACTGGATCTTCAGAGGTCGCCACAGGACCTAAGAATCCGACTAGGGTAACGCTGAGCCGACCTGCACGACGACACCTCCGGTGGAGCCCTGCGGAACCGACTCACCACTTCCCGACGACAGAGGAGATCTCCCTGCCGGAGAGTCTCTTCACCTGACTTGTGGGAACAACCAGTCCCCTTTGCTTTTTATTCGCTTCAGGATACAGTGGTCGAATTGCCCATGCAGAGCACCTCGGCAACCGGATAGCCACTACCCCTGTACCGCGACCAAAAGGTGGTGCCTTGTGACGGAGCACTCCGCGGCTGGTCTCTTCCCTGGTGGTGCACCGGACTTCACTTTCCTTCGACAACGAGAACATCTCTACTCTTGGCAAAGACCCGACGTGCATCCACCACCAGGAACAACTGCCCCCGCCGGAGCTGCCCTCAACAACAAGGTACCGTGCCCACCTGGCTTCCCTTTCGATCGGTTCGAGTGAGGTGTCTTAATCCTCTCCTTTCCGTTGGGTCGCCTCCAAGCTTTCTCACGTATTGTTCTGAACTGGTTCAATCTGCCGATAACAATTTGCTACAAAGACTCGAACGCATTTCCACTAGAGACTTTTGGGACATATCGCCTTGCCTCTCTCCGAGTGGGCCTGGCCTCTGAACTTTATGATCTTTTGTGATTCTTGCCTTCTTGCCTTGCATTTTTCCCGTGAAGTATTGAACTGTGTTGCTTTCGTAACCTGCCTATTTTTCTCTCCCGTCCTAACTAATATTAGAGTGCCATCTAGGTTGAGGCATACACCTCTGTCTGTAAATAAGTGGTGCCGGAAAAACCTAGACTTGTCGAAATATTGCTAGGGGGATTGATCGTTTCTTCTTCGTAGAGTAATTGTGTTTGATTTGTTTGCCGTGATATTGCCATAGTGTTTTTGATAGATGTTTCGTTATAAATAAATACCTTAATATCTTTACACTGAAGCCTTGTTGCGTGTTTGCTTGTCTTACTGTGAAGAATTGTCCTATATTGTATACGCCACATACTGCTTAACTCTTCTTGAGAGAGGTCTTACTGCTCAGCCACAGCTACCAACAGTGAATCTGTGTGGTGCAGACTGCTACCAAGTGGGTTTACTGCCAAACACCTGTAGTCCTAAATCTTTTGCAGTGGTCCCAGAGGGAACTGCACAGGTTTCCGCATAACACAATGCCCCCCCCTACATTCCCCCAAATATTCCAGTTGGGAAATAACACATTTTTCGTAATGTTTTACAGAGAAAGCTGTACCACAAGCCAGAAACGGAGCAATGGTACACAGATTGTTTAGGCTTACAGCCTAAACAGACGTACTTAGCATGTGTAATAAAGTGAACAAATGTGGTGAGGAAGGTCAAACATAAATCTTTTTGAAAGAGGACAGGCAGACCTTTTGATGGGTACGTGACTTGTGCAGGTTACAAAAGTGTATAGTGCCTAAAGCAGCGACTACATGTAGGCCACATTTGGGAAATTAAAGGGTACAAAAATGTTATGAAAACTAAGCAAACACAACAAATGTAATACCTTCCTGAGTTCCCACAGGGGTCCCGATGAAAACGGTATCTCACATGGGTGCAACTACCTGGGCGCAAAGGGAAAAGGCTAAACCACTGGTAACCCCAAGTGTTTTGACAGAGCAGATTTTGTGGGAATTTGCTCTTGTGGACAACCTACAGATTTGGGTCTGGGGTGTCACAACCACCAAGTAAATCAGGAAACCCCATGCATTTCCAAGAAGAAGACACCCATGGGAATCCACAGAGGTCTCACTTGTGCGAATCGCCCCATAATTTGTTACCCACAATCCCAAGCAAAGTTCAAAATTTGGCAAAAAAACCCCACATTTTTCAGACATTTCCCACTGTTAACCCACCGAAACATGCCACCAACATCCCATGTTTTACCTTCCTGCATTCCCACAGGTGTCCCGACAAAAACAGTACCTCACATGTGTGGGTGCACATACTTGGGAGCAAAGGGAAAGGGCTATACCACTGGTAAACCCAACTCGTTTGGCAGAGCAGATTTTGATCTTGTGGACAAACTTACAGATTTGGGCCTGGGGTGTTGCAGCCACCAAGGAAAACAGGGAACCCCATGCATTTCCAAAAATAAGACACCCATTGGAATCCACAGAGGTCTGACTTGTGCAAATCACCCCAGAATGCATTACCCAAAATCACCAGAGAATCCAAAATTTGGTGAAAAAAATAAAATGTTTAGACATTTCGCTCTGCCAACCCACCGGAACATGCCACCAATACCACATGTCCTACCTTTGTGCATTCCCACAGGTGTCCTGACAAAAACGGCACTTCATATGTGTGGGTGCACCTACCTGGGCGCAAAGGGAAAAGGCTAAACCTCTGGTAACCCCAAGTCTTTCGGCAGAGCAGATTTTGCGGGATTTTGCTCTTGTGGACATCCTACAGATTTGGGCCTAGGGTGTCGGAGCTATCAAGAAACACAGGTAACCCCATGCATTTCCGAAAAGAAGACACCCATGGGAATCCACAGAGGTCTGACTTGTGCGAATCGTCCCAGAATGTATGACCCACAATCCCAGGCAAATTAAAAACTTTGGCTAAAAATCACAATTTTCATACATTTCTCACTGCCAACCCACAGAAAAACTCCACCAACAACGCATGTCCTACCTACCCACTTTCCCACAGGTGTCCAGA
Source organism: Ambystoma mexicanum (assembly GCF_040938575.1). NCBI lineage: Eukaryota > Metazoa > Chordata > Amphibia > Caudata > Ambystomatidae > Ambystoma > Ambystoma mexicanum. Next base: position 604,696,062 of record NC_090930.1, on the reverse strand, counting down.
TGAAAACAGTACCTCACATGTGTGGCTATCCCTACCTGGGTGCAAAGGGAAAAGGCTAAACCACTGGTAACCCCAAGTCTTTCGGCAGAGCAGATTTTGAGGGATTTTTCTCTTGTGGACAACCTACAGCCTTAGGCCTAGGGTGTCGCAGCCACCAAGGAAAACATGGAACCCCATGCATTTCCAAAAAGAAGACACCTGTGGGAATCCACAGAGGTCTAACTTGTGCGAATCGCCCCAGAATATAACACCCACAAATTCCTGGCAAAGTCTGAAATTTGGTGAAAAAAAACAATTTTCTGACATTTCCCTCTGCCAACCCATGAAACATGCAGCCAACAACACATGTCCACCCTTCCCGCATTCCCAGAGGTGTTCTGACAAAAACAGTACCTCATATGTGTGGGTGCTCCTACCTGGGCGCAAATGGAAAAGGCTAAATCACTGGTACGCCGAAGTCTTTTGGCAGAGCAGATTTTGTGAAATGTTGCTCTTGTGGACAACCTACAGATTTGGGTTTAGGGTGTCACAGCCACAAAGGAAAACAGGGAACCCAATGCATTTCTAAAAAGAAGAATCCTGTGGGAATCAACAGAGGTCTGACTTGCCTGTATCGCCCCAGAATGTATTACCCACAATCCCCATCAAAGTCCGAAATTTGGCGAAAAAACATTTTCAGACAGTTCCTTCTGCCAACCCACCAAAAGACACCGCCATCAACACATGTCCTATGTCCCACGTTCCCAAAGGTGTCCCGATGAAAATGGTACCTCACTTGTGTAGGTGCACCTACCTGGGCGCAAAGGGAAAAGGATAAACCACTGGTAACCCCAGGTCTTTCAGCAAGTGCAGGTTTTGTGGGATTGCGCTCTTCTGGACAACCTACAGATTTGGGCCAAGGGTGTCGAAGCCACCAAGGAAAACAGGAAACCACATGCATTTCCAAAAAGTGGGCACCCGTGGGAATCCACAGAGGTCTGACTTGCGTGAATCACCGCATAATTAATTACCTACAATCCCAAAAAAATTGGCAAAAAAACAACATTTTCAGACATTTCCCTCTGTCAAACCACCAAAACACTCAGCCAACAACACATGTTCACACTTCCCGCATTCCCTCAGGTGTCCCGAAGAAAAGGGTACCTTGCATGTGTGGTTGCACCTACCTCGGCGCAAAGGGAAAAGGCTAAACTACTGGTAACCGCAAGTCTTTCGGCAGAGCAGATTTTGCTGGATTTTGCTCTTGTGGACAACTGAGAGATTTAGGCCTAGGGTGTCACAGCCACCAAGGGGAAACAGGAATCCCATGCATTTCTGAAGAAAAGACACCTGTGGGAATTCACAGATGTGTGACTTGCACGAATCACCTCAGAATGTATTACCCAAAATCCCTGTCAAATTTCAAAATTTGGTGAAAAAACACAATTTTCACACATTTCCCTCTGCCAACCCACCGAAACACACCACCAACAACACATGTCCTACCTTCTTGTGTTCCCATAGGTGTCCCGACAAAAACGGTAACTCACATGTGTGAGTGCACCAACCTTGGTGCAACGAGAAAAGGCTAAACCACTGGTAATCCCAAGTCTTTCGGCAGAGCAGATTTTGCAGGATTTTGCTCTTGTGGACAACCTACAGATTTGGGCCTAGGGTGTCGAAGCCACCAAGGAAAACAGGGAACCCCATGCATTTCCAAAAAGGAGACACCCATGAAAATCCACAGATGTGAAACAAAAAACATTCATTACCTATGGTCACCCCAGCAAAAACAATTCATAACTACTACTCTCCAGTCATGACCCCCCTTTCAAGCCATCCCTGGTGGTTTACTGACCCTCAGTCCCCAGTAAAAAACACATGATCCCCTTCCTTCGGGCATATTGCTGGTGCCTTAGGGCAGATTGCAAGATTGCACTAGCAATCTGCCCTCGGTAGGGATACATGAGAACCCCCCATCCATTTGGGGTGAGGAGGGAGAGGGCCACCCCCTTTTCATTATATAAATTGCTGGTGGTTTAGGGTGCCCCCCACCCCCACCAACACTGTAGATTTTTTATGTTATTTTTTGCCCCTAGCCTAGGGGCAGATGGGCACATTACTGTGCCCATTTCCCCCTCAGGGTGGTCAAAACTTACTGCCCCATGCTTGGGGTGGGCTTGTGCCAAGATTTCTGGTTGCCATCTCCCCCCATCCCAAATGGATGGGGGACATCTCATGTGGCCCTCCCTGGGGGCAGACAGGGGCAGACATCTGCTGCCCCCAGGGAAGGCTGTATCAGGTTATTCCCATCCACTTGGGGTGAGGGAGAGGGCCACCCCCATTTTCATTCCACATATTCACTGGTAATTTAGTGTTCCCTCACCCCGAACCAAAACACCCTTGCTTTGGGGGGCCTGTACCAAGATTTCTGGCGGCCCACTCCCCGCACCCTAAATGGATGGGAGGCATCTCATGTACCCCTTCCTAGGGGCAGACATATGCCCCCAGGGAGGACTTAATGAGGTGCCCCCATCCACTTTGGGTTGAGGGAGAGGGCCACCCACCTTTCATTACAAAAAAGCCTGTGGTCTAATGGCCCCCCGCCCCAACCCAAATCTAAATTAATTTATTATTATTATTTTTTTGGCCCATTCCCTAGGGACAGATGGGCACCCATCTGCCCCAAGGGGTGCCAATACACGCTGCCCAATGCTTTGGGGGCCGGGGGAAGAGGTCCAGTTACATAGTAAGCAGACACCCCCACCACTTCACAAACAGATCCCTGGTGGTCTCGTGGCATTGCTGGGTGCGGACTGAGTGCACTGCCCCCAATCCACACCCAGAAGTGCTTCAAAAAAGGTGTTGCTGGAAGGGGGACAGTGTCCCATTTCCAAAGACACCACCCTCGATCTGAACGGCACAATTGTGCCGCAGATCGAGTGAGAGAAAGGTGAAGACTCACCTTCCCATTTCACAGCGGCAGCTGAAAAATGGCTGCTCCAGTGAAATTTACTTTCAGTTTCATTACGCATGCTGATGTGAAACTGAAGGAAATCCAACCCCCGGGACGTAAGGAGCAACCTACTCCTCACATAGCCCAGGGGTTGGATCTCACATTGGTGCCATCCCTGCACAGTGACGTGCCAAAAAGAACAAGCTATCTTGTCCTTGGCAACACAAACATAATGTCTATGACGAGATAGCTTGTCCGGGGCACTTAAGGGATAAAAAAAAAACTTTGTGAATCCAGTGAAGAAACACAGGAACTGTGAGTTAAAGAGGAATTTTCACTGTTGAAGAGGAAGTGCCAAGTGCCATCCACACTCCAGCCACCAGGGACCCTTGCTATCTCCCAAAAACCCCTTTCCACTTCTACGAGCAGCTGATCGAACAAGTGCCTTGGAAAGGTGGTAACGGAGGCGGTGATCCCGAGCATCCGGAGAGGAAAAACAGGGGAACAGTGAGTAAAAAAGACAGGAACGCGGTAAAATACTGCCCTTACCGGCACGGTTCTATTAACGTGTCCGCCGTGGCAAGAGGCCACTAATTGCGTGCCATTACGAGTATGCGGACACAAGCACAGCGCCATGCCGGTAATGACCCTACCGCCAATCCGCTAAAGACCCCCAAAAGACCCTTAGCGGCACCGACAAAAGCGCTGATAGCACCTTCAACCTCCAGCAACACTCAATTAGCGGTGACCGCTACTAGCGGTCACCGTAAAATTGCCGAAACGGAAATAGCGTCATCGCACAGGAACGGGAAAGAGCACGGTGGCCATCTTTAAAAACACAATCCATTGCCATCCTCTGCCCCAGGACCTGTTTTCACACCAGTGCCATACCAAAGCATCAAGGATCCCCTCACAATGCCCAAGGCAATCAAGAAAACAGCAGATCGCCAGCGCAAGGAGAAATTCACAAATGAGGAGCTGATCATGCTGACGGGGACCCTTGCTGCAAACGCGGATGTTGTATTCGCGATTGACATGCGGCGTGAGACCATGATTAAAAAAAAGGCCATCTGGGCAGAGGTGGCCCAGAAAGTCAGTGCGGTGGGCACCACCACCCGCACCGTTAAAGACTGCAGCAAGCGGTGGGACGATCTCCACCTCCGGGTCCGCAGCATACTGTCTGCAAATCGTAAGCTGGCCATGGCCACAGGAGGTGGCGCTGATTCCCCCATCAAACTCAGGGAGTGGGAGGAGACCTGCGCCAGCACGATTGGCATAGAATCCATAGAGGGAGTCAACGACATGGAGCGTGGTGCGCCCACAACATCAGATGGAGGTGAGTGTACACATGAAACAATGCACTGTGAAAGGTAAGGCAACCCCCAAATGTGACCCCAGAATCACCTCATGAATGCCGCCACAAACATACATGCACACAACCCTGTCCATGTGATTGTCACACCCCAACACACACACATGCACTCATCAGCACAGACACGTGCCACACAGACCCATGCATGGATGACCCACCCAAAAGCCCCATGACCTGAATGGCCACTAATGAAGTCCCAATGCTCAGAACAGCATGATGAACAAAATCTGCATGAAGCACGTTGAACCATCACCAATGCCATCCCCCTCTTTGTCCCACACAGGCTCACAGACCGACAGCGATGGGCAGGACACTGCGACACAGGCTCCCTCTTTCAAAAAACAAGCCAGGGCACAGGAGACAGGGAACACCGCCATCACATCAAGGGGCACAGGGAGGAGTGAGCACCTGCAGAGGGGAAACACCCTAGGAGGGCCCACTCTCTGCTGCCACCAGTTCGACTGGTGAGGCAGCAGCCACTGCGCCACTGTCTGACGTGGAGGAGACCAGTGACTTGCCCATGCAAATACAGATCCCCAGCCCCCCAGGATCCAGAGAAGCAAGCCCACGGCCAACACCATGGTCCAGCAGCCATGGCCAGTCTGGTGACGAGACCATGGCAGGGTTCTGAAGCCCACAGCTGCCCTCACCTGATGGCCAAGACATACACCAAGGTGGAGCAGCCACCCTACGAGCTGGACACAGTGGCCATGACCTGGCCACCATCAGGCAGCGCCAGTAGGATATTACAGCGCTGGTTGGCCAGCATGTAGATGAGGCAGCCCGTCTGAGGGAGGAGTTCAGGGAGGATGCTAGGCAGTCGAGGGAGGGCATGGAAGCCTGCACCAACAGGCACTGTGAGGAGATGGCACAACTGAGTCAGGTATTCACCCGCATAGCGGACGCAATGGACCGACAGTACCCACCACCACCACCACAGGAACAACTGGGCACCACCTCCTCTGCAAGTTCAAGGCAGACAAGCCCCTGCCGCCGCTCCTTGCGCACCATGAAGCGCACACCATCCCAACCTCCTAATGGTGGTGATGGGCATTGAAAGTAGGGCCAACAGGATCTAGCTGGCACATGTGCAGCAGGACACCAACTTTGTGCAAGCCACACATTGGGATGTTGGGGGTTGGGGGGAAAGGGTGTTTTGGGAGTGTTGTGGGGGAGGGGGGAAAGGGTGTTTTGGGAGTGTTGTGGGGGAGGGGGGAAAGGGTGTTTTGGGAGTGTTGTGGGGGGAGGGGGCAAAGGGTGGTTGCATATTTGGGGCCATGCACTTTTTCTTCTCAAAATATGTTTAATACACTGGTGACAAGCTAAGACACAGGCTTCGACTTCATCATTGTGTATGTGAACTTTATTGGGGGACAGGGCCCATTGTGCGCTTCACCACAAACACCAGTGCACTAATACCCACATCCATCCAACAGAGTTGAACCATGTGATTCAGAATATTTGGTTGATCAGATGCTGACGCACATCGCGTCCCTCCTGGGCATCACCTCTTGCATGGCCTGCAGCCCTGTCCCCTCCCTCCTCATCCCCATCTTCATCCTCATCAGGTGGTTGCATTTCAACGTCAGGGGGCAGTGGCACATTCTGTCTGATACACATATTGTGCAGCATGACACTTGCCATGGTGATCTTGGCCACCTTCGCATGGCCGTACAGGAGAGCTCCACCCGACCTGCTGAGGCACCGGAACCGTGTCTTCAAAAGGCCAATTGTCTGCTCAATTACGATGCGGTTACGGGTATGTGCACGATTGTATTCCTCTTTGTGCCTGTTCTGTGGGTTCCGTACAGGGGTAAGGAGCCACCTCGTCAGGGGATAGCCGGCATCACCTGCATAGGTGGAACAATGGGGACTTGTTACTGTTCACATCAAGTGCAACCTGTACATATCACACAAATCAACTTTGCAATGTGATTGGCATCCACGGATCCCAGCATGCACAGACTATCTGTGTAACTGCAATGTGTGAGGGTGGGCTAATCCCTGCAAGTGGACAAGCACCATGCATGCCTCCAGCAGTTATTGACATGTCCTGGGTGAGGACAGGTCTTAGGTTTTCCTGGGCCCAAGCAAATTTGGTACCACACTGCTAGTGTACTGCCATTCTGATATTGATGTCGACGTGCTGTGAAGCCTCACTTCAGTAGTGGTCTACGGGTGTGGTTCAGTACAATGGCTAGAGGTGATCCCTTCGCATGCACTCAAAGGCGCATAGCTGTAGTGATGTTGTGCAGCGCACATTTTCTAATCGAATATTGGAGCCATGTTGCTGATTTGTGTCATATGGGGTGTGGTATGATGTGCAATGTGCATGTGGATGAATGTGTCATGTTTGGCATCTTGGATTGTTTTCAATGTTGTGCTGCTTCAAATTGCATGTTGTTTTGTTTCCGGTCAATTGTGGCCTGCCTTGGTGGACATTGGCCTACATCTGTATGTCCATTTGTTCTACAGACGACAGTCCACACCCAGTTGGAGTATGCATCTCTTCCCCTCCCCCAATCACACCCAGTTGGAGTATGCATCTCTTCCCCCCCAATCACACACAGTTGGAGTATGCATCTCTTCCCCCCCAATCACAACCCACATCACACTGCCATGTGCTTGCCCTGCTACTCACCAAGTAGCCACGAACGTTGTCCGTTTTGTTGCTCCATGTAGCGTGGTATCGTTTAGTTCCGCAGGACCATTGAATCATGGTTTGATCCGGGATATCGGGTACAACAATGTGTGATTATCTTGTTTGAGTCACAAACCATTTGGACATTGATGGAGTGGAATTGCTTTCTGTTTCGGTAGACTGCTTCATTGTAATGTGGGACCACCAATTCCACATGGGTGCAGTCGATGGCCCCGATGCACCTTGGGATGCCTGCCAGCGAATAGAAGCCAACTTTGGTGTGGGAGATCTCCTGGGCAGTCCATGGCAGGGATATGTGTTCACTTGTGTGCTTGAGGAGGGCATCGAGCACCTGAGTCAGCGTGCGTGAGAATACTGGTTGTGAGATGCCATGCATCTGCATTACTGTATGCTTGTAGGTGCCTGTGGCCAGGAAGTGGAGCACAGTTACCACCTTCAGTAGAGGGAGGATGGCAGTTCGGATGTCTATGAGGCTCACAATGTCGTCATGTATCATGTCCACAATGCTGGTTATGGTATCCCGATCCAGATGATACTGGGTGTGTATCTGCTCAGGGTTTAGGTTGAATGGACTTGCTCCGATCCCGGGAATTGTTGGCTGCCTCTGTGGTATTACTAGGTGCACTGGTGGGGCTTGCTGCGCCTGTCTTGCCCTTCTCCTCCTCCTCCTGCATCTCCTCTGTGCTGCCTGTTGTTGTTCGTGCTGCAATGCAATCATGTCCTCCAGCCCATGTAATGCTGCTAGTATTGGAACCATCTTGGTGTGGGAAGGGGTGTGGGAAGGGGTGTGGTGTGCGCCTTTTGCGCTGCCACAGTCTCCATTGCCTCCACCTATGCTGATTGTGTCCACCTGTGGCAGGTGGGAACACTGCTCATTTCTCTTAGCGGGTGGTTCCCGATGCCGGTATTTACGCCATGCCAGTATGGGCTTTTTGGGGCTGTTCCATGCCGCTATTAGCATGTCCGCATGGCTTGTGATGGTGTGCTAATAGCGGCATGCTGCTATTTTACGGGGTGAGGGGTCGCGCCCCCGCAGACTAGCCGCTATTAGTGGTACCGTTCTTAGCAGTGCCGCTAATTGCGGTTGGCCAGGTCGTAATTGGGAAGGGTTTTTAACGATATCGGTATTCCCTTACCGGTATCGTTATTCCCTTACCGCAATCCGTGTAATGAGGCCCAATATTTTGGCAAAAGCTTGCATGCCTTAAAAAACAAGTAAAGGGAAGGTAATGGAGGGGGTAATTCATAGAATTCAGCGCACAAGTGGCACACGCGGCTGGCGCACAGTGTGCGCAGGCGAATCCCTGCGCCAGCCGCGTGCGCTAAAATCCATTTCCACGCACAGCGTATTCATGGATTCCAGCCGTGGCGCACAGTGGCGCAGCGACCCTGCAGCAGCGCCAGTTACGCCCCCAAGAACGCCTCTCGCACAGGAAAAAGCCATCAATATACCCAATCCAGCGCAAAGGGCTGCGCTAACCCTGTACCAGCACAGCAAGCGGGCTACATGTATCACTGGGGTGCGCGGGAAGTACCTCACGCGATTGGCCCCGTGCGAGCAGGGTACGCGTATTTCAGGGGTGCGCGGGAAGTTCCACACGCGATTTCATCATGGTACGTGTATTTCAGGGGTGCGCAGGAATTTCCACACGCGATTGGGCCCGTGCGAGCAGGGTACGCGTATCTCAGGGGTGCGCGGGAAGTTCCACACGCGATTCCATCAGGGTACGTGTATTTCGGGGTGCGCATGAAGTTCCACACGTGATATCAGCAGGGTACGTGTATTTCGGGGTGCGGGGGAAGTTTCACACGCAAAATCAGCAGGGTACGTGTATTCCAGGGGTGCGCGGGAAGTTCCACACGCGATTCCATCAGGGTACGTGTATTACAGGGGTGCGCGGGAATTTCCACACGCGATTGGGCCTGTGCGAGCAGGGTACGCGTATCTCAGGGGTGCGCGGGAAGTTCCACACGCGATTCCATCAGGGTACGTGTATTTCGGGGTGCGATTGAAGTTCCACACGTGATATCAGCAGGGTACGTGTATTCCAGGGGTGCGCAGGAAGTTCCACACGCGATTCCATCAGGGTACGTGTATTTCGGGGTGCGGGGGAAGTTTCACACCGAAATCAGCAGGGTACGTGTATTCCAGGGGTGCGCGGGAAGTTCCACACGTGATTCCATCAGGGTACGTGTATTACAGGGGTGTGTGGGAATTTCCACATGCGATTGGGCCCGTGCGAGTAGGGTACGCGTATCTCAGGGGTGCGCGGGAAGTTCCACATGCGATTCCATCAGGGTACGTGTATTTCGGGGTGCGGGGGAAGTTTCACACTCAAAATCAGCAGGGTACGTGTATTTCAGGGGTGCGCGGGAAGTTCCACACGCGATTCCATCAGGGTACGTGTATTTCGGGGTGCGGGGGAAGTTTCACACGCGAAATCAGCAGGGTACGTGTATTCCAGGGGTGCGCGGGGAGCACCACACGTGAATTGCACGTGTGGGTCCTCCCAGGTGTTCCCTCTACACCCTCCACGGCCCCTGCAGGTGGCTCACACCACAGGGGCCTACCCTGCACATGTCCTGCAGGCACCCCATCCACCATGGCCATGCCCCCCAGCCAACCCACATGTCAACTTGCACTACTGCCCACCAACGTATGTCCCCCTGCACCCCCAGCCACCAGGGGCACCCTCCACAGGCCCCCACCCATGTCTCCCACCACCCCCCAGCAGTGCAGGGGCACCCTCCACCAGGCCCCCACCCATGTCTCCCACCAGCCCCACCCCCCAGCCACCAGGGGCACCCACTACCAGGCCCCCACCCATGTCTCCCAGCACCCCACCCCCCCAGTCACCAGGGGCACCCACCACCAGGCCCCCACCCATGTCTCCCACCACCCCCACCCCCCAGCCACCAGGGGCACCCACTACCTACCCCCCCATGTCTCCCAGCACCCCCACCCCCTCAGTCACCAGGGGCACCCACTACCAGGCCCCCACCCATGTCTCCCAGCACCCCCACCCCCCCAGTCACCAGGGGCACCCACCACCAGGCCCCCACCCATGTCTCCCACCACCCCCACCCCCCAGCACTGTGGGGCACCTGCCAGCAGGCCCCCACCCATGTCCAACTCATGTTCCCCACCACCCCCACCCCCCAGCACTGTGGGGCACCTGCCAGCAGGCCCCCACTCATGTCCAACTCATGTTCCCCACCACCCCCACCCCCCAGCACTGTGGGGCACCTGCCAGCAGGCCCCCACCCATGTCCAACTCATGTTCCCCACCACCCCCACCCCCCCAGCACTGTGGGGCACCTGCCAGCAGGCCCCCACCCATGTCCAACTCATGTTCCCCACCACCCCCACCGCCCAGCACTGTGGGGCACCTGCCAGCAGGCCCCCACCCATGTCCAACGCATGTTCCCCACCACCCCCACCCCCCAGCACTGTGGGGCACCTGCCAGCAAGCCCCACCCATGTCCAACTCATGTTCCCCACCACCCCCACCCCCCAGCACTGTGGGGCACCTGCCAGCAGGCCCCCACCCATGTCCAACGCATGTTCCCCACCACCCCCACCCCCCAGCACTGTGGGGCACCTGCCAGCAGGCCCCCACCCATGTCCAACTCATGTTCCCCACCACCCCCACCCCCCAGCACTGTGGGGCACCTGCCAGCAGGCCCCCACCCATGTCCAACGCATGTTCCCCACCACCCCCACCCCCCAGCACTGTGGGGCACCCACCACCAGGCCCCCACCCATGTCCCATCCATGCCCCCCTGCACCTGGGTCCCACCAATCCCCCATCATGTCCGTAATGGCCATCCTCCCCTGCCAAAAGGCCCAACCAACTATCACATCCACCCACATATCAAAGGCAATGACATGTTACACACCCAATGTAAATAATGCAAATGAACACATGTCTGTCACACACAATGGCTGCAAGTGAATGTTAAAACACCCAACATGACATGCATGAAAGCAATGAGATGATACAACACATTGAAGGATGAAAATAAAAATGTATTTAAAACAACTTGAATGGAAATGAAATGAGAAAAACCACAAAGCAAAACAACCAAAAGAAAAAAATCCAAAAATAGAAAAATCCATTGAAGAACTATTTACAAGATAATCCCGGGTCCATGAGCCCAACCAAATGAAACCTAACTATGACAACTAACTAAAAACTGAACTACATACAAAAATGTGGCGCATTGTCCAATCGCAACCAAATAAAAAAAAAAAAATAAAGGAAACCTAACACTAACTATATAACTATATACAAAGGCGGCGGGCAAGTCCAGCGGCTCACTCCGTGGTGTTCCGGGCCAGGGCATCATCGAACTCCTGTTCGATGTCCCGGAGGCGGTCCTGTTCCATGGCCCGAGGGTCCGCAGGGACGACGCTGTCTCCTCCTCCAACCCCCTGCGGATTGCCTCGAGGCACTCGGCCCGCCTCAGGGCCCTCCGCATGGAGTTCTCCGCCCTGACCATTGTGAGCCGCGCCTCTTCCGCCCGCCGCCGCTCCGCCGCCGCTCCGCACCTATATGCTGGCCCAACCGCTGCCACACGGAAGACACTTCCCGTCCTGGGTCCTCCTGCCCTCCGGCCGATGCCTGCCCCTCCGATGTTCATGGCCCCGAGCCATGATGCCTCCCACATTGACTCCGCTGCTGCCTCCGACGCCACTGCCTCTGCCAGCACGACGGCAACCAGGCTGATGGAATCCACCGACGCCGTCGTGCACGTGCCCTGCCTGATGATGCCGGCACATCCTCCATCTGCTGGGGTACAGTTGCTGTGGTGTCCACCCCTGCTGGACCTCTGACTCCTGACTGTGGCAGGGATGGGATCCCCACCGAGCTGGCTGCATTGGTCAGGGCAGGTCCACAGGGGGCCCTGGTGGCATCTGGGCCGGAAGACGGCAAGGAGAACGACTGGCGTATAGTCTCCACAGAGGAGGAGAGGGCCGCCAGATTGGCCGACACATGCAGGAAACCCCCGAACATGGACGATCCCAATTGGGCCACGTCGGCACGGTGCTCTTTGTGATGACGTGCGTGCTCCTCCTGGGAAGCACGCACGGCATCACGAATCACAGCCGTGCGCATCGCAACCCCAATCAGGACCTTCTCCATATGGCCAGGGGTCCCCTCGTCCGCAGGTGGAGGGGAGTCAGATGACATGGACATCCCCTCTACCTGCGGACGGGCCTGGGACGGGGCATCCCTGCTGGTGCATGGTGGTGCACCCACAGGGTCAGGGACAGCGACATGCACAGGCCCCTCCACGGTGACCTGTGCTGCCTCCTGCCCCTGCCCCTGGACTGCACCACTTGCACCAGCAGGGATGCCCCCACCAGGCCCCATGTGCGCCTCAGTGGCGGCCTCCTCCTCCTCTGTGGAAACCACCAACCTGGATGGCTCCTCACCCTCTTCCGCCGTAGCAGGCCCCTGTGGGGGCTCACCCACCCCTTCCGCTGCAGCCGTGGGGGCATCCCCGCCGCCTTGCTCCACAGCGCCGTCTCCGCCCTCTTCTTCACTAGCCGCTGCGTAGAGGGAGACATAGAACACAAGCATCAGGGTACTGTACAATGGTCCCCTAGACAGGAAGCAATAGCAGATGAGTGCCACTGTCAAAGTACACTTCCATCATGTCCCTCCACAACACATGTGTCAGTCCAGGCAAAACACACACAGTGACAGTCATGGTGCATGCCATGGACATTTCCATACATGTCCAATGGACTCTCGAAACATACAATGTAATGGAACTCACATGCATCATGTGTCATGCCTATCACATGCACACACTTCACCTCAGTCACATCCATCTGGCCCCGTACACCCCAATCACAGTGGATACAAGGATGACTAGGCTGCATCAGTGAATCTGTACATTGTCACAGACATGTGTCATGCATCCATGGCATCCACAAGTCACAGACACGCAGGTCAGGCACACAGACATGGACACCATATATGTACCTGGCATCAGCACCCATCCCTCACCCCCACCCATGTCCTGGAACAGAGACTGCCATGCTCTCATGTGTACAATCTGCATAGGGCTCCCCATGTCGCATTTAAACACATGCAACAACCGTGCGGTTCACACATTACTGGTCGCACATGCATTACCATGATTTCCCTGCACACATACATGCGTACATGGCCTATGTCACACATGCAGGCAAGTATCAGACAACCAGCACACTGCAACATGCCCTGTCTCACACAGCAATGCTTGGCCACTTACCGCTCAACTCCAGATGGGTCTCCCTCTCAAGGATCTGGGCGTGGAGCGCTGGGTGTACGCGTTCCAGGACCCCCATCTGGATGGAACTCATGCGGCCCCGGCCCCCCTCCACGAGGCGCCGGGCCTTCATGAGGGTCCTGGACCTAATGTCTTCCCAGCGCTTCTTGACCTTCTGGATGGTGTGGGTTGCCACCCCCTCCGCGTTGATGGCAACCACACAGTCTTCCCAGATCCTCTCCCGTCCTTCCTTGTTGGCACGGGACGATCCGAAGAGGGCATCATACTGCCCCAGGACTTGCTCCACCAGGACACCAACTTCGGTGGCAGTGAAGCTGGTGCCCCTCTGCCCCTCTGGCCGGGGGTTGCCACTGGTGCCAGATGTGGATGTGCCCGACATGGCAACCCCAGGGGCAGGAGTGGGTGGGCAACTGGGTCCTGGGGCTGGGCTGTGGAGCGATGTTATCTGAGTCGGGAGTCTTCTGCAGGGGTGGACACAGCAACTGGACCCCTGCAGATGGCTGATGTGCAGGCACCAAATGGCAGGGCACGGTGGCAGCAGGCAGGCAGGCAGGCAGGCAGCAGCAGATGGCACATGGGAGGCTGCTCGGGGCAGCGTGAAAATCGAGGAAAGGCCCTTAGCGCGTAAGCCCGTCAGCACGCGTACGCGATTTCATTGGACCAAAGGCCCTTACAGCGTAAGCGCGTCTGTGACGTTTTGCGCACGGGCGTTGCCCTGGCAGGGCTTGGAGATCCCGCGTGCCTTTACACTGTTCTGTACGTGCTTTTCGTGCGGTGCGTGTGTTTTCCATCCGTTGGGGTTCACACGCTATTACTTCACAGCGGGTGTTGGCTGCGCGTTCTTCTACACGCAAGGCAGACGGTGAGTGGTACCCCGCTCCCCCAGGCCCGATCGCGTGAGAAACTTCACGCGAACCCCTGATATATACGTAGCCCGCTCCCCCAGGCCCGATCGCGTGAAAAACTTCACGCAAACCCCTGAAATACACGTAGCCCGCTGCCCCAGGCCCGATCGCGTGAAAAAGTTCACGCAAACCCCTGATATACACGTAGCCCGCTCCCCCAGGCCCGATCGCGTGAGAAACTTCACGCGAACCCCTGAAATACACGTAGCCCGCTCCCCCAGGCCCGATCGCGTGAAAAAGTTCACGCGAACCCCTGAAATACACGTAGCCCGCTCCCCCAGGCCCGATCGCATGAAAAACTTCAGCAAACCCCTGAAATACAGGTAGCCCGCTCCCCCAGGCCCGATCGCGTGAGAAACTTCACGCGAACCCCTGATATACACGTAGCCCGCTCCCCCAGGCCCGATCGCGTGAAAAACTTCACTCACGCGAACCCCTGAAATACACGTAGCCCACTCCCCCAGGCCCGATCGCGTGAGAAACTTCACACAAACCCCTGAAATACACGTAGCCCGCTCCCCCAGGCCCGATCGCGTGAAAAAGTTCACGCGAACCCCTGAAATACACGTAGCCCGCTCCCCCAGGCCCGATCGCATGAGAAACTTCACGCGAACCCCTGATATACACGTAGCCCGCTCCCCCAGGCCCGATCGCGTGAGAAACTTCACGCAAACCCCTGAAATACACGTAGCCCGCTCCCCCAGGCCCGATCGCGTGAAAAGGTTCACACAAACCCCTGAAATACACGTAGCCCGCTCCCCCAGGCCCGATCGCGTGAGAAACTTCACGCGAACCCCTGATATACACGTAGCCCGCTCCCCCAGGCCCGATCGCGTGAGAAACTTCACAACAACAAAGAAAACGTGATAATAAACAGAGAACAGCTGATGATCAGGTTAGAATAGAACAAAGGAGAATAGAAGAAGAACAAAAAATATGGGAGAAGAGAATAAAAAGACGAAGAGATAAGGAAATCCGAAGAGCCCATGAACAAAGAGACGTGAGGAAACAAGAGGAAGATAGGGTCAGAGAGGACGCAAGGAAGCGTAGAGAATTTAATGATGACTTTGAACGCAAGCGAAGACAGAGAGCATGGGTGTTACGCTCAACTGGTATCCACGGGGACGCCACCCAGCCAGTTGGTCGTTGGTGCCCTTTTCAATGATTCCCTTGTGTGGTTCTCAGTGGAATTCCTCCTGGAAAGGAAGACTATGTTTAGGACTGGACAGCCAAGGTAAGCCTTCCCACCTCCATTGTGATTTCAGCCCCTCCGGGTTCTCTTCTCACCTTGTTATCGAAGTTGGTGGGCTCTCCGTCCTGCCTTCTGGGCAGGGGTGCGTTGTTTTTCATGGGCGCATGCGGTCCAGTTACTTCACTGACAGCGGCCCAAGTAATGTCTTTCAGGTAGGTCTTATTGCGGTTTATGGAGGTATTATTCTTCCACACCTTATCTCTGTACGATAATGTCCCTGTTTATCTCCCTTAGGTGCGCGTAGCGTCCGCTTGGCAAACTGGGTAGGCTGGTTCTCGCCGGTTAATGATGGTGCAAAATAGCGCTATGATGCGGTAAGTAGGCGCTTTGCACAGCTCGGCGATGTCTTGTCTTCACTGACCTGTGTTTTCTCTTTTTTATAGGTCGCGGTATGCTCCCAGCACGAATGGAGTTCCGGAGCCATACCGGTCGAACAACCACCAGCCAGGTAAGTCTCTAAGAAATTTGTGGTTGAAATGTCTCTACTGCCTACTTTAATGATGTCTTTCCCTTTCACAGGTCCTTCAATCCGGGTTTCGAACCATCCACACAGAGCTGCCCAGGAGCTGTGAACAGTGAAGGATGGAGATTGCAGGTAAGATTCTGCTGCTAACGATGTTCTTTGTTGTTTTCTGCAGGTCTGAATCTTGCCAGGCTCGTGAGAAGCTGGACACGGTGAGCGTCACGTTGCTAGTAGCAAAGTAACGCGAAGCATGTTGTCTTGTTCGGGTTTGGTTTAAATAGTCTCTGCAAAGTAGTCCAGGTAAAGTAGTCCCTAGGCCACAACACCCAAAACACTATACCGCATAGCTTGGTTCTAGGAATCAAACTATGTGGATGCCTCCATGTTGGCTGAAAGCCTGATTAAAGTAGTTCCTTTAGCTGATGTCTTTCCCTTTTTATGAGCCTGGCGCCAAAGGCATAGTCTTCCCACCTCCCTTGTGTGCATTGCCTTCCCACCTCCCTTGTGCCAGTCCTGGTGCCAAAGGTGCCAGGACTGGCCCCAAGAGGGCCTGTGAAGCAGATGCCAGGCCTTATTTGTAATCCAAAGTCTGATTCCACCTGGCCAATGCGCTTGCCAGTGGGGATCAGTGATGAGGGTCGTGACAACGGGATCTCGAAAATCTGGAAAGAGAGGTTAAAAACCGGACCCAGTAGTAGACTGGGAAGATATAGAAGAGTTCTTTCCTGAGTACTATTCAGTACAGGGCACATCTAGAGTAAATCTAGAAGATGACTTCAACACCAGAAGTGTCGGAAAGACAATCGATAGGATACATGATGAGATGGGGCTAGAAAAGGTACCCCATGGGAAAGGAGAGGATGAGAGTCTAGAGAGCACTCAGTTGTATGATAATGAGGATGCCTCCCGAAGTAGTAGACATAGAGAACTGTCCTTAGATAGACTGACACTGAATAGAAATGAGGAGGATGAGAGAAGTTGCACGAGTTGGGCACAGACAATCTCAGATGCAGAAAGAGAAGAATGTGAAGAAAGAGAAGACAAGAGAAGTCATGAAAGAAGTGTCTCTAGGGGACTAGGGGACTGGGAATAAGATGGACAGACTCTACTGGGTCTGCACTTAAAACACTGGAGTTAGCCATACAATCAGATCGTCATGAAGGAGTGTCACACGGTCAGGGGGGGTTTCTCCACCACCATATGTGAGCAGGTTAGGGACATTGCCAGGTAGAAGGCGATGCATTATTATTACCCCTGTGGTAGATGGAAAAATGATGAGAGAGGAAAACGAGTTTCATGTGTCGCAGTTCCCCTTATTAGAAAAAGGAGGGACGAGGCCACAATATATACCTTGGCCACAGATGGACAGAGAAAACCTGAAAAAGACGCTCCCAATGTTGATATCTGAAGCCGGAAAATGGATACATGAGTTAGAAAAAATTATGGGAGGGAACACTTTGGCTATAGGGGATATCAAGGGTTTTTTAATCGCCATACTTGGTGATAGAGCTGATGATGTGTGGACACGTGCAGGTTATACTGGAGTAACTACAGTTAATACTGCGCATGACGGAGCGATGTTTAACAATTGCAGAACTGCAGTATGGAAAGCACTTTGAATGCTATACCCAAATACTTCTGATGTGGGAGATATAATGACACGCAAGATGAAGGAGTCAGATGATCCGTTGCTTTACATTCAGAATTTCCAAGATGCCTGGGTATTAGAAACCCGTGACTCTTGGGAGAAATCTATACACATGTTTTACCATATATTATGCCAAGGGCTGCCAAAACAGGTACAGAAGCAGCTCAAGAAATTAGTAGGGATTGAGGCTAAGCCATGGTCTGAAATACAGTTGACCTTTGCGCACTATTGCAGGCTGCTGCAAGAGAAAGACCACAAAAAGGGTGCTGCGTGAAAGAGTAAAGAGGCTAAATTAGTGCAGAAAAAAAAATCAAAATATGCCATTAAGGGGGCAATGATAACTAGTACGGATGGATCAAATACGCAACACGTCAATAACCGAAGGCAGTTTGATCAAAGCAATATTGGCTTTTACCCAAGAGGAAGAGGCTTTCCAGGAAGAGGATGGCAGAGTAATCAGGGTGGTTTTCAGAGTAATCAGGGAGGTTTTCAAAATATGCAAAAGGGAAACCAGGATATGAAAAATGGGCAGGTAATCAGACCACTGCCAACATGTTGGATGTGTGGGATGACAGGGCATCTAGCATGTGTGTGCAGAAGTCAAGAAATGGTGCAAAACAATCCATTCACAAGAGGCGGGAAGGTGAATCCATCTGCATTCTTGCAGCATGGTGGAAATGGATGTGTACAGGATCACATGGTGCAGCAGCAAGTGCCGAGAGTACAGCAAAGCTTGCAACCACAGCAGAAGGTGACACATTTTCCACAGAGACAGTATCAACAGTCTCTGATGCAACTGTCACAAACAACAGGTTCAGGACAGGTACTGAATTCTGGAATAGGAGATGCCACTGGTGATGGAGGAAATCCATTCACTCAGTGTGGGACTAGATTATATATGGACTAGGACAGCTCACTGGGAGACCTGATGTGTCCTATCCTATCAGTGACACCAAACCCTTACGAGGAACCAAGGGTAGATGTCCTTATAGGGGATAAGGAAAATTCTTTCTTAGTTGACATGGGTGTGACGCGCTCGTGAATATGTGAAGGCAAGCTTTCCTTGTCCGGCAATGCTATAAATATTCAGGGCTTTACAGGACAACAATTTGTGTTCCTTTTACAAAAGAACTTCCTGTTTCCATAGGAGAATGTGACATGAAAGTGCCACTGCTATATTCGAGGCAGACCACTGTAAATATATTGGGATAAGACTTAATGACAAAGCTAAACATGACAATCTCATTCACGGAAAAGGGCATAGCATGTTCAACTCCAGGAATGCATTATTTGAACGTGTGCAAAATGATTAGAGCATACGCAGGACAAATGACTATGAGAGCTATTCCACTGGAACCAGAGATATTTGCATATGTAGTGTGCATATTAATGTCATGGCTACCAGGCCTTGCAGACAATGAGAACCCCAGATGTGTTTCTGTTCAGACCAAGAATATCTATGCATGAGGAAAAGGGACAAGTGTTTCCCTTAACAATACACGCAGCCATAGTGCAGGGAGAGATGGCTTTGCTTGATGGTTGTGATGATGAATGCAGACAATGGAGCGCAATAATCACCACTGGGGAAGGTTTCAGATTGACTGGCGTCAATGATGATGATCTATTTGAAGAGCAAATAGGTGAAGATGAGATGAAATTTCATATAAATCTTATTTATTGGGTGGAAATGATTAAAAGAAAGGTGCCCCAGAAAATGATGTTGTCACAAAAACGTCCTGAATATTTTGATGACGATATGTCAAAGGTACCTCCCTCAGTATGGATTACAGGCCTTTATGACGTAGGCTTACTGAAAGGAGTCAGAGAAGTGAAGATTAAATTGAAACCAGGAGCAATTTTACCAAAAGCATGACCATGTCCACGGAAGCAGATGAAGGGATTTTCAAGACGATTTATGTCAACATGGAGCAGGGCATCCTAGTGATGTCAAAGTAGTCATGCAATACTTTGGTTTATCTGGTTAAAAAATCAATGGGAGGGTCTTGGCGTTTAATATAAGATCTTCACCCGATAAACCAGATAGTTGAGGCCGAGTTCCCTTTAGTCCCGAACCCGTCCAAGATCCTATGTAATATACCTGTTGAAGCACGATATTTCACAGTGATTGACTTGAAAAATGCATTTTTCTCCATCCCATTGCTCAAAGACTCACAAGATTTGACATCATTTACGTTCAGCAAGTTTGTCTAAAAAGCACAAGGATGCCTCAAGGTTATTGTGAGTCTCCTTCGATTTTCAATAGAGTCCTGCAGATGGACTTAAGCAATATTGCATTAGAGAGTGTTGTTTTGCAATACGTGGATGACATTTTAATTTGCAGCACAACAGAGGAAAAGTACAGACATGATTCTATTCAGCTATTGACTATACTTGCTGAGAAAGGATATAAAGTTGACAAAGAGAAGTTACAATATTGTCAACAAAAAGTACTGTACATAGGCCAGCTGATTTCACATGAAGGGAAAAGGGTTACCCCGGAATGACCTGAGGCCATTTCAAAAACAGCCAAACCACAAACGATAAAAAAATGCAGAGTTTTCTAGGGCTTTGCAATTATGTCAGAGCATGGGTTCATGGGTTTTTGATTATAGTTCATATACTAAGCCCTTATGGCAAGCCTTAAAGAAAGCACAGGCAACAAAAGAAAATATTGTGTGGACTCAGACCATGGAGGAAGGGTTTGATGAACTAAAAAAGGCCATTTGCACGGCACCAGTTTTAGGGATTCCCAATTATGCAGAGGAATTCTACTTGTTTTTAAACATGAATGGCATTGTTATGACAGCAATCCTTACACAGAAAACCATGTTGGGGTACAAGCCCTTGGAATACTACAGTGGGAATTAGGACCCAGTAATGAGAGGTCACTTCTCCTGCAAACAAAGTTTTGCTGCCAGAGCATTCCCCATAGTGAAAGCTACAACCATTGTGATGGGTTGCCCAATGACATTATTCATCAAGCATGCATTATTTCCATTTTAGAAAAACCGAAAGGCACATTGACATCTCAAAGAGCTTCTGCTTATTAAGTGGTCATATCGAATCCAACGATTAAAATAGTTTGATGCAAAATAGTAAACCCAGCTATGTTTATAGCAGAGCCAGTCACTGAAGGAGAGCCAATACATGATTGCACAAACTATGAAGAATTTTATGATGAGATTCCCAGAGTGAAAGAAAATGCATTGGCAGAAGGAGAAATCATCTTTGTTGATGGGTCCTCCAGGATCGATCAAATGGAAGGACTAAAGTATACAGGTGCTGCTGTGGTGAAGCACATAGCAAATGGGGAATTCCAAGTACTCATTAGTGGACGGTTACCATCCCATTATTCAGCACAGGCTGCCGAATTATTGGCTTTGATACTTACACTCCAGAATCACGCAGACCAGGAAGTAACGGTGTACAGTGGCTCCGCCTATATAACATTGACAGTGCATTCAGGTTTAGTGCACTGGAAGTGGAGGGGCTACCTCAGAGCGGACAGCACACAAGTGCAGCACACCACCTTATTGGACAGGCTCATCAAGGTACTACAGCTCCCAGTGGGCATAGCGGTCGTGAAATGCACCGCCCACACGAAAGGGACAGATTTTATCTCACACGGAAATCAAGCAGCAGACACTGAAGCCAAGCGTGTGGCAACTGAAGATGAAATAATAATGAATGTGGGAATGTTTGATGTGCATGAGAAAATGATTGTTGCACGAAGTGAGCCGGAAGGCTATAGCAATATGCCAAAAACTCAGTTAATGGAGCTCCAAAGAGAAGCACCACAGGAATAAAATAACCTATGGAAGCGAAGAGGGTGTTCTTTCAACCCCTCCAAGAGCTTGTGGTGACAAGACAGCACTTGTAAACCAGTGTTGCCTATAGCCTTATTGAAAATAGCACTGGAACAGTTGCACTATCCAGCGTACACAACAAAAGAGAATCTAGCAGCAACAAATGCCGAAGACTGGTTTATACCGAACTTGGCAGAGCAAGTTGCATTTTTTATGATAAATTGCATAATCTGTCAGAAGTTCACAGCTGGGCATACACTAAGTGTGATCAGGGGAGTCATTCCAAGGCCTGAAGGGCCTTTTCAGCACTTGCATATCGACTATGGCGATATGATTCAAGTATGTAATGGGTACAGGTATTTAATTGTTGTGGTGTGTCCATTCTCTAGATGGATAAAAGCAGGTCCATGTACAGGCCCATATCCTACCTGTGCGGCCAAATTGCTGGTGAGGGAGGTGTTTCCCAGATGGGGAGTGTGTGAAGTACTGAGGTCAGATAATGGTCCTCATTTTGTTAATGCAGTATTTGAACAGATCAGCTTGTTGCTTGATATAAAACACAAGTTTTCATCAGCGTATCATCCTCAAGGGAATGGGATATGCAAGAAGCTCAACGGCTTGTTAAAGGAAAGGATAGCCAAGCTCAAGCTTACTCTGAAGAAGGGATGGTTACACTGTCTTCCATTTTACACTGTCTTCCATTGGCACTGTATGCGCTCTGAAACCAACTTGGTTCTGATCACCATCTCATTCTGCACAGATTCGTGACAGGCAGAAGGATGCGAATGCCGTTAACACCTCGAACTAGAGCTAGATGTGATGCTCAGCCGACAGGAGAAGTGTTAGGATTGGAAATGCAAAACTACTTGAATTGCATGACATCTTACTTTTCTGTAATTTCAGGACAGCTGCAGCAACAACAAGAAGGGTGTAGGGCAGTACAGAACACAGAAGGAGATGCTACAACAGATAAAGTTTCAGAATTACGTGTACCTCAATTATTCCCTAGGGACAATGTACTAGTAAGGAATCACACAAGAAAAAAGTGGAACATGCCAAGGTTCCGTGGCCCGTTCATTGTAGAGGACATCACCCCTTCTGCAGCAACGTTACAGGGAAGAAGAGCTTGGATCTTTCTGGGTGACGTCTAACCAAACATCGGAGAAATCCCTCTGCCTGCACCCCACAGCAAAGAGACTACAGACAACGGGGAAGAACAACAGCAGGTGCAGACAAGATCCATGATGAGGAAAAAGGACGCATGACCAGTCAATCAAAAGGCAAGAAACTTTTGTGCAAAGTTGTGAATTAGTTCTGGACATTTCCTTTAAGCATAATAAGGGAAGAAGGACACAAGACATGAACACTCTGTGCATCCTAGTTGTAGGGTGCAAGAAGAGAATTGCATTTATAAGCCACAAAATAGCTTGTTGTTTTGACTTTGGACTGAGGCACACTGAAGCCTTGATAAGAAAAGCTATGCCAAATTTTGATCAGGGATATATAAACTGGAAAAGAATAAAATATGCTGAGTCCTTTGCCACAGAATCCTTGTTTGGACTCACTTATGATGTCATGCAATAGGGACCTCACCAAAGACATTCTGATCTATTTCGAGTTAGTATTGAGATCCTAAACAAAGGGGGGGTCTGGGAATCTCTCTACCAGCACGAACACAGCCCAATGACTTGTTCTTGGGTGAATAACCCCTGGGAGAGACTCTACCAAGTCTTTAGCTCACTGTCCCTTTCACAGAGAAGAAATTTCCCTGCATATCAGCCTTTGTCCTGCCCAGGGGCAGTCCAGCACCGAAATGCTAGGCAATTCTCCTCTGAACAAGAGTACCATCAGTAACCCCATACACATGTTTCAGCCTTGTTGGGCATCATCAGTGAGGTGAAACTGTTGCCTCTCTAAGAACAGTGAGCAAGGGGTCCACGTCTGGATCGCCCTGTTAACTTAGGGTGAAACCCAAAGTTAATTTATTCAAAACAAAGGGGGGGTCTGGGAATCTCTCTACCAGCACGAACACAGCCCAATGACTTGTTCTTGGGTGAATAACCCCTGGGAGAGACTCTACCAAGTCTTTAGCTCACTGTCCCTTTCACAGAGAAGAAATTTCCCTGCATATCAGCCTTTGTCATGCCCAGGGGCAGTCCAGCGCCGAAATGCTAGGCAATTCTCCTCTGAACAAGAGTACCATCAGTAACCCCATACACGTGTTTCAGCCTTGTTGGGCATCATCAGTGAGGTGAAACTGTTGCCTCTCTAAGAACAGTGAGCAAGGGGTCCACGTCTGGATCGCCCTGTTAATTTAGGGTGAAACCCAAAGTTAATTTATTCAAAACAAAGGGGGGGTCTGGGAATCTCTCTACCAGCACGAACACAGCCCAATGACTTGTTCTTGGGTGAATAACCCCTGGGAGAGACTCTACCAAGTCTTTAGCTCACTGTCCCTTTCACAGAGAAGAAATTTCCCTGCATATCAGCCTTTGTCCTGCCCAGGGGCAGTCCAGCGCCAAAATGCTAGGCAATTCTCCTCTGAACAAGAGTACCATCAGTAACCCCATACACGTGTTTCAGCCTTGTTGGGCATCATCAGTGAGGTGAAACTGTTGCCTCTCTAAGAACAGTGAGCAAGGGGTCCACGTCTGGATCGCCCTGTTAACTTAGGGTGAAACCCAAAGTTAATTTATTCAAAACAAAGGGGGGGTCTGGGAATCTCTCTACCAGCACGAACACAGCCCAATGACTTGTTCTTGGGTGAATAACCCCTGGGAGAGACTCTACCAAGTCTTTAGCTCAATGTCCCTTTCACAGAGAAGAAATTTCCCTGCATATCAGCCTTTGTCCTGCCCAGGGGCAGTCCAGCGCCGAAATGCTAGGCAATTCTCCTCTGAACAAGAGTACCATCAGTAACCCCATACACGTGTTTCAGCCTTGTTGGGCATCATCAGTGAGGTGAAACTGTTGCCTCTCTAAGAACAGTGAGCAAGGGGTCCACGTCTGGATCGCCCTGTTAACTTAGGGTGAAACCCAAAGTTAATTTATTCAAAACAAAGGGGGGTCTGGGAATCTCTCTACCAGCACGAACACAGCCCAATGACTTGTTCTTGGGTGAATAACCCCTGGGAGAGACTCTACCAAGTCTTTAGCTCACTGTCCCTTTCACAGAGAAGAAATTTCCCTGCATATCAGCCTTTGTCCTGCCCTGGGGCAGTCCAGCGCCGAAATGCTAGGCAATTCTCCTCTGAACAAGAGTACCATCAGTAACCCCATACACGTGTTTCAGCCTTGTTGGGCATCATCAGTGAGGTGAAACTGTTGCCTCTCTAAGAACAGTGAGCAAGGGGTCCACGTCTGGATCACCCTGTTAACTTCGGGTGAAACCCAAAGTTAATTTATTCAAAACAAAGGGGGGGTCTGGGAATCTCTCTACCAGCACGAACACAGCCCAATGACTTGTTCTTGGGTGAATAACCCCTGGGAGAGACTCTACCAAGTCTTTAGCTCACTGTCCCTTTCACAGAGAAGAAATTTCCCTGCATATCAGCCTTTGTCCTGCCCAGGGGCAGTCCAGCGCCGAAATGCTAGGCAATTCTCCTCTGAACAAGAGTACCATCAGTAACCCCATACACGTGTTTTAGCCTTGTTGGGCATCATCAGTGAGGTGAAACTGTTGCCTCTCTAAGAACAGTGAGCAAGGGGTCCACGTCTGGATCGCCCTGTTAACTTAGGGTGAAACCCAAAGTTAATTTATTCAAAACAAAGGGGGGTCTGGGAATCTCTCTACCAGCACGAACACAGCCCAATGACTTGTTCTTGGGTGAATAACCCCTGGGAGAGACTCTACCAAGTCTTTAGCTCACTGTCCCTTTCACAGAGAAGAAATTTCCCTGCATATCAGCCTTTGTCCTGCCCAGGGGCAGTCCAGCGCCGAAATGCTAGGCAATTCTCCTCTGAACAAGAGTACCATCAGTAACCCCATACATGTGTTTCAGCCTTGTTGGGCATCATCAGTGAGGTGAAACTGTTGCCTCTCTAAGAACAGTGAGCAAGGGGTCCACGTCTGGATCGCCCTGTTAACTTAGGGTGAAACCCAAAGTTAATTTATTCAAAACAAAGGGGGGGTCTGGGAATCTCTCTACCAGCATGAACACAGCCCAATGACTTGTTCTTGGGTGAATAACCCCTGGGAGAGACTCTACCAAGTCTTTAGCTCACTGTCCCTTTCACAGAGAAGAAATTTCCCTGCATATCAGCCTTTGTCCTGCCCAGGGGCAGTCCAGCGCCGAAATGCTAGGCAATTCTCCTCTGAACAAGAGTACCATCAGTAACCCCATACACGTGTTTTAGCCTTGTTGGGCATCATCAGTGAGGTGAAACTGTTGCCTCTCTAAGAACAGTGAGCAAGGGGTCCACGTCTGGATCGCCCTGTTAACTTAGGGTGAAACCCAAAGTTAATTTATTCAAAACAAAGGGGGGTCTGGGAATCTCTCTACCAGCACGAACACAGCCCAATGACTTGTTCTTGGGTGAATAACCCCTGGGAGAGACTCTACCAAGTCTTTAGCTCACTGTCCCTTTCACAGAGAAGAAATTTCCCTGCATATCAGCCTTTGTCCTGCCCAGGGGCAGTCCAGCGCCGAAATGCTAGGCAATTCTCCTCTGAACAAGAGTACCATCAGTAACCCCATACACGTGTTTCAAGCTTGTTGGGCATCATCAGTGAGGTGAAACTGTTGCCTCTCTAAGAACAGTGAGCAAGGGGTCCACGTCTGGATCGCCCTGTTAACTTCGGGTGAAACCCAAAGTTAATTTATTCAAAACAAAGGGGGGGTCTGGGAATCTCTCTACCAGCACGAACACAGCCCAATGACTTGTTCTTGGGTGAATAACCCCTGGGAGAGACTCTACCAAGTCTTTAGCTCACTGTCCCTTTCACAGAGAAGAAATTTCCCTGCATATCAGCCTTTGTCCTGCCCAGGGGCAGTCCAGCGCCGAAATGCTAGGCAATTCTCCTCTGAACAAGAGTACCATCAGTAACCCCATACACGTGTTTTAGCCTTGTTGGGCATCATCAGTGAGGTGAAACTGTTGCCTCTCTAAGAACAGTGAGCAAGGGGTCCACGTCTGGATCGCCCTGTTAACTTAGGGTGAAACCCAAAGTTAATTTATTCAAAACAAAGGGGGGTCTGGGAATCTCTCTACCAGCACGAACACAGCCCAATGACTTGTTCTTGGGTGAATAACCCCTGGGAGAGACTCTACCAAGTCTTTAGCACACTGTCCCTTTCACAGAGAAGAAATTTCCCTGCATATCAGCCTTTGTCCTGCCCAGGGGCAGTCCAGCGCCGAAATGCTAGGCAATTCTCCTCTGAACAAGAGTGCCATCAGTAACCCCATACATGTGTTTCAGCCTTGTTGGGCATCATCAGTGAGGTGAAACTGTTGCCTCTCTAAGAACAGTGAGCAAGGGGTCCACGTCTGGATCGCCCTGTTAACTTAGGGTGAAACCCAAAGTTAATTTATTCAAAACAAAGGGGGGGGTCTGGGAATCTCTCTACCAGCATGAACACAGCCCAATGACTTGTTCTTGGGTGAATAACCCCTGGGAGAGACTCTACCAAGTCTTTAGCTCACTGTCCCTTTCACAGAGAAGAAATTTCCCTGCATATCAGCCTTTGTCCTGCCCAGGGGCAGTCCAGCGCCGAAATGCTAGGCAATTCTCCTCTGAACAAGAGTACCACCAGTAACCCCATACACGTGTTTTAGCCTTGTTGGGCATCATCAGTGAGGTGAAACTGTTGCCTCTCTAAGAACAGTGAGCAAGGGGTCCACGTCTGGATCGCCCTGTTAACTTAGGGTGAAACCCAAAGTTAATTTATTCAAAACAAAGGGGGGTCTGGGAATCTCTCTACCAGCACGAACACAGCCCAATGACTTGTTCTTGGGTGAATAACCCCTGGGAGAGACTCTACCAAGTCTTTAGCTCACTGTCCCTTTCACAGAGAAGAAATTTCCCTGCATATCAGCCTTTGTCCTGCCCAGGGGCAGTCCAGCGCCGAAATGCTAGGCAATTCTCCTCTGAACAAGAGTACCATCAGTAACCCCATACATGTGTTTCAGCCTTGTTGGGCATCATCAGTGAGGTGAAACTGTTGCCTCTCTAAGAACAGTGAGCAAGGGGTCCACGTCTGGATCGCCCTGTTAACTTAGGGTGAAACCCAAAGTTAATTTATTCAAAACAAAGGGGGGGTCTGGGAATCTCTCTACCAGCATGAACACAGCCCAATGACTTGTTCTTGGGTGAATAACCCCTGGGAGAGACTCTACCAAGTCTTTAGCTCACTGTCCCTTTCACAGAGAAGAAATTTCCCTGCATATCAGCCTTTGTCCTGCCCAGGGGCAGTCCAGCGCCGAAATGCTAGGCAATTCTCCTCTGAACAAGAGTACCATCAGTAACCCCATACACGTGTTTTAGCCTTGTTGGGCATCATCAGTGAGGTGAAACTGTTGCCTCTCTAAGAACAGTGAGCAAGGGGTCCACGTCTGGATCGCCCTGTTAACTTAGGGTGAAACCCAAAGTTAATTTATTCAAAACAAAGGGGGGTCTGGGAATCTCTCTACCAGCACGAACACAGCCCAATGACTTGTTCTTGGGTGAATAACCCCTGGGAGAGACTCTACCAAGTCTTTAGCTCACTGTCCCTTTCACAGAGAAGAAATTTCCCTGCATATCAGCCTTTGTCCTGCCCAGGGGCAGTCCAGCGCCGAAATGCTAGGCAATTCTCCTCTGAACAAGAGTACCATCAGTAACCCCATACACGTGTTTCAAGCTTGTTGGGCATCATCAGTGAGGTGAAACTGTTGCCTCTCTAAGAACAGTGAGCAAGGGGTCCACGTCTGGATCGCCCTGTTAACTTCGGGTGAAACCCAAAGTTAATTTATTCAAAACAAAGGGGGGGTCTGGGAATCTCTCTACCAGCACGAACACAGCCCAATGACTTGTTCTTGGGTGAATAACCCCTGGGAGAGACTCTACCAAGTCTTTAGCTCACTGTCCCTTTCACAGAGAAGAAATGTCCCTGCATATCAGCCTTTGTCCTGCCCAGGGGCAGTCCAGCGCCGAAATGCTAGGCAATTCTCCTCTGAACAAGAGTACCATCAGTAACCCCATACACGTGTTTTAGCCTTGTTGGGCATCATCAGTGAGGTGAAACTGTTGCCTCTCTAAGAACAGTGAGCAAGGGGTCCACGTCTGGATCGCCCTGTTAACTTAGGGTGAAACCCAAAGTTAATTTATTCAAAACAAAGGGGGGTCTGGGAATCTCTCTACCAGCACGAACACAGCCCAATGACTTGTTCTTGGGTGAATAACCCCTGGGAGAGACTCTACCAAGTCTTTAGCACACTGTCCCTTTCACAGAGAAGAAATTTCCCTGCATATCAGCCTTTGTCCTGCCCAGGGGCAGTCCAGCGCCGAAATGCTAGGCAATTCTCCTCTGAACAAGAGTGCCATCAGTAACCCCATACATGTGTTTCAGCCTTGTTGGGCATCATCAGTGAGGTGAAACTGTTGCCTCTCTAAGAACAGTGAGCAAGGGGTCCACGTCTGGATCGCCCTGTTAACTTAGGGTGAAACCCAAAGTTAATTTATTCAAAACAAAGGGGGGGGTCTGGGAATCTCTCTACCAGCATGAACACAGCCCAATGACTTGTTCTTGGGTGAATAACCCCTGGGAGAGACTCTACCAAGTCTTTAGCTCACTGTCCCTTTCACAGAGAAGAAATTTCCCTGCATATCAGCCTTTGTCCTGCCCAGGGGCAGTCCAGCGCCGAAATGCTAGGCAATTCTCCTCTGAACAAGAGTACCACCAGTAACCCCATACACGTGTTTTAGCCTTGTTGGGCATCATCAGTGAGGTGAAACTGTTGCCTCTCTAAGAACAGTGAGCAAGGGGTCCACGTCTGGATCGCCCTGTTAACTTAGGGTGAAACCCAAAGTTAATTTATTCAAAACAAAGGGGGGTCTGGGAATCTCTCTACCAGCACGAACACAGCCCAATGACTTGTTCTTGGGTGAATAACCCCTGGGAGAGACTCTACCAAGTCTTTAGCTCACTGTCCCTTTCACAGAGAAGAAATTTCCCTGCATATCAGCCTTTGTCCTGCCCAGGGGCAGTCCAGCGCCGAAATGCTAGGCAATTCTCCTCTGAACAAGAGTACCATCAGTAACCCCATACATGTGTTTCAGCCTTGTTGGGCATCATCAGTGAGGTGAAACTGTTGCCTCTCTAAGAACAGTGAGCAAGGGGTCCACGTCTGGATCGCCCTGTTAACTTAGGGTGAAACCCAAAGTTAATTTATTCAAAACAAAGGGGGGGTCTGGGAATCTCTCTACCAGCATGAACACAGCCCAATGACTTGTTCTTGGGTGAATAACCCCTGGGAGAGACTCTACCAAGTCTTTAGCTCACTGTCCCTTTCACAGAGAAGACATTTCCCTGCATATCAGCCTTTGTCCTGCCCAGGGGCAGTCCAGCGCCGAAATGCTAGGCAATTCTCCTCTGAACAAGAGTACCATCAGTAACCCCATACACGTGTTTCAGCCTTGTTGGGCATCCTCAGTGAGGTGAAACTGTTGCCTCTCTAAGAACAGTGAGCAAGGGGTCCACGTCTAAATCGCCCTGTTAACTTAGGGTGAAACCCAAAGTTAATTTATTCAAAACAAAGGGGGGGTCTGGGAATCTCTCTACCAGCACGAACACAGCCCAATGACTTGTTCTTGGGTGAATAACCCCTGGGAGAGACTCTACCAAGTCTTTAGCTCACTGTCCCTTTCACAGAGAAGAAATTTCCCTGCATATCAGCCTTTGTCCTGCCCAGGGGCAGTCCAGCGCCGAAATGCTAGGCAATTCTCCTCTGAACAAGAGTACCATCAGTAACCCCATACACGTGTTTCAAGCTTGTTGGGCATCATCAGTGAGGTGAAACTGTTGCCTCTCTAAGAACAGTGAGCAAGGGGTCCACGTCTGGATCGCCCTGTTAACTTAGGGTGAAACCCAAAGTTAATTTATTCAAAACAAAGGGGGGGTCTGGGAATCTCTCTACCAGCACGAACACAGCCCAATGACTTGTTCTTGGGTGAATAACCCCTGGGAGAGACTCTACCAAGTCTTTAGCTCACTGTCCCTTTCACAGAGAAGAAATTTCCCTGCATATCAGCCTTGTCCTGCCCAGGGGAGATCCTGCCCATCATTGGTGAGAAGACTCACAAACATAACAGAGTTTCTTCAAGATCCTGAAAACAAAAATACAATAAAGAGGCTACTCACAGTGATTGCAGAACAGTTTATTTTACTTCTGGAGTACCGCGAGGACAAGACAAATGTCCCCATCACAAGAAAATAACAGACTAGCTAACGCTATATTTTTTTGCTTAATTGAAGACTTTCCAGAACTTGTGGGGAGAAATGCCAATGTTGACCTCCTCACTTTCATCAGAGATCCAGCAAACACTACAGTATGCTCCTGCATAGCATTGTGATTCAGGTCGAACTCTCCAGTCATTATCGAAATAACAGAAGAGTGTTGAAACTTTCCTTCGAGTGACAGATTGTGAAGGTGTTGCCAAGGGCTTCACTTTTGTTTATGCTGACAAGAAAACATGTTGTCTGGAGTAAAACAGATTAGAGCCATAGACTGGGATTTGGTCTATATGGAACATGCAATTTAAAGACTTACTGAACTTATTGCCTCATTTGGAACTTTCGTTAATGGAAAGAGAACTGTTTTCCAGACCAAAGGAACAATCTATTTTTCGGACCAAGAGGATAATCGGTCCAGCACTTGTGACTTGCAAGCAGAGACAGCAGAGTCCAGATATAGTGACACTGTTTAGTATGTATTAAATAATGTGGTTTTTCTTCCTTAGATGATCAAAATGGGAAGCCAGAACAGCAGTTTAATCCTCCCCCATGAGAAGAGACATTCATATTGGCCAAGGAACAAATGCTGTAAAATGACTTACAAGTGTATAATTTACACATGCATTGTAATCATTATCATACTATTGTCATTAACGATTAGAACTGCATTCTTCATAGGTGCACACAACGTTCACATTCCCATGCACCCACCAAATGATGTACGCATGAGACCTACAAAGGTGCCCAGACCTTACATAGTCATTCCAGTTTCCAGAAAGAATGATAGAGTGACTGAGCTTGAGATGGATGTGATAAACAATGACACACACACAGCACGTGTGTTAGCAAAGGAATTGAAACACCAGAGACAGGGTCGGCAAAGTAAATCAGATAAGGGATTGATGAAAGGTACACCTACACAGATAATGGGCACAGACACACCTGGTCTAGTGTCAAAGACTTCAGAATCACATTCCAGAGAATGGGGAAAGTATGAAACAAAAAACGATGAGAAGATTTACACCAAAAAAAAATGAGGGACAAATGAAGGAAGCTGAACCTTTAAGGAGACAAAAAACTTTATAGAATGAACAGACGGAGACAGCACCTATGAGCACACCTGATCCAGTGATGAAAAGTTCAAGACCGGCAAGACAATCATGTGCAGAAATAATAGCAGAATCAATATTTTATATATTTTATATAATATTTATATATGTTTATAGCCATTTCCAGGAAGAGACATAGGGATAAAGAAGCACTCATAGAGCGTTCTACTACTCAAGGAACCCGGATGGATGTTCCTATAAATCAACCAGCAGTAAGAAGCTATACAGATGTGTTCAAAGATGTGGTTTTAGCTAACTACAGAAAGACGTTAAGAATTAGAAGAAGCACACAAGACAACAACAAACTGAATGCTTACCTGTATAGCACAGCACACTTGGGAACCAACATACGGTACCAAAATATGAAGGAAGTTGGAAGGCAAACTTCAGATGAAGAATGCTTTGTTTGTGCACTCCTACCGTACAGAATGGGGAAGTCAACAATCGTCATAGCTGTGGAGATAGATGTCAAAACAGCACAATGTCTATCACATATAGCAATGTGCACGAGCAGAGGCCAGTTCAGTTCATGTGAAGTGATGCTTTGTTCAAATGGGCTACTGAAGCAACGGATCCAGATGAAGAAATAACGGCAACACGAAGACCATTGTGATCAGATATGAGAAACCAGGAGTGAAAGAAGCAGAGATCAGAAGAGAAGCAAACAAAAAGCTTAACATCAAAGGAAAATCTACAGAAGACACTTGAAGATGGAAGGACAGAGGCCACATGCAAATTTGGGGAACAGTGCTTTATCGAGAAGGATGGGAGAAAGGAGTAGTGATCTGCAGAGCATGGATGATCATTGGATATTATAAAGAAACACTTGAAAATGCAAAAATGATATGCAAACCCTTATGGCAGAGGCTTGCAAGACTACTGACATGGGTTGAAGACAGAGGAGGACCCTTGCAGATAATGCCCTTGGATAGTTCCAAATTATGCTTTAGAAACAATGGCTCAAGAAAAATGGGAGAGAATCAGAACTGTGGACAAATCTTCGATGCTACAGGAATGATGCATGGAACTGGAGTGATCATGGATCATTATTGGGCGTGTGGATCCAAAGCATATATCAGATTGCCGAAGAATTGGGGAGGTATATGTACATTGGTGAATGTCCATGTTCCAGCATTGGTGATTCCAAGAAGTGATCTGAATATCAACAGTTTCCAGAAAGCATATGTTCACCTAATGAAGAAGAAATTTGCGGAACTACTAAGCTGAATGAAGAGAGAAAATTACTTCTCTACCAAATCAATAGAAGCCTTTGATGCAATCCTGTATGAACATAGGCTGTTCAGCTTAACTTCATCAGTGTTTACGACAATTCTGATGCCAAGAATTCAGGTTGGAGCAAATACTAAATGGTTGCAGATAACCAGATTGGAGTTACTGCAGACCATCAACATGACCATAAAGGGATTTAATGCTATCAGAGAAGAGTTAAGAGTAATTCGACTAATGACGGTCCAGAACAAATATGTCCTAGACATTATAACAGCTATGGATGGAGGTGTTGTGCAAAAATCTGAGAATCATGTTGCAAATGTATACCTTCACACGATGACGAAAATTGAACCTTAACGGAAGCCATAGGTATGCTGACACAACAACAGAATCAGATGATAGATGAAGTTGACGAAGTAGATGATGACAGTTGGTTTGGAACACTGTTTTCATGGGTTGCACAATGGATGGTAGATGCATTCAAGTTCCTAGGAGCCATGTTGTTGATGATATTGCTTGGATTCTTTGTAATCAAGTTAAAAATCTCTCAGTGCCAGAAAACTGCAAAAAAGTCAATAAGGATGAAAATCATGATTAATGTTGAGTCAGGATGGAAGCCCAACGACCTGACTGACGAAGAAATAAGAGATTTTGTGAAGGCCAGCATTTATGCACCAGAAGGTACAAAGTTCCGGTATCCTAGAAAAAATAGAAAATATGTGGGAAGATGAATCATTGCAATCCAAGTGGAGAATTTCAACAAATGACATGGAACAAAAGTGAGCATGTGAGAGCAGCAGGATGCTTGAAGGGGGTCATAAAGATATGGACCCAAAGGAAGCATTTCTTCAGACCTAAATGTCTAGATCCAGATGATGAAATTAAAGTGGTTACAAAGAAGGAAGTGAGAGTGGCCGATGAATCACCCAGAGGGGGGAGTGAATAGGAAGTACCAAGTGCCACCCACACTCCAGCCACCACCTTCGTAGTACCCTGTACTTTCACGCCAAAGTATGTGATGTATGAAGAACAAATAAACCAGCAAAGAGCAGCGGCATGGTTCTGCCCAGTGACTATTAGAGTAACAGCACCTACTGAAGTACCGACACCTAAGAAAACCTGAACAGTAAGGTACCCATTAAGAAAACCATATCTACAGTCAAGAATAAATTGCGGTTGTCAGAATGGAATACCCAAAGTAGCCAAGAAGATAATAAAGGAAGACGGATGTTGATGTCATAAGAAATCAAATTGACGCACCTATAAAAGATATGATGACCTGAAAATACTGACAAGAGACAAACTACCATGGATAAGGGACATCTTGAGCCTAAGGTGAAGAAGTTGAGTTGATGTCAAGATGAAGAAAGCTTATGTCATAAACACAATGAAGATATTCAGTTAGTTTAAGCGTGTACAGATGCAAGAAACCGCAAGACGCAAAGACATTTTGAAACTTTCATATGCTTATTAGTAAAATAGATTGCGGCAAGCGCCATCATATACATATATATATACCTCAAAAGCACTTTATACATAAGTATATTCCACTACGCACATGAGCAGAATTGAACAAAGGTTTCTAAAGGTCTGAGGAGAGTGTTGCATAAAACAAATCGAGAATTAAGACAGAGTGAAACTCAGCTGAAGGTAACCATGCCAAGAAGCCAAAGTCGTATCTGGTTGGAAAAGGCCGACAGTAGATACAATTAAAGAGAAAAGAACAGAGTATCCTGTTCAGAAAGGTCAAGATAATCCACAGATGGGAGAAGACTGGCAGAATTAAATTAAATACATGAAGAGGTCGATTTCATGGTGTCCTAGTCACATGACAAGGAAGGCTGGAAAAGTGAGAATTTCAGACCTAAGCATGGGTCTCCGCCATACCCGTACTCCCTAAAAGTTATCTGTCCAAGAAGCAAACTTGAGGCCAAACTATAAAGCAGTAATTGACATATGACCACGGAGGTGATAATTGATTGTAACATAATTGGAAGGAAGCAGGGGTGCAGACAAGCTCCCTGCACCTGGCTGGTTGTTCTGCATGCTGCTAGATGTAAGTGGAAAAGTATGAGTGGGGTTGATGCCAACCCAATCATAGTGGACCGAGTAATCAAGGGTCCTATAAGAGTAGAGCCAAAGGCACGCCATACTTTTAGTGACGTTCATAGTGGCAATGTTGAAGGAAGGGCTTAGATGACCCACCTGACACTGATTGTCCAGTCCCCTCTCCTGTTACCACATACAGATATAGTACCTATGATAAAGTTACCTACCTATAACCAATCACGTTGCATGTTAGGTTTTTTAAGATCGCACGTCAATGATGACGAGTTTTTGCTATAAACACTGTATTTTTTCTAAAATTGAGTGGAGTTGGAAGAGAGAGTGAGAAGTTCGAGCATTTGCTGATGTTCATTGTACTCCACGTTTTTATGTACTTGTCATTAAAACGGACCCCTTTTGCCAAACTATTGCATTGTTATAGTTATTTGATGCATGAGTATGAATCTGCATCCCCATCTATCTCAAGGGTACTGCTACTCATTTTAAAGGGCTGTTTGGAGATCCCCAGTCAGGGGGCCGGCTGGAGACCATCCAGTTCACTGTTCTTTTCAGGAAATCAGGTGAAAGGAACTACACCCTGGATCCAAAGGTTTTTACCTTGGAGAACATTTTTGTTGGAGTCATTAGTACATTTTTCATTCAGTTTTGAACACTTTTTGCCAACTCCAAGAAAAAGATATTTTCTTGGACCACTTGTTGTTTTGTTTTAGTGTGAGGGTCAGGATAGGGCATTTTGGACACAAGGACAGCTTTTCATTTAACTGACTTCCTGACATAGACTAAACCTTAGATTTGATTTCTAGGTAGGGAAGTGCCTCTTAGAATAGGGCCTGTTAGGCAGATTGCCAAACCACTTTTATTTCAGTAAATGTTTTTACTTGAGAATATGAATGAATACCTTGTCTTCGGCTCTCCTTTCTGATCCCTCACAGTATGGTTTGTGTGTTATGTGTGAATCCTGTTTTTCTTTCTTGAGTGTATGTTGGACTGTGTATACAGTATGGGTGGGTTGTGTATGAATTCTGTATTTCAATGCATGAGTGTATGTTGGGGTG
The DNA here is from genome assembly GCF_040938575.1 of Ambystoma mexicanum. Classification (NCBI taxonomy): domain Eukaryota; kingdom Metazoa; phylum Chordata; class Amphibia; order Caudata; family Ambystomatidae; genus Ambystoma; species Ambystoma mexicanum. Next base: position 604,659,842 of record NC_090930.1, on the reverse strand, counting down.
TGGTGTATGGTGTGTGCGTGTGTTGTATGTGAATTTGTTTTTCTTGCTCAACTGTATGTTGGATTGTGTATTCACTGTGGGTTGTTGTGTCTGCAGGTTGTGCTTATAGTTGCTGTGTCGATGTGTGCTGTGGTTAGTAAGAGTGCATTTTGTTTTGTATTTGTTTGCGTGCAAAACCTGGTCGTCAGTGTGTATGCACCATATATAGATACATTTTCAAACCTTAATATCTCAAATTAGCCAAGTAAATTTTCAATATTTGTTTTCACTGCACTAATTCTAGGTAAAATCTAGGCACCTGTGGAAAATTTGGAAAATCATAGCTGCAATTTGGAGATATTTGGACCACATTTTCTTTTCCTATGGGAACCTCCGATTTTGAATGGTGTTCAAAACGCAATTAAAGTAAACATTTTTTAAACTGTGAACCCCTTAATATAAACATGTTCGTGCACAGGCAGCTGAAACAAAATATTACTCTGGAATATTTTCTGATTTTTGCACGCAAGCGTTAGAAAGTTATTCAGAAAAGTCTTCTTAAATGAGTTAACATTAACTATGCCTTACGTTAGCACAAAAGCATTACAGCAGGGAACTATATGCATCACAATAGCTTTCCTTTTCCCAGAAGAATATTTGAAAATCCCTCTGTGAGTGCAGGACATAGGATTACAGATAACTGAGTCATAGGATTACAGATAACTGAGTCAATAATATGCAAAAAACTCCTATATGTGCAGCGTTTCAGAATGAGTCGTTAGACCTGAACAAGTGTCAGCATGACAGTGATTCTTCATTGGGTTGGGAGGAATGGCCCTGATGAATAAGAACAGGTTTCATTCATAGATGATGAATGCTTAAAGAATTATATTTAAACAATACCTAAAGTACCTTCATAAGAATTCTCTTCAAAAAAGTGTACAGCATTGTTAAGTTCTGGAACAAAGACAATAACTAGACCATACATACTGTTCTCTGCTTTTCATATTGGTTAAATTAGCATATTTTGACTTGATAGCACTCTTTGTTCATAAAATATATTTAGCAACACAATGGATCGTTTTGTCCTCATCTGCTGACAAATTATTCTGTTTGTCATTAATTCATAAATGCAACTGCTTCTTGTGAATTAATTTTTACTCTAAAATGTGCCATACATTAATATGTACTAGGTGCAGAAAATGATCAGGATCTTCATCGTGAATACAAATATTTAATTCTGCAAAGATTCTATGTTTGTGAACATTCACAGTCCTCAACAAACTTCCCTAAAACCTGCCCTCAATTCCATCTGCACTGAGAGTTCGTGATGAACCATTCTTTCCTGCAAGACGCTCTGCTTCCTTGACCTCCTGCCTGCAATGTCGGGGACGCACAAGAACTTGAGGTGGCCAGTCAGAAGCGTTGAAGCTGCAGATGATATTTGGTGTGCTGGATGGATTGTGTTGATGCAGGTGGTGGATCGGGCATAGGCATGGGTGTGGGTGCATGAGATGGATGCTGCAGCTATGTAGCTTTATCAGGAAGGGTTTGAGGGGAAGGATCAGCAGGAGGAGATAGCAGCTATTGCATTTCATGTGACAGCTCTGAAGGAGGACACAGAGACGTATGAGGGACAGGCAGTGGCAGGCGGATTTGGCATATGCAAATGTGCAGATAGTGGGTTAGCAGGAGGTTTCATGGGTATTTACCCATTTCCTTGTATTGAATACAAGGAATTTTAATGCAAAAACGTATATATTTAGGAGCTTCACTGAAAGACCTGCTATCATAAGAAACTGGGCATAGATTAAATTGCATTGAAACACTTGTGCATAGGCGCGTTATAAATGCCATATCATTATGCATCAGTGTGACGCTAATCTTACATAAACCTGGTAGTCCATGCACCACTATCGGGCACTGAAGAAGCATATTAGTGTGAAATATGTGTTAGCTTGAAACCAGCTATCGGACGGATTCAATGGTAAATTGTTACCCAGGAATAGGAACAAATACTATTCTATTCATGTACCAATGTTCAGGACTATTTTATCTACACTCAACTAACAAAATAAAATGAAGAGTGCATATTAATAAGTCTTGGTTTTGGTTGTCCTAGTGCACTCCTATTTCGATTTTTGAATTTTGAAATATGAACTCATTAAATGTTAAGTAATGGGTTGCTGGTGAGAAAAACAACCCTGACACTGGTTTGTACAACTTTACTACAAAACAACAGATGTCCACAATCTTGTGGATCTCTCCCGTCCCCTGCACACCCAATAGTAATTGTATAGACAATCAAACGTTAATTAATTCTTCTGTTTTGTTCAAATCTCTAATTAAATAATAATATAATTTGAATATATGTTGTGTTTGTAAACCAATGTTATAGGAAAATCAAAATTGTGCTCAAATATACCTTCTTAATCAACAATTGTATACTTAACAACCTCTGCACTACATTTCAATTTTCACAGTTGAATAGACAAATACAACGAGTGTATATTAATAAGCCAGGTATTGATGTATTGTTTCATACTCAGGATCCTTTAAATGCAGATGTTTTTAAATGTTCTCGGTCAAAAGATCTTTTTTAAAAAAAAACAGAAGAAAAAGATCGGTTTAGAAAGACCGCTCAGTGACCACACAGAGTCATCTGTTTACTAGAACCCTGGAGTCTTGGGAGATTGCTGGTGGTTACCCAGGGCTCTACAATCTCCACTCTGAAACGTTTCACAATCCACTCTGCCTTTCACCCTAACTTTTTTCATTGCACCTTACTGTCCTGATTCCTTCCCTCCATTCTCTTCTTTAAGAACAATTGTTTTTTGGTGTATGTCTGCCATTTTACAGTGATGTTAATTGCAGTGGTTACTATCGCTAAATACATTGGTGATGATGGTACAGATTTCGGAAGTGAGACAGGGGTAAATGAGACATGCCAAACTTCAAGTATGTACTAGGATACTGCAGTGTGTATCACCCCTATTGACTTTTGCTACACAATAGCAAACTGCATTCAAAGTTAGAACATTATGAAGGCTACCAAATCGTTCATAAAACGTCAAACTACTATCCACTTGTATCACCTATTATCACAAAATCATGTACATACTACTTTCGCAAAAATATGCAACTTTAAGACAAGCCAATTCATGACATTGTTGCTCATCTCATTTTGCATTCCTGTACAGGACCATTTGCTTATGTACTGATTATACATTAAGAAATATAATTACCAGAAGCACATTGATGTAACCTCAAAGACATTATTGACTGCTCACCTCAGACCAGATGTGACAGCTCTGTGCAGGTCATTATGAGGTAGGAGGTAACCATGCCGCTATTAGCGGCATGGCTACCCCCTTACCTGGTACTGGGTCCGGGTTCTTTGAATGAGGAATTACTGGGCCATTCCGACCTTGGAGGACTTGCTAATTCCTCATTCAAGGAACCCGGACCCGGTACATACCCATTCCTATTCGAGCCCCCATACAGCTCCATGGGAATGGCTAGCATGCTAACAACAGGCCCGTTGTTAGCATGCTGGGATGCTCGAGGGACCAGCTAAGGCTGCCTGGTAAAACCAGGCGTCCTTAGCGGGTCCCACGAGCGGAACTCGTAATGAGGCGGTACGGAGTTGACGGCTCCGGCACCTTTACCGGCACCGTTAATCCCTTACCACCATGGTCGGAATGACCCCATGACCTTACAGGCATTATTTTGATTTGTATATTGGACGAAATTTAAAGAGCCTACAGGAGAAAACCCTCTTTGTTTCAGCCATTGCTTGGAACAGAAAGGCATGCTTTTTTATGCAACTTGTCAATTAATTGTTCAAATCAAAGATTTATGGGTGGAAAACGTCTAATTAATCATAACCCTTAGTACTCTCTCTCAGAAGCTTTCCATGCCATAATTGTTAAGTCATTTTAAAAAGTAGATCATTTGAAAATCAGCATTGTTGCTGCTAGGTCACCCAATTGCTTGCATGCACCACAGTAAACCCAGAAATCCCGGCATGCCTGTACCACTTACTGCACGATGAATTGTAACAAGGCCCAATATATATGTACTCATCTTTAACCTCTGTACACCCACAGTGGAGGGCAAAAGGGGTTTAATTCTAAGGGTACAGCAGTTCACTATTGGCATACAATGAGATACTGGCACCTACACCAGTGCCTGACGCCTACAACTGCCAGCGTCCATTGTTCAAGTCCTTTAGACCATGTTCAAAGGTGTCCATTAAATAGTTTGGCACCTTGCCTTTTTCTATGTTTATCCTCATATCTCTTCTCTCTACAGCCTTTTTAGTCAAAATTCCATTAGGATCCTTGTGGGGAGTTCATATGGAAGCATACCTCTTAGATCGTACATTTCTGATTCACTCTGTATTCTGCAAAATTGTGCATATACATTTCGACATTTAAGACATTTTTCACTTCAAAATCACGTTCTCACCACTCATTAAAGAATGTCATTTTTAAGGAATTACTTTTCAGAATTCATATTCCTCAGTTCATATTGAACATGAACACCTCAGTCAAAGCAGATTTTCTTTAGAATACAGTGCCTTTCTGATTTCGCAGACAGTTCTGCAGTCTCTCCTGAGAAGCTTTCCCCTAGAAAATGAGGAGGTGAGATGGTGGTGAGCCCCTTCAAATAGTATTATGTCGAAATGAACATGGGTTTAATGCGCCAATCCCTATTTAGCCCATATATGACAATAATTGAATGGATTTTCCATTACTTGAGAGTGCCTCTTGGGAGAGGTCTATATTGTGTGTGCTGCATTAAATAGCAAAGATCAAGGTCTGAAAATGAAGTGCATGGAATCGCTGGTAGTGCATCGGCAACAGCAACCCCAACAGCCACTCACAAATCAGTTTAATTAATGATTTGCAAACTCATTTCAGGTAGGAAAATACTCTAATATAGCTATTGATTTTGGCAAAGAGGGAGGCCAGGTGCACAGAGCAGAGAGAGAAACAGATCAGCAAGGGTGAAGGGGGGCAAAGGCCGAAGCAAAGAGGAAGGTCTTGAGGTGCTTCCGGAACTGTAATTGGCTCTCCTCAAGTTTCAGAGTGGCAAGGAGGCTGTTCCAAAGGGAGGCCCCAGCTGAAGATAGAGTTCTACCCCCAGCTAATTTCTTTGAAAAACAACTCACCCTGAGGGAGTTAGAGGTAGAGGAGGAAACAGCTCGAGGGGGGAAGTATTTACAGCGGGATAATTGAAAGTATTTTGGACCCATGTCCCAAAAAGCCTTATGGACAATGCAGAGGGTTTTAAATGTAATCCCTGCAACCACTGGGAGCCAATGAAGGGATTTCAGAGCTGGAGAGATAAGATCCCAGGGCTTGGAACCAAGGACAAGTCTTGCAGTCCAGTTCTGTATTAATTGTAAAGGGTGGAGAGTGGAGGCTGGTAGATTTAGAAAGAGGCTGTTACAGTAGTCCAAGCTAGAGAAAACAAGAGCTTGGGAGATATTGAGCTTCTGGGGGTAGGAGAGGAAAGGCAGAGTACTTCTGAGAAGTTGCAGTAGGAAGTTTGACTTTTTAGATATGTCAGAGATGTGGGCGGAGAAGGAAAGTATGAAGTCAAAGATGACCCCGGTTCTTAGCCTCGCAGGTAGGGGGAGGGGCCATGGAGGCCCGCCAGAAAGTGAGGGGAAAGGATGGTGAAGGTTTACCGATGAGGAGTATCTCAGTCCTGTTGGCATTTAGATAAAGATAATTGGTGGCACCCCAATCTTGAAGGCAGTTAGGCAATCAGAGATGAGAAAAGGAGAGGAGGTGGCCGAGGGCAGTCTGAAAATGTGTGAAGTGTCATCAGCGTAACACTGGAAATTTGAGCAGAAAATGGCAATGCAGTGGGCGAGAGTTGCCAGTTATTGGTTGAAAAGCCAGAGCGAGAGGTTAGACACTTGGGGAACACCACAGGTAAAGAGGGAAATAGATGATAGGAAGGACCCAAGTTGGACTGGGATGGTTGATCAGAGCGGAAAGAGGTCAGCCAGGTCATAGCCTGATCAGTGATACCCAGGTTATCACAGAGACGTTGAGCATAGTTATATAGTTGACCGAGTCGAAGGCAAGGAGAGATCACGTAGGATGAGGACAGAGGGAATGTTGGAGTCAAGGTTGGAGAGCAAATATTCACGGATGTTCAGGAGAGCAGTTTCTGTGCTTCTGGCAGCTCTGAAGCCAGATTGGTGGTCATGGAATCAGAATGAAGGTTAAGCTGAGAGATGGCCAGCTTTTCCAGGAGTTTACTCAAAAAGGGAGTAATGGACATTGGGCGATAGTTAGCCTGACAACAAGGATCAGCTGTGGGTTTCTTGAGGAGAGGATGCACAAGGGAGTGCTTCAGAGGGGAGGGGAAGGATCCTGAGGCAAAGGAGAGGTTGCAAAAATCGTCAAGGGCTGGAGCAAGGGTATCAATGTGGTCCTTGACTGTTTTAGAGGAACAGGGATGAACCTGTTTTGAAAAGGCTTTCATAGAAAGGACTTGTCTAGCGACCTCATCAGGGAAGAAAAGAGGAAAGGATAAGAAAGAGGGCAGGGGGGGTAGCTGAAGGAGGGACAGCATGCAGAGACGAAGAGGGGAGAGGAGGGGCAGAGGAGGAGAGGATGGACAGGATGTCCTTGGTTTTAGAGATAAAGTGAGAAGCAAGGGCATTGCAAAGAGCCTGGGAGGCAAGAGGAGGGGTAGATACTGCAACAGGGTTGGCCAGCTCCTTTAACATTTTAAAGAGTTTGGCCGAGTTGTTAGATGCCACAGAGACACAGGCTTGAATGTGGACTCTCTTCTTGGTGTGCACAGAAATTCAGTGTTGCCTTTGGAGTAGGCAACAGGCCAGTTTCTTAGAGGATGAACAAGTAGCCCTCCATTTCCCTCTCAGCCGCCCTACACTTACGTTTAAGGGTAGCTAAATCGGAGTCATACCAAGAATTGCACTTGCCTTTGGACTTCAAACGGATCATCATGACTGGGGCAAGAGCATCAAGTGTAGCAGAAATAGAGCAGTAGAGCAGGGATAGGGCTGTGTCAGGGTGTGAGTCAGCCAGGCATGGAGGGGGGAGAGAAGGAGGCAGTGAAAGCCTCAACTGACACACGCTTGATGGGCCTTATGTCCGAGAAGGTAGGTGGCAATCTAGGGGTAGGCTTGGCTTGGGGGGAAGAGAGTGAGAGATGAGAGGAGAGGAGGCAGTGATCGCTCCAGGAGAGAGGAGTGGAGAGAGGAATAGAGAGGGGAGGCCAGAGGAGATCAAGACATCAAGGGTGTGACCTGCAGAGTGAGTGGGGCCAGAGGGGAGGATAGAGAAGGAGAGGGAATCACAGAGATTGCGAAAGAGCACAGATGAGAACAGGGAGAATCGAGATGGATGTTGAAGTCACCAAGGAGGAGGAGTTGAGTGGTTGAGGCCAGGATGGAGGGGAGGTCTGCCCACTCAGAGAGAAATTAAGTGATTTGACCAGGGGGCCGGTAGAGAGTAGAAACAGTAAGATAATGTTTAGGAGAGAGAGAGAGCCTGCAGACAAGGCATTAAAAGAGTAGTAAGACTGAGTGGGGATGATAGAGGCAGGAATCCACTCAGGAAAGATCAGGGCTACACCCCTTCCAGGCCAGGTGGATCAGGACGCAGAGAGGATCTTTTGTAGCCATCAGGGAGGAGAGTGTCAAAGCTCATGACAGAGCTGGACATGAACGATGTCTCGTTAAGACTGAGGACATCAAGGTCACGTTCTTCCAAGAGGTGGCATCTGTCAGAGGAGTGTTTCACAGCAGAGCGAGAGTTTAGAGTGGCAAGATGAATCATTAGAGGGTGCCACCCTTAAAGATCATCTGGGGAGGGGTACAAATCAGAGGTACACCCTTCGGAGGTGTGGAGGGAGCCCCAGGTGGGGCAGAGGAGGAGGGAAGAGAGGGCAAGGTAGCCAAGCAAGGAGAGGAGGGGACAGCCGGAGATAAAAGGAAGTTGATTAGGCAAGGGAACCACCTATCGGAGGGGAAGCGATTAGCCTGAGGTCCTTGGATCATGACAGTGCCATTTAGGTAGATATGAATGATGACTCTGGAGGAGTCAAAGTAATCCATGAGGACTTCCCAGTGGGTGACACCCTTAATGGGAGAGGAGGAGACAGGACAGAGCACAAAGATCATATGTTATGTTATGCTATGTCATGTTATGTTATGTTATGTTATGTTATGTTATGTTATGATATTTGGCAATTATATTGCGATATATATATCATTGGTATGACCTCAAAGCGCTGGTAGGTTGAACGTCCTTGGGGATCATAGTCCAGGTCAGTTGAGAGAGTAGGGTGTTGAAGGATGCTTGGGTGCACTAGTTAAGTGTGCAGCTGATGTAGTTGTCAGATGGTAGCTGCATTCTAGCATTAGATGTGGTGGTCATGATATCCGTTCAATGTGTGCAGTCTGGTGGGTGGTCACCAAGACTGGGTTTTGGCTGCATTAGGCCTGTGGGAAGCTTATGTGTGCAGCTAGGCTGGTTTGTCATGGGATACAGCTGCATTTTATTAGAATGATGAGGTGTTCATAGGATATTGTTTGTATGTGAGCAGCTAGGCCGAATTGATCGAGGGGTGTAGCTGCACTCTAATTGTGTGTTGGTGTAGAGTAGAAAGTAAGCATAGTCATATGATATGATGGTTTGTTTATACAACGCCCATACACAATGAATTTCAAAGTGCCCCTTGACAAGGGAGGGAACAGGGAAATCACAATAGCATTCTTACAGGCCATGAACAACAAGAGTGCCAAGATTAACAATCACATTCGGCCTGGTAACACCCCAGACAGTGCAAGTGCCAAGACATAGACAGGAGGGAAACAGGAATAGACAGGCGATTACCGCACTAGGCCTGACGACATGTATGGAGAATCACATGTGGTGAGGGAGAGGGGAGAAGTAAGGAGGGAGAGGAACAAAACATGCTACTATCCCACTGGCCCTACACAACACAGGCAGTGATTGTGGCAGTGGGAGAGGCGGGAGAAACAAGTAATTGGGGGAGGAGACAAGCAATTTTAACCATCAAACTAGGTCCAGGGACAATTTCAATATAACAAGTGCAGCAAAAAAGTAAGGAAGGTGGGAGGAAAGAAAGAGAAGGGGATGGAAGGGAGAGTAGAGGAGAACAGAGAGTAAAACAGTGGAAAGAGCAGAGAAGCTGATGGGAGAGCGAGTACAGGTGCAGAGGTCAGTAAAACACTTAATATTGTAAGGAACAGAAAATGTAGGCGAGGATTTGCAGTGATGATGGGCATAGCATGATTCAGGGCGAAACTGGGTGCGCGATCCAGGGGGCTTAATTGCAAATGTCTAAACATTACCATCCACGCCAAGTCCAGATGTGCAACGCGCCTACCAAAAGCGGATGCCAAAAAAAGGAGTCAACATGAATCCAAAAACATTGTGCAAAAGACTGGAACCGAATGTTGCCCTTCCACACCCACCTGTGCTAGCCAGACTGCAAACCTACAGACAGATACAGTACAATGGAGACCTTTGGAATGCGCTGCTGCGTCTTATTTTTTATTTGACCACTCGATGGCGTTCCTGATTCATTTTAGGTTTGTGCTATTTAGCGAGACTATTTGCTGGCTACCCCTCACTGTTGAAGAAGGTATAACGCATCTGCAGGAGTCACTCACCTACAGAGGGAATTATCCCAAAAGAGTCACAGCAATGGCCAGAGGGTGCCGCAAAGCCTCCTGGGCACTGCATTGACACCATATATACTAGCAATCGATACAACCTTAGAAGGTGTGTCGCAGGGCAAGGTTCTGGAGTGTGCCAAATAATAACACTGATGAGGTGTGCAGCCACTGCACCCAGAGAGGGAGACCACAGAGGCGAGGGAGGGGCAGTGATTTTTTGCTACCCTAACAAAACATGCACATCAAGTGAAGGAGGGAGCTGGTCTGGAATTCCCTGGATTTGGACATTTGCAAAAATGGGGTCCCTGGATTACAATTTTAGAGAAAACAAAAGCCCATGCCTGAGCGACACAGCACGCATGCCACACTGCACCCGAGCCACACTGCACCCGAGCCACACCGCACCCGAAGCACACCGTGCCGCACACATGCCACACTGCAGCCAAGCCATTCTGCACCAGAAGGACACTGCATCTGAGCCAAACTGCACCAGAAGGACTCTGCACCTGAGCCACAATGCACCCATGCCACATTGCACCTGAGCCACTCTGCAGCAGAATGACACTGCACTAGAGCCACATTGCACATTTGAGGGGTCCATAGATCTGGCGAAGCAACGACAAAGAGGATGTCTGTGAGGGTCTGCCTTGAAGAAGCACTGGAATAGGTACCAGCGATGGGGAGACCTGGGTTGGAGGCCAAGATATCCTTTTTGAACTTCTTCGATCACGACCTCGGCAGTAATCCCTAAATCCGGCGGTAGCGCTATTACCGCCGGATTTAAGGGTCCGCCGAATCAGGGCTTCGGCGGCTTTCGCACCAGCTCTTGGCTGGGGGGAAATCCGCCGAAAATTCGTGCTATTACCGCCGGCGGGAAATCCGCCGGCGGTAAGAGCGCACATTTTCCCCATTGAGCCCAATGGGGAATGGGGCATTCCCGAATGGGCTCAATGGGGAATGGGGACTTCCAAGTCCGCCCAACTCGTGATCCCGCGCTATTAGCGCCAGGGGCTATGGCGGTCGCGCTAGTAGCCCCCGCGCTAATAGCGTTAGCGTTACCGCCGTGGTCGTGATCAGGCCCTTAGTGAGGAGGGAAGGGTAGTTGATAGAGAAGTAGTTGGAGTAGATAGGAGAAACAGAAAGCACCATGGGAGAGTAGAGAGAGGCGGCTGTGGGAGGCGTATGCAAGTAAAGCGGTTAGGAACAGTCACTGGGCTAGCAGGTTATAATAATGACCAAAGTTACATGCAAAACAACACCAAATGTGCCTTTCAATGTTAAATGCAAAACACACAAATCTGACTTTCAAAGTTGAATGCTAAACACCTAAACTTGTCTTTCAATATTAACTGCAAAACACCCAGACCTGACTTTCAATATTAAATGCAAAACGCCCAAATTTGATGTTCAATATTAAATGCAAAACACCCAAATCTGACTTTAAAAGTTAAATACAAAACAAACAAATTTGACTTTCAATATTAAATGCAAAACACCCAAATGTGACTTTAATCAGAATTTAGAGGTGAGTAAGAAACACTTGTATTAAGGAGCATAACGGAGAGAACTGTGAGAACAAGCAGAGAAGTGAGTGAAGGACCCCGGCAATCAGGAGTAGGAAACTAACCCATGCTGAGTGAGGAGAGGGTGTCTTGGTACTCCAGTAACATAGCTGAGTGAGGTAGCATCCTTACAGAGGGTAGGGTTGTAGCAATAGTCTCATGTGGCGTCCTGGTACCAGACAGGAAAGCAGACAGGGGCCTTAGTAGTGGGCCTTTGGTGAGGGGGCCGGCTAAAGACTGCCAGGCCCCTATTTGCTTGAAAAGGAGAACAATAAAGGTATTATAGTGTATGCAGAAGGAATTGAAGGTCTTATGTCTTTGCAGCGGCATCCAGTGGGGTTGGGTCGGCTGAACTTGCAGAAACCTCTGGTGAGTCGTTCTGCAGCATGTAGAATACATTTCAGGGGTGCGAGGGTATTGCCACCATCTAGGTAGGTAAGGACCAAGGCTATGACAGTTAAAGGGATGACACGTGGTACCAGGTTTGTGGCTTCCTTGCTATGTGTTCCTTGAAGAAGAAATGCCTTTCACTGAAGAACCCAAGGGGCTTGATACAAGTGATCAGCTCAGGTTTGAAGCTCTCAAGGATTATATTGTAGACCCAGGTCTGGATGAAAGTGTGTTGGGACAACAATGTAGATTTAGTCTTGGAGGGGTTAACTTCAGGTACGCTTTGGACACCCAGGACAGGATCAATGTAAGGCATGCCGTTAGGTGGTGAATATCTTCGATGCAGGATATGTTGTTGTGCAGCTGCGTGTCATCTGTGTATTGGTGGATGTGAATGTTGTGTGGCACCAGGAGGGATTCTGTAGACATCAGCACCAAATGTACAGACCTGAAGAAGTGACACCTAAAGACAGAAAGCATGTATAGACTGTTGGACCACTATATTTTAATTCATAATTAATACTTTGGGAAATTAATATTTGCCCACTAGAAATACAATCTTTGATCAATTAACTAGTGACATAAGAGGCACATGAGATACTGCTCTAATCTTGTGCACACAGTCCCATACAAGTCCATTACTAAATCAATACCATTCTATTATCAATCTCAGCTCTTCCACATAGATACAGTATCAGGCATTTATACCTAATGGGTATCCCTCTCTTTAGTGGCCATTTTGTTGATGGGTAACATGCTATTGCCTCTATGGGACAACAGAAAAGAAGGAAAACTGCATTGTGATGGTATACCTTCATGGCTAATCCTCCCTCTAATTTAGTAGCCTTCCTCCGGAGTCTGGCCCTGCAGCTAATTCAAGACTAAGGACATATCTTTTCAGGTATGTCTATTGTTATTTATGCAAAGAAGGGCAGTTGTCTGTTCCATTAGATTGAATTGAGGCAACATTTTCTTACACAATTCTTCTTGCCCCAAAAACATTTTGACATTTTAGCCTGGTATTGGACTCAGACTAAGGGATCAATCACTTCAATAAGCCTTCTCACTTCAGAATGGATCCATTTAGAATAACACAATGACAATTTCTAGGAGTATCACAGATATCTACATCTGCATGATATATCTTTGCATATGGCCAGATTTACAACAGTAGAATTCCAGATACTTGAGGACCCCACACAAAATTGACATATTTCCTTCCCAACATTGAGCCAGAAGTATGCTTCAAGCATATTAAGCTATCTGTTTGCTCATTCAGTGGTGTTTTATATTAATTGTGTATTGGTTTAGTATAGTAGATTCATAAATTGTGCTAGTTGAGCATAGTGCAACATTCATGTGGTGTGAATTGTCCTCCAGAAACATTTGGTTCAATTAAATGCTATAAGTAATCCATGATGATGTCAGAATAGTTGGAATGTATTGGCACTTCTGCCTGGATTGACCTTCATTTGATTTTCCTTTCAGTTGCTGAATCAACAAGCTACGGTCATGCTTCTCTGCTCTGCTGTGGATGAAGGGGGACACCCACTGAATTAGTTGCTTGAATATATTTTGTCTTTGTGCTTACAGACAGAAGAATTAAACCTGAAACTTTGTATTTAAGTACTGCATTGAGGTCTACAGTGTGTCCAAATTTTGCAGCCAGACACAACAAAATTAAGTGAAAATGTTGCAAACTTTACATATTTGCAAGGTTTTTCAATATAGATATATGAGCTGCACAGCCATGATCTGGGGTAGATAAAGTACACAAATGGTATATGAGCACAATGAATAGCGCTGGAGAAAAATGAAATCTGGGTGAGAAAGATAAGCATGCAACACATGAAAGGAAGACAACAAGATAGAGAGTATATGACTTCCTCTACTGGTAGGGGAGGCAATATTTAACAAGACATCGCTTTGAATCGATCATTCTCATTGGTCTCTCCATGTTCCTGCTAACATGGGCCTCACATTTTTTAGGTTACAATGCAGGTCTTTATTTTGGTTGAATTCTGTTGTTTCCTTTTTCTTCGAGGTTGGGGCCAATGTAGTACAAAAATGTTTATTTTATTGCATATCACCTTTGCGATCATTCCTTTCCAACACCAGAAATCTCACCAATCTCAAATTTCTCCAAAGCAACCATAACATTCTCATCAGAGAAGGCAAAGCTGCTTACTAATCCACCACCATTGCAGCCTATAACAGGAGAAAAGTAATCTAGGAAATTAGTAAACCAGTGTTCCCACGTTGTTGTGGCGTAAAAAATGTGAAGGTATCAACAACCTGTTCATTGCAAAAATAGGCAACATTCAATAGGTCATCTAATCAACCTCCCACATCATTTACCACCCAGTATCCCAGCACCCACACTGCCCATCAATGCTCAAATCTCTGAAACCTAAATCCTGCTCTAACAATATCATACCAACCTCCATCACTTAATATTTGATTGGCCCAGGGCTCAACAAAGTCCTAGGCATAATTAAAGAGTCTCTCACTGAAGGATAATTCCCAGATACCCTCAACAGTGACCTCCTATGATTTGTTTTGAAAAAATGTCTAAGAGTCAGACAACCTTTCCAGCTACCTGCCTGTTATGAACCTTCCATTTATCAGTGAAAAGCTTAGAAAAGGTAGTTGCTACACAGCTATTTGCCAGAATCAAACTACTACCACTGGCTTAACAAAGCTCCCCACTCACACTGTGATATGGGGGCCCCATGCTATACATTCCCAGTGGGGGGGGCAGTGATGGTGGGTGGACCCCCTCAGCAGGGTTTTCGGGGATCTCAACATTTTGTGTTACGCCACTGACTACTACACCTCCTAAATGACTATAATGACAATCATTTGGGGTTCTTCCCTGAGTGTAGCATCAGATAGTCATCTTCCAGGTGGTGGGCGAGGCCCTCCAATCATGGATAAGGGTGACTCATGCCTCCTTGTCATCCTTGTACTCTTGGCTACATTGGACACCATGGATCACTGAACCCTCCTCTTCTTCTTCGCCAAAAGGAAAAGATTGCATGGCATTGTCCTATATTGGCTTGCATCTTAATTCTCACTTAGACAACAGGCCATTCAGATGCATTTTGAATTATAATCTCCTGCCGAGACACACAAGGCACCATCCTCTCAGTAATTCCTTTTAACCTTTACATGGAGCCTCTGGACATGCTCCTCAAAGATCCTGATATAGCCACCCACCCATCCACAAAATTTCAGACAATAGTGATTTATACATGAGAGTAAAAAGCACACAGGACAGCATCCTCTCCACAATTACCAAGCCATCATCCAATTCTGGATGTTGACTCCATACCTAAAATATAACCCTGTAAGACTAACTTTGTCCTCATCAATCACCCCACTAAACAACAACGTGTCCAACAATGGCTCAGAGACATGGGCCTCGAAGGATTTGATCGACATCTCAAAATCAGCATGATCCACAGGCTTCACCATCGGAAGCAGCCTATCAATCAAAAAATACATGGCCTGGCTCCAAACCTCAATGCTTCACAAAATCAAACCTGTCATCCCACCACAGGAATTTGGGACCACAGTGCAGGCCCTTGTGGTCTCGCACATCAATGGGGTAAACCTGTTGGGGCTACCAGATACTCCCTTGGCTCCCTTAAAAGCAGTCCACCATTCTGCAGCATGCCTTATTATGGGTACATGGACATTTGACTGAATTTCCCATGTCCTACTCCAGCTACATTGTCTCTCTCTCCAGGCCAGGATACTGTTCAAGACTCCATGTATCATCTGCAAAGCAGTCAGAGCAGCACACCAGTATACCTGGCAGCTAAGCTTCACAGACCTGGTAGCACATGCTACATGCACAGAAAATCAACCAAACCGGCTCTTATCACAACTTGTCGGAAAAGAGAGAATCGACCAACAATACTCCTCTTGTCATGCACCCATGCTCTGGAACTTGATCCCAGTATAGGCTGCCAAAATTCTCCAGTTATGCAGATCTCTCAAAACCTAGCTTTTTTAACTAACATGATGAAGGACTAATTCCTGACTCACAGACTGCAACTCACAGTACTACGCTACTCCTAAAAGACATGCACCCAAACATTGGGTACCCATGTCCAGTACAGTGTCCCACTGCTCTCAAGCTAGGTCTGTGGTGTAAACAATACAATAAAATTAAAATACAGTGTGCATGGAACTCCAGAAGTAAATTTACTTGTTTAGAGTGCTGATTGCCTATGACCCTATTTTCCATTTTGAGGGAATGGGAGCAGCATGGCAACACAAAAATCTATACAAAATTCCATAAACACTATTATAACTTTAAAAAAATAATTGTGTTAAAATACATGTTTTAAAGATTTAGAAAATACAATGGGCCTCATTACGACCCTGGCGGAGATCGTGGTGCAATATGCACCATGGAGCACGGCGGAAAGCTGCCAATACCGCCATGGGGGTTGGCGGATTTACCGCCCCATTCCGACCTTGGCGGGGCGGTAAATCCCCAATCCCCATTTTACCCTTCCCCATTCCCATTTCTGCCCCATAGGGTATAATGGGAGTGGGGAAGGCGTTAATTACGCCACCGTAAAATACGGTGGCGTAATTAACAACAAGGTCCCGTAGCGCCATGGATTTCTCCGCCCGGAAAAACCAGGCGGAAAACGGCTCCATGGCGCTACGGGAACTCGTAGTAGGGCGGAAGGGTCCGCCGCGAATACCGCTGGCGTAAACCCACTCCGCCAGGGTCGTAATGAGGCCCAATGTAAGTTAATAAATATGTGTGTATTGCAATTCAAGTAGAAAATTGGATAAAACTCATATTACATTGCACAATAAATGTAATATATATATATATATATATATATATATATATATATATATATATATATATATATATATATATATATATATATATATATATATTACATGGCCACGGTAGTGGCCATGTAGTTATGGTTAAGTTGCTGTTTCCATAGGAAGAGCACTTTTTGGGCGGCTTATAACTTCGCTCTCCCAGGATGGATCCTCACCAAATTTTTTTGCAAAGTTTGGTAACGATTCGTCCAGGGGGGAAAAAGTTATAGGGGGGTCCCAAAACTTTTTTTTTCCCATAGACTGAATGGGAAACAACTTTGCGCACGGCTACAGCCCGAACCGCTGGACGGATTTACACCAAATTTGCGGCAGGAGCGGCGGCCTGGTCCCAAAAGCGTGCTTTTGTAAATTTGGTGTAAATCTGTCCAGTAGTTTTTTTAAAAATGACCAAAATGTAAGGCAAAATAATTAGTGATATCTGCGTTCGCTTCACGGACGGACTTCCCTGTTCGCTCCGCGGACAGCACCCCAATTGGCCCATGGGCTTGCGTCATGTCCACGGACATGCGACGTGTTCGCTGATTGGACGGCGAGGGGCGTGGAGCGCGTCAGATTTTCTGTGGCGCCCGCCATCTTGTATTCGCAGTCAACCGCGTACAGCGCAGTGAAACGTGGATAAAAAATTGTATTTAGTGCCGTGTGTTGGTGTGTAAGAGGGTTTGGGGAGGGTGGGGGAGTATGAGATAGGTTCAATGTTTTGTTTTTTTATGTGCTAGACCTTTTTGTTGCGTTCGATTTGTCCGCGGAGAACACGCTGTTCTGACATTTTGTAAATAAACTAAATGGTGGGGTGTTTAGAGGACGGAGTATGTGTCATTTTTGTTCGCAAGGAAGGTAAAAATGAGCTATGAACACTCGCGGTGTACTTAATTGTTCGTAAATACACAAACTGGGGGTGTCCTCAGGACGCTGTCCATATTGTAATCTGTCTAGTTGAATGTGTTCTAAGAACACTCGCAGTGTCCCGAACTGGTTGCAATTACACAAAATGGGGGTGTTCTGAGAACGTTGTTTGTATTGTTCGTTGTCAGGGTGAAAGTGTTTTACGAGCACTCCTTTTGTTCGCTAATAGTACAATTTCCTAGGGGCGTCAACCGACTTTTTGTCCACTAAAGAAACGATAAATCCGGCTGGTGTGCGCCGACACTATGTGATAATCCTATGACTGGTGCTATTGACCTGGCTGACTTGCTTTTGCGACACTAAATCATATCTCCCGCCCCTAAGCCTGATATTATCAAAGCATTCATATTCCCCGCCTTTCTCCGTGACGTTACAGGGTGCGTAATGAAACGCGCCCAGTCGTCTCCAGTACTACGCGACTTTACACAGAACCCGGAAGACAACACACATTATGTCACAACACAGCGCGCCACAATTCGGAATATGAAACTGTGATTTAAAAGCAAAGAGCAAGATTGTAAATGTTGTAAAGTACATTTATTTGACATCAAATGTTTAGAGAATATTCAGCAATTTGCATTTGTCTTTGTTGTCTATCCGCAAAAGTTCATGTTGAGACACGCGATGTTCCTATGCGGTACAGAGAGTGTTAGATCAGCTTACAACTCAGTGAGCCACAATTCGGAATATGAAACTGTGGTTTAAAAGTAAACAGCAGGATTGTACATTTGGTAAAGTACATTTATTTCACATGAAATGTTTAGTGAATATTCAGCGATTTGCTATTGTCTCTGCTGTCGATCAGCAAAAGTTTATTTGGTGCCACGCGTTGTTCCTTTGCGGTAGATAGGTTTATGATAAAAGCAGTAAATGGTCGCTCTGATAATCGGAAGGTTACTCCAACAACGAGCCATTAGGCCACCCTATTGGTTGGTATGTTGTTTGTAGCCGCTAGTACTGCGTAAGGGCATATTGGTCCTTGGCGATTGTCCCATAAAATGGTGAGGGTCATGAAGTTGCATATTTGGACTTGCACCTGGCAGTTGAAGACCCCATCTGCTGGAGTCTGTAAATCGTGACATAGACAAAATGGGGCCACGTACCTGTTTTAAAAAACATAAATTTGTCTCACCAGCCGATCTTCATTCAAAATCATCATTTTATTTATTAGGGCGTGAAACTATTTGCTATCGAAGATAGTGCAACAGAGTATGTTAATAATAAAATAATAATATTTTCCCATTCATATAGCGCTAAGAACCGTGAGGTATGTAAGCGGTGCTTATTATTAACCACGGTGTGTGGTGCTCATTTATTGACCACGGAAGGATGAAAGGCTGAGTTTTGCCTTGCCGGGATTCAAACTTGCGTTAGCAAGCTGTGCACGGATGTCAAAGCGAGCGCTGTACTCGCTGTGCCACTTGACAGGCTACAGTGAAGTGGCACAGCGAGTAGAGCGCTTGACCGCCTATAGACCGGTTAAATTATTTCTATTAACCCACCCTGTGTCGTCTGCCTTTTTCAGAGCCCTCTAAACGACAGGGGATCGATTCGGCGGTGATAGTGTGCAGTAGAAAACATTATGCCACTTTCAACGAACAAGTTCAACTTGAGCGGTCTTTAATGCTACGCTATTGTAATTATATTTGGTATAAAGTAATCTAAAGCGTTACTTACAGTACAATTGCAATTTCCATTGTCTACGAGTGGTGCAGTCCCAAAATACGACTCCGCGTGTGCCAACGATCTTTCGTATAGTGATATAATATATAAAAGAAATTTCAATATATATAATATATAAAAGAAATTTCATCTTTATCTTTTTCTCTTACGTTTTAGCAACACTCCTTCAAGAGAAGTCTTTCATCACAATCTCTGTCTGTCAAGGTCAAAACACAATACAACCTTATAGTCCGCTTCGTGAGCCTCTCCAGGGCCCGAGAAAAAAATGGAAGCAGCTGACCTTCACTGTGAACAAGCATAAATTCTTACTTTGCAACATTCTGTATAAAGCCATCTGTAGAAGTTGTGGAAGCAGCTGACCTTCACTGTGAACGAGCATAAATTCTTACTTTGCAACATTCTGTGTAAAGCCATCTGTAGAAGTTGGTTTTTGCACGCCATGTTTGTATATTGTTTGCGTGATATTAAAAAAAACTTTGTTAAAGGGACGTTATGGTTAAGTTGCGGTATTAAAAACCTATGAAATTCAGTGAAAAAACTTTGTTAAAGGGACGTTATGGCTCAAAGTAAAACCGAAAAACTCCTGAAATTCGCCAGTTATGGTAACATAAGCAACCATAACTCGCGCCACCGTGCACTGCTAACACTAACACCCAGGACATCAAAGATGACATCAGAAATGTCATTGATGACATAACTGATGACATCACATGGCTGGCTCTCCCTTTCTATCCTTTACTGACATATCGAAGCCACATAGTTTTCTTCAGTAACAGTCAGGAAGTAAAAATTGAAAAGGTGCTATATTTGTAGACTTAGGGTCCTGTCACATCATATGAAACATGTACATAGCGGAAGATACATGCTTGAAAGAGAGCAATCCTTTCTGTGCATGAAGATAATCATTATGGTTATCAGCACTTTCTCATAGTTTTATTTTTATTACTCTACCTTCCCTCTATATGCTCATATTTGTATACATTATACTCACTCTCCATAGAGTGAATGGGAAAGAAATTTTGCTCGCGCATACAGCCTAAACCGCTGGACGGATTTCCACCAAATTTGGACCAGGAGCAGCGGCTTGGTCCCGAAAGCGTGCCTTTGCAAATTTGGTGAAAATCCGTCCAGTAGTTTTTTTTTAAAATGACCAAAAAGTAGGTCAAAAAAAATTAGTGATATCTGTGTTCGGTTTGCGGATACACTTCCCTGTTCGCTCCGCGGAAAGTGTCCTGATTGGCCAGTCGTCTTGCGTGATGTTCGCGGACATGCAAAGTGTTCGCTGATTGGACGGCGTGGAGTGTGAAGCGCGTCAGATTTTTCGGTAGCGCCCGCCATATTGGATTCGCGGACGTCCCCGGACAGCGCGGTGAAACTTTGTTCAAAATGTGTATTTTGTAGAGTGTGTTGGTGTGTAGGAGTGTTTGGGGAGGGTGGGAGTGTATGAGATAGGATGAAAGTTGTGTTTTTTATGTGTTAGACGTTCTTTTTGTGTTCGATTTGTTTGCGGCCATCACAGGTGTTCTGAAATGTTCTAAATAAACTGACTAGGGGGTGTTCTAAGGAGTCAATATGTGTCCGTTTTGTTCGCAAGCAAAGTGAAACTGTTCTAAGAACACTCACGGTGTCCGGGGAGTGTTCGTAGGTGGTGTCCTGAGGACGCTGTCCGTATTGTTCTCTGTCAAGTTGAATGTGTTCTAAGAACACACGCGGTGTCCTGAAATGTTCGCAAATAAACAAAATGGGGGTGTTCTGAAGACGTTTTTGAGAACACTCCTGGTGTCCTGAAATGTTTGTAGGGGTTGTTCTGAGGACGCTGTCCGTATTGTTCTCTGTCAAGTTGAATGTGTTCTAAGAACACTCGCGGTGTCCTGAAATGTTCGCAAATAAACAAAATGGGGGTGTTCTGAAGACGCTTCTAAGAACACTCGCGGTGTCCGGGGAGTGTTGATAGGGGGTGTCCGGAGGACGCTGTCCGTATTGTTCTCTGTCAAGTTGAGTGTGTCCTAAGAACACTTGCGGTGTCCTGAAATGTTCGCAAATAAACAAAATGGGGGTGTTCTGAAGACGCTTCTAAGAACACTCGCGGTGTCCAGGGAGTGTTTGTAGGGGGTGTCCTGAGGACGCTGTCCGTATTGTTCTCTGTCAAGTTGAATGTGTCCTAAGAACACTCGCGGTGTACTGAAATGTTCGCAAATAAACAAGATGGTGGTGTTCTGAAGAGGCTTCTAAGAACACTCGCGGTGTCCGGGGAGTGTTCGTAGGGGGTGTCCTGAGGACGCTGTCCGTATTGTTCTCTGTCAATTTGAATGTGTCCTAAGAACACTCGTGGTGTCCTGAAATGTTTGCAAATAAACAAAATGGGGGTGTTCTGAAGACGCTTCTAAGAACACTCGCGGTGTCCGGGGAGTGTTCATAGGGGGTGTCCTGAGGACGCTGTCCGTATTGTTCTTTGTCAAGTTGAATGTGTCCTAAGAACACTCGCGGTGTCCTGAAATGTTCGCAAATAAACAAGATGGTGGTGTTCTGAAGACGCTTCTAAGAACACTCCGGTGTCCGGGGAGTGTTTGTAGGGGGTGTCCTGAGGACGCTGTCCGTATTGTTCTTTGTCAAGTTGAATGTGTCCTAAGAACACTCGCGGTGTCCTGAAATGTTCGCAAATAAACAAGATGGTGGTGTTCTGAAGACGCTTCTAAGAACACTCGCGGTGTCCGGGGAGTGTTGATAGGGGGTGTCCGGAGGACGCTGTCCGTATTGTTCTCTGTCAAGTTGAGTGTGTCCTAAGAACACTTGCGGTGTCCTGAAATGTTCGCAAATAAACAAAATGGGGGTGTTCTGAAGACGCTTCTAAGAACACTTGCGGTGTCCGGGGAGTGTTGATAGGGGGTGTCCGGAGGACGCTGTCCGTATTGTTCTCTGTCAAGTTGAGTGTGTCCTAAGAACACTTGCGGTGTCCTGAAATGTTCGCAAATAAACAAAATGGGGGTGTTCTGAAGACGCTTCTAAGAACACTCGCGGTGTCCAGGGAGTGTTTGTAGGGGGTGTCCTGAGGACGCTGTCCGTATTGTTCTCTGTCAAGTTGAATGTGTCCTAAGAACACTCGCGGTGTACTGAAATGTTCGCAAATAAACAAGATGGTGGTGTTCTGAAGAGGCTTCTAAGAACACTCGCGGTGTCCGGGGAGTGTTCGTAGGGGGTGTCCTGAGGACGCTGTCTGTATTGTTCTCTGTCAATTTGAATGTGTCCTAAGAACACTCGTGGTGTCCTGAAATGTTTGCAAATAAACAAAATGGGGGTGTTCTGAAGACGCTTCTAAGAACACTCGCGGTGTCCGGGGAGTGTTCATAGGGGGTGTCCTGAGGACGCTGTCCGTATTGTTCTTTGTCAAGTTGAATGTGTCCTAAGAACACTCGCGGTGTCCTGAAATGTTCGCAAATAAACAAGATGGTGGTGTTCTGAAGACGCTTCTAAGAACACTCCGGTGTCCGGGGAGTGTTTGTAGGGGGTGTCCTGAGGACGCTGTCCGTATTGTTCTTTGTCAAGTTGAATGTGTCTTAAGAACACTCGCGGTGTCCTGAAATGTTCGCAAATAAACAAGATGGTGGTGTTCTGAAGACGCTTCTAAGAACACTCCCGGTGTCCTGGAATGTTCGTAGGGGGTGTTCTTAGGACGCTGTCCGTATTGTTCGTTGTTAAGTTGAAAGTGTTGTAAGAACTATCGCGTTGTTCTGAAATGTTCATGGGGGGTGTCCTGAAAACGGTGTCCGTATTGTTCGCTGGCAAGTTCAAAGTGTTCTAAGAACACTCACATTGTTCGCGGACATTAAAAGTTTCCCATAGATCATAGTTGAAATGTTTGACTCTATGGATGTGATATGCTGCGGTGGTTGTTGCCAGGGCATAGAGTCTTGGGTGCATGGCCATTCGGCCATGCACCCAAGATGGTATGCCCTGGCAACAACCACCGCAGCATATCACATTCATATTTGCTTATAACTTTGGGTGAAAAACAAATGTATAAGGAACAAAGGTATTAGATACTATGGATGTGATATGCTGCTATGGTTGTCCTTATTATTGTATACTTACTGTTTGGCCTAGTAATGGGAGTCCATGTTTTTCTTCTTCATTTCTGTGATAAAAGAAAATAGCATGTTAGTATTAGTATTTTGTAATGACTTATTACATTGTATAAGCAATATACTTTTATTTTTTTTCGACCCTCATATTTAGTAGAGTGCAAATCAGAGTACTGTGCAATTTGCTCAGTTTCTGTATTTGTTGCTAAAATCATTGGGTCTGTGGGAGAAAAAAAAATCCATGTTGGATTAAAAAAATAACCTTTTTCTGTTATGCTACAGTTTATTTGTTTGTTTGTTTTCAGTGTTCACTTGTTGTTTCTGGCTAATGCTTTATACTTTGCTTTGTTGTATTTTTTTGGAGCAGTAAGAGATTCTTCATTTGTTTTGATATTATAAAATTTTGGAGCAGTTAGATACCAATTGGCATATTCTAACTGTCTATTTTTTTAATATATTTTAGTGGTTTTGATTTATCTATTTGGATATTGTTACATTTTGGGACAGTTAGATACCAATTGGCGTATCCTAACTGTGTATTTTTTGGCCTAATTTAGTGGTATTCATTTATCTGATTAGTTGTTGTAGAATCTTTGAGCTGTTAGATAGCTTTTGGAGTATTCTAACAGTTTATATTATTTTAACACAAATTTATAATTTTGGGACAGTTAGATACCAATTGGCGTATTCTAACTGTGTATTTTTTGGTCTAATTTAGTGGTATTCATTTATCTGATTAGTTGTTGTAGAATCTTTGAGCAGTTAGATAGCTTTTGGAGTATTCTAACAATTTATATTTTTGTAACACAAATTTACTTAAAGGTTTAAATACAGTTTATTTATCAAATTTTGGTTTTAAGAACATCAAATAAGCGTTTGTAAGATTTGCTGGTAATCTCTGCTTTAGAGTAATGGTACTATCATTACATTCAAACCATCCACATTTCTTTTTTATGTATGCGGTGTAGTGCCCTGAATTGGTTGTGGCTCCTGCATGGTAGATTATACCTATTGTTGTGAAGGTTTTCTTACCAAGTGATATTTGACCATGTGTGAATCCAGTCAGCTTGCAGTTGTTTTTGGTACCATCTGCATTGTAAGGTAGAAGCATTAGTATTACGTATTTACTATGTGTTTGTATTACTAACGTGGAGCGGTTATCTGAATTGCAGGTAGAGCATAATCTACCATGGTTTGCATTTTGTACAAGTTGCTGAAATGGAATGGATTCACAATTTGGTATTGATATAAATATGAAGCGTTCATTGGGGATTTCGTCTTGTGTCACATTGTTGCAGAGAGTGCATGTATGTTTCCACATGTATGAAATCTGAAAGATTTCATTTATAGGTATGTTTTTGTTTTCCAGTACTTGTAGTAAGTACATTAGAAATTCTTGTGGATCTTCCTGTGAGTTTATAGTGAATTTCACCATTCCAGCACAGTAGTCCAATTGTCGTCTTATTCCAAAAACACTATCAGGCCGATTCATGGAATTAATGTGCACCGAAAAAAGGCGCACGCGTGCGAAAACGTGCGATTCGCAGTGAAATAGCGAAAATCGCAGTGCAAGTGCGATTATTGCAGTGCAAGTGCGATTATCGCACAGAAAACATTGCACATCTATTCATGGAAGTCCGTGCACGTTCAAAATGTGGGATGTGCGCTGAAAAAGTGCGCGGCGCACGCTGGCGCACAGGTCATCGAACGCCGTGCGATAAGGCCACAGCGAATTCGCACATAGCGCGGCGCACATAACAAAAGTAGGCGTAACACGGGGCGTTACACGCAGAATGGGGAACAACTCGTGAAAATGTGGCCGTCACGGGGGAAGTACAGGAGGCAAGTGCGCAGAACGCCCACCCGCTCGCCTACAACACGTATTCATGGAATCGAATAGAGAAAAACAGCGCACGGCCAAAGACGAGCACAGGTCCATACATGTCCGCCACACGAAAGCAGGCGGTAGCGTCCCTGCGCAGGAAAAAAATGTGCACCAAAGTTCTACACGCACGAGAAGTACCACACGCGATCGGGCCCGGGGGAGCGTGTGCGTGTATTTCAGGGGTGCGCGAGAAGTTTCACACGCGATTGGCCTGGGTGCGTGTATTTCAGGGGCTCGCAGGTGTTTTCACACGCGATTGTCCTGGGCGCGTGTATTTCAGGGGTGCGCGAGAAGTTCCACACGTGATCGGGCCTGGGGGAGCGTGTGTGTGTATTTCAGGGGTGCGCGAGAAGTTTCACACGCGATTGGCCTGGGTGCGTGTATTCCAGGGGCTAGCGGGTGTTTTCACACGCGATTGTCCTGGGCGCGTGTATTTCAGGGGTGCGCGAGAAGTTCCACATGCGATCGGGCCTGGGGGAGCGTGTGCGTGTATTTCAGGGGTGTGCGAGAAGTTTCACACGTGATTGGCCTGGGCGCGTGTATTCCAGGGGTGCACGAGAAGTTCCACACGCGATTGGCCTGTGTACGCGATTCCATTGGACCAAAGGCCCTGACAGCGCAGGTGCGTCTGTGACGTGACACGCGCGGGCGTGTCCCTGTACCCGGGGGAATGTTACAAGACCAAAAACTGCACGTCCGAGTGTCAGCCCGCGTAATTGGAGGATAGTGCCTCAGTGCGTATACGCGGAAGTGACGTTGGACGTGTGGTGCGGTTTAAAAGGTGCGTGTAGTACGTCATTTCCTTGTACGTGCTTCCCGTGGAGAGCGAGTGGGTGAAATCTGTACTTCTTGTCGGTTCACACGCGATTTACTTCACAGCGTTTCTAGTTCGTACTCCCTGTTACCTCTGTCAGTATTTTTCTGATTTTCTCTTCGACCTGTTTCCTCAAACAGCGTTAACTTCTCCTTTTGTCCTGTCTCCTCAGACAGTGTACAATTCTTCTTTTGGCGGGGGTGTTGCCAACGCGCACATGCGCGTATTTTTCACGCTCTTTTCCCAGGCAGACGGTGAGTCGCGCACGTATTTACCAACTGTGCTAGCCCCGTGTGTAGCGTATCCCTTCAGAGGTCATTGTAGGCTGCGTGTGACACGCATACATTCATTTTTGTGTTTCTGGGTGCCACAGCATAGTGCAGGTTCCTTTTCCCACGCACGTGGTCTACGAGGGGTCGCGTGCACGTCATTTTCTGTTTTAGGGGTGCCTGTGCGTTGCGTGACCCGTCATCTTTCCCCAGGGGTTACATACAGCCATGCTAGAGCACTTGGGTACGAATTCCATCTAGTACCCTACCCCTTTGACCCCCGATTGCCCAGGACAATTGTCCACTGCAACTCCCATACGCACAACTCCATCAGTGCCATGGCTGGGAGGCGAGCAAGTGGTAAGGGTGGCAAAGGTGGCTGAGCCTCAAGAGGTGGGCGTGGTGGGCGTGGTAGGGGACGTGGCCAGGATTTGCAGACTCCCCCAAGCCCCCCACGTGTGGAGGACCAGTCAGGGACACACATTCCCTCCCCCATGGTTGAGGGAAACGTGGCTGACACCATCCCTGCTCAGCCCTTGTTGGACTGGCCCGTTGTGGCACCTGACCTAGCACAGGGTGACTCCCAGGCTGACTTCCAGGTCGCCAAGTCTAGGCCACGGGTGGCGGCGCAAGCCAGTGTCACCAGGCCACGTGGTACAGGGGCAGCCATGTCATCTGCTGCCCCGAGTAGGCGGGGTGGGGAGGCTGAAGGGGCAGCTGCAGCTCCGTCCACCCCAGCTCTGACTCCCCCAGCAAGGACAGTGTTGGTCCCGGTACATCAAACTGAGGTTCCCCCTGCCATCATCACACTTCAGCTAATGCCTGCAGAAAGTCATGTGGTCAGTGTGCCATCGCACACTACTACTACACAGTCCACCGGTGCTCCTGCCTCTAGTGTCCAGAGCGGCGTATGGCACTCCTGATCCCCACCACCCACAAAAAGAAAGAGGAAGAGTGCTCGTCCAGTACAGGCTGATGACCCCGACACGGCTACACGGTCCGGCACGCCAAGGAAGCCTAGCTTCAATGATGCCGAAATGGATGCACTTGTGCAGTATGTGTCCGAACATGACGCCGAAATGTTGGTCACTTCAGGGTGTAGGATTACACCTGCTCGACGTCAGGCACACTGGCAGTCCATCGCGGACAGCATAAGTGCCCTTGGGTTTATGAGGCGCACAGCTGTTGAGTGCTACAAGCGCTGGAACGACCTTAAGCGTAGGGCAAAGAAAAAGCTGGCCTCAAGTCATGCCGCAACTCTGGTGACTGGAGGTGGGTCTCCACAAGAGGACATAGAACTCACTCTACATGAGCATGTTGCTGGGACCTACGTCACAGAGGAGCAGATCCAAGGTGTGGGAGAACTGCCAGATTACGAGGCATTGTCCAGTGAGTGCACATGCATGTGTGTGTGATCCATGTGTATGTAGTTTGTGGGAGGGGTTCTGGTTGAGTGCCAGGTCAGGGTGTGTGTGCCTGAGTGTTTTGTCCCACCCATGTGCTTCATCCAATGCATACTGCGCCCCGGGATTTGGGTATTACAGTATCCCTTCTGGCCACAGTAGGCGTTTTGCACTACATTGCGCCAGTTGCCCTTGAAGTGGCATCTTGCTCCCACATTGTTCCGTATTTAGCTGTGTTCATTCAGGCTGATTGTAGGAATTCACCTGGTTCTACTGCACATCACTCTGCCCTATTGTCACATATATGACATGCCCATGGTACATGCCATCTGTGTGATGGCATGTGTCATGTATGTGTATTGGACATGCCACTCACAGGCCAATGTGTGATGGTACTGCTAGCCAGCATGCAGCTGATGTGTTGCTCTCCCATCTTGGTGTCATCAGTGTCTGACATTTTCCTCCCCTTCCAACTCATGGACAGTGCATGCATGGGAGGTTTATAGTCATGTGGGACATGTGTAAATCAAGTACTGGTACTGTAGCTTGTCTAGCCTAATAGCGTGCCATGGTGCTAATGCCTGTTTCCATTTTTTGTCTTTCTTGTTTTTGCAGAGGATGACGCACCTGATGCTGTTGATGGAGAGGAGATGGTGCAGGCCCAGGAGGGATCTGAAGCACGACCAGGCACCAGTGGGGGACGTGGTTTGGTGGTGGGGGAGAACCCTCTCTTGCTGCAGGCCGTACTGTCCTGGGGTGTCCCTGGCTGCACCTCCCCAGAACTCTTTTCAGGTGTTGATTCGGATGAGGCCTATGTGGATTCGCAGGTATGTGTTCATGGAAGGGATACTGTTCTGTCCGACCCACCTGCACCAGGGGTAGAGCCCACTATGGGGAGGTCAGTGTTGGTAGGTGCGCCTGTGGTGGTTACGGATGCAGGGCCACACTCCGCAACATCTGATCCTGTTCCCGGGCCAGAAGTTCAGAGGGGAAATGCAGTCCTGCAGCCTCAGGCAGTGCCAACACAGCAAGGCGCAGTTCGCCTTGCCCCAGACAGGTGTGGTGCCTGCCAACGCGGTGGCCGTCCGCCACCAGGCAATACCGCATGGGAGCAATCCATTTACGGTATGGCCAACCAACAGGCAGCATCATCCGAAATGATTGCTCAAGCCATGGAGAGGGTGGCCACTTCCATTGTCCCCCCAGAAAGGCAGATGGAGCTACTACAACAGGCAACAGACTCCATTTGCCAATCAGTCAGGGAGGACATGTTGACGTCCAACAGGGACAGACAGGCGGTCCTGGACAATCTGAGGGAATCAATTTCTATAGATGCCCAGGGACAGAGGGAAGCCCTGAGGGGAGAGGTCCGGCACCTCAGGCAGACTCTTGTGGACCTTGAGGCTTCCACTGCCACCAGGACGGAACAGCTGCTGGAGCGCGTCACCCATACGCTCTCATCAGAGATGCAGGCAACTCGGGCGGAGGTCCGGGCAACACGTCGGGTGTTGCATGGGGATCTCCGCACCATATCCCTCCAGAACGAGGCCTTCCAGGCCTGCATGCTTGCTGCCATGGAGGACCAAACTAGGGCATTGCGTGGGCTGCCTCCCATGGCACCACCACCTCCTGTGGCAGCAGCAGCAGAGGTTGAGGAGAGCGAATCCAGCAGTGAATCTCCCACTATTTAGTAGCCGTGCAGGCCATGAGCCCATGGAGGTGTTTTTTTTTCTCAACATTCACGCAGGTGGCTGTTGGTGGGCAAACTGTCCTCGGACCTCCTGGGTGGCCTCCCCCACCCCCTCTAGCCCACACATGGCCATTTTTGATTTTTGATTTTTGATTTTTTGTTGCAGTGTGTTGCCTTGTGTGGCTCCCGTGGGCATCCACTCTATTCCGGCTGGGCACATGCAGGCTTGTCCTGAGTTTGGGTTAGATGCTTGGGTCAGTGAGACACACACCCCTCCTGCTTCCCATTTCCATGGGCTTGCAAAGGGTGTGCCCAAGTGACAGTGAATTACACAGTGACGTTGGACTCCCATGAGCTGTGTGGGCAGTCTGTAGTCAATACTGTGTATACATTCCTAGTGCATATTGTTGTTGTATTGTGCACTGCATGGTTTATTGATGTGTGCTTGTGCATCCATGTCTCCCTCCTGATTTGCAGCTTCATTCCTCATGTCTTCACAAGGCCGTCCACTTTGGAGATGGAGCTCATGTTGTGAGCAGTGGACTTCCAGATGTGTGTGGCAACAACACTGTACAGTTGGAGGTGGTGGATGTGCTGGCATTCTCATGTTGTAAGACTACGTATCCTTTGCCTTAGAACTGTCATGTTTATGCTATGTCGATTGTATTGTGGTAAGTATTTGGTCATGTGTGTTGTTGTTTCTACATTCATGTGGGCATATTGTGTGTGGCCAGTTTCCATTAGGGACACTGTACTTTGTGACACGTGTCATGTTTGGGGGATGACTTTGTTTGCTCTCACATGGCATGTCATGCCATGGTGTGTTGGGTGGCGGTGCTGGGGAGGGGTTG
Source organism: Ambystoma mexicanum (assembly GCF_040938575.1). Classification (NCBI taxonomy): domain Eukaryota; kingdom Metazoa; phylum Chordata; class Amphibia; order Caudata; family Ambystomatidae; genus Ambystoma; species Ambystoma mexicanum. The sequence goes on along the minus strand of NC_090930.1, from coordinate 604,629,756 downwards.
GGTGACATGCCACTGTTGTCATGTTGTGTCTTGCAAGGGGGTAATGATTTTAGCAGCATAGAAGTGTGTCTTTTGTACACAGCATTGGTGCTGTTTGTGTAGGTTGGGAAGCACACAATGGAACACTTCCAGATGTACAATCTCAGGCTGGTATGGTTGTGACAGTTGACTGTCCATCGACACATCATAATTGTCAGTAACAATCATCATTGATTGTCAGCTGGTATGTGCCAGGGCTGTGTGCACTCCACAGGGGTGTGATTTTATGTGAAGTAATTAGCCACGAGCTGCGTACGGGCTGCCTCACCCCGTGCCCTTTCCCCTCCCATGCGCAGTGGGCATGCATGTGGTTGGGGATGTGGGGGCACCACCATGTCCACGGCCAGGCCCCGGCGTGTTGCAACGTTTTGCAGGACACATGCTGCCACTATGATCCTGCACACTACTGGGGGAGCGTATAACAGCTGCCCGCCAGAACGGCCAAGGGAGCGGAAGCGTGACTTGAGCACTCCGAATGTGCGCTCCACGATGCCCCGGGTTGCAATGTGGGCTGTGTTGTATCTTACCTGGGGTGGCGTGGTGGGGTTCCAAATTGGCGTCATCATGTGGGTGCTGAGAGGGTAGGCACTGTCCCCTGGGTAGGTGGTGATGGGTATCATCAGTGGGGTTGTGACATTACTCAGTATCTGACATGCATGCATGCGCAGTGGCATTTATACTCACCGAGCAGCCATGTATCGCCATGCCGCCCAGCTTCTATGTCCCGCTTTAGGGTAGACATTCTTTAGATGAAACTGTCATGGGTGGAGCCTGGATAGTTGGCGTATACTGAGGTGATGATTCCCTTGGCATCACATACTACCTGGGCGTTGATGGAATGCCAGTGCTTGCGGTTTCTATAGATGTGCTCAGTTGCCCTGGGGGGACGTAGAGCCACATGGGTGCAATCAATGGCACCTAGCACTTTCATCCTCCCACTCACTGACCAGGTCGAGTATTATGTGAGGTGGAAACCTGTAGCTCCCATACACATGGTCATCAGGCATCCCAAAAAGGCTGGTTCTGGGTGTAAAAATTCCGGCCCGGACTATCCTCCTCCTCCTCCTGCGGTATCCCATGGCCACTGCTGCTAGGAACGGTATGTTCATCCTGGCGTCTGAGCTTGTTCGTTGTTTGCGTGCACTTTTATGCTGTGCGGGTGGACGTACGCCTACTTCCTGCTGGCGTACGTGTTTCCGGATTGGCCACGTTCGTTTCCATGAATACGTGTTGTAGGCGAGCGTGTAAAACTTCCCGCGCAGCCCTGGAATACCCGCACCCAGCCCAATCGCGTGTGGTACTTCTCACGCACCCCTGAAATACACGTACGCTGCTCCCCCAGGCCCGATCGCGTGTGAAACCACCCGCGAGCCCCTGAAATACACGCGCCCAGGACAATCGCGTGTGAACTTCTCGCGCACCCCTGAAATACACGCACCCAGGCCATTCGCGTGTAATACTTCTCGCGCACCCCTGAAATACACGCACACGCTCCTCCAGGCCCGATCGCGTGTGAAACCACCCGCGAGCCCCTGAAGTACACGCACCCAGGCCAATCGCGTGTGGAACTTATCGCGTACCCCTGAAATACACGCACGCGCTCCCCCAGGCCCGATCGCGTGTGAAACCACCCGCGAGCCCCTGAAATACATGCACCCAGGCCAATCGCATGTGGAACTTCTCGCGCACCCCTGAAATACATGCACCCAGGCCATTCGCTTGTAATACTTCTCGCGCACCCCTGAAATACACGCACACGCTCCCCCAGGCCCGATCACGTGTGAAACCACCCGCGAGCCCCTGAAATACACGCGCCCAGGCCAATCGTGTGTGGAACTTCTCCCGCAACCCTAAAATACACGCACCCAGGCCATTCGCGTGTAATACTTCTCGCGCACCCCTGAAATACACGCATATAATACACGCACACCCTCCCCCAGGCCAGGTCCCGTGTGAAACTTCTCACGCACGCGTGTTCTCGACACCCGTATTACGCATTCCCCGCTTTGCGTTTGCTGTTTGCCAGTCCGGTAAACTGGTACAGGGTTGGCGCAGCCCTTTGCGATGGTTTTGCAATCTTGATGGCTTTTCCTTGCGCGAGGGCGTTCTTGGGGGCGTAACTGGTGCCGCTGCAGGGTCGCTGCGCCACTCTGCGCCACGTCTGCTTTTGGAGGTGGGAATCCATGAATAAGCTGTGCGCGGAAATTGATTTTATCACACGCGGCTGGCGCAGACATTCGCACGGGCACGCTGTGCGCCAGCCGCGTGCGACACTTTTGAGAGGAATTACATGAATCGGCCTGTATATGTGTTGTCAGGATTGTTTGCTGCATTTCTGTGAAGTACTAACATTTGCAAACACAATGGGTCTGTACTGTGTGAGTAAATGTTGTCAACAATTGGTGGTAATTGAAATAGAATATTCATTGCTACATTTGCATAGCAACTTACACCAACTATATTTGAGAATTTAAATGGTCCAGGTAGTTCTGTATCTAACTGCTTTTTTTGTAGTTTGTCTTCCTTCTTTAAAAAAGTACCTGGTTTACTTCCTCTAATTGATTCTTTTTTGTTTGTGGTACTTGATGAAGTATTAGTTTCTTTTACGCTCTTTGGAGGATTTGCAGTGACGTCCTGTTGCATTTCTGTTTGATTTAGTTTTCTTTTACAATGTTTTAGTTTTTGTGGAACAGAATATGTTTTTAGATGGGGAGTGTATAGTGAGTGAAGTCTATTATATTCTAAAATGGAAGGAATATCAGCGTTTACTTTACTTGCATCAAAGTTGATTAGAAATAGACCGTCAAGTGTACATAGGCGTGATAGTGCTACGTAGCTCATGCCTTCTTTAAAGACTGTGTTACCAATATCTATCATTGCTTTGTCTAGGGTAAGACCTTGTGATTTATGAATTGTGACTGCGCATGCAAGAGTTAGAGAAAATTGTTCTCTGCGTACATACATATCTTTGAAGAGAAGGAATCTAGCTGTTGAGCGTCCTATCCGTTTTACTTCTGAAAGTTTGTCAAAGAGTATATTGACAAACTGAATTTTGTTGTCACGTGGGTATGTTTGAAAGCCAACAACTGTACCCAGTGCTCCATTAACTAGTCCTTGGTCCACGTCAAGGTTACGTTTAAGCATTACTCTGCAATTTAAGGATAATTTTAACATCTTTTCTAAGCCTGCTGTGTTTGAGATTGATTTTTCTAAGTTATTTAGTCTTGTTGTGGCTTGGTCACACATGGGTAGTGTCATACCATGTACATCTAGTTTGTCTGTGGCGCTAATTTCCATTATTGGTTGCATTTCTTTACTTAGCATGATTTCATTGAATTTGAAACAGCTTGCAAGTGTTGGCATTAAGGCCATACAATTGACATTTTTGTGGGCTAATTGTTCCATAACATCTGTAGCACATGCATTATCGCCATAAAGTGCATTAATGTGGCGGGTTTTCAATGTTTCTTCTGCTTCTTTAGAAAGTATACCAACTCTCAAACTTTTTAAAATGTTGGCATAAGTTAGATCTGCAGATTGGCGCATGTTTTCTGTTAATTCTCTGTATTGGAAATGTTGCCAAAGGTTGACATTTCCAATGCTGCCAACAGTTTTACGGCAGAGTTTGTGCCCTAATGTTTTAAAAATAGGTTCACCTTTTACTGGTGTTAATTGAAGCAGATCGCCAAAAACAATAATGTGTTTTCGTGCAAAGAGCTCTTCATAGTCTGTTTTGAGTACTTCTTGTAATCTGAGGTGAATCAAAGCTAACATCAGGTTGGAGACCATGCTCACTTCATCTATTAGTAGCATTTTCATTTGTTTCAATACTCTGCGTAATTCCATTGCAGCTTCTGCAGAAAGTTTGTAATAGTCTAATTTGTTCTGGTGTTCTACTGGTAATATTAGTAATCGGTGTAATGTTACACCACCTATGTTGTAGGCAGCTAAACCTGTGGGGGCAGTGACAACAACTGACAGTTTGTTGTTTGTCAATTGTTGAAGGAACTTACTAATGATTTTGATTAGGAATGTTTTGCCAGAACCAGCTTCACCACTGATGTACAGTAGTATAGGTTTATAATTATGGAAGGAACATTCTTTATTTTCATGTTTTACACCATGTGCAATTTGTTTTGTTACTTCTTGAAAAATGCTACTTTGCTCATTGTTTAGTTTTGATTGTAGTATAGTTAAGTCTTCCTTATCTTCATACTGACACATGGTGTTTTCTACTTCTATCATAGCTAATTCTGACTCATTTGTTACTAGTGGTTCTCCCAGTGGTTCTTGGCTTCCTGTTACAGAAGGTTGACTACTGTCAGGAGTATCCTTATCTAGTTGGGCTTGGAGTTCTTCTTCATGTTGCTGTTCATTGTGCAACATTGTTTTGTACTGTGTAAAGTTTACATCAGTTATAGTGCTTTCATTTGCTTTGAAAGCATCCTCATATCTAGTAATTGTTCTTCTTTTCTCCATGGTTTGAAGAGTTGTAGCAGGGACATGTAATATACATCTTTATGTTGAGGAGTCTTCAATGACAATTTGATATGATTAATTAAATTTGGTTTAGTGAGTTTAACTAAGCTGCCTTCACAGTCTGTCACTCTATATTTACCTTTTTTTTCATCGGGTTTCATATTATTTTTGTATGTGTAGTTTTGGGCTATTTGGTATAGACACATGTTTTCCAAAGTATTACTTCTGTTTGGGTAGTATGTGTCCAATAAATTGTTTTTTAAAATGTCTTGGCTGTTGGGATCATGTTTGGCTATTGTTTCTATATCTTCATATGATTTTAGAACTCTTTTTCTAGATTTAGCTGGACCAAGACTTAGCCATACTATATTTTCAGATTTACCATACAATGAAGTACCAGTTAAACAATCAGCTGCTACATAAGATCCACATTCTCTATGGGTGAGCATTTTTATGCCCAAGCTGTATAATTTCTGAGATACTGTTTTATCTGATGACAGGTCATTCCAGAGGTCTTGGAGCTCTGTCTTTTCTGCTTTAGTTAAGTATGCTGTTACATATCGTGCAACTGCAGTAGAATTGTCTGCAATGTACTGCACATCTATGTTTGCATTCCATAAGTGGGCAATGATTGCATTATAATCATTGATATATTTTTCTTCTTCTTTTCTTTTTATGTAATATGTATTTTTAGGTGACTTTCCTTGAACAGTATGTCTAACTGAAGACATGAGGTTGTTTACTTGACCTGTATTTGTAACTGGTCTAGGGAAACCAAATCGGCATTTGGTGTAGTATTTGCCTTTGTTTTAGTATTTGCGACGACAATATTTTCCACATTTGTGTCATTGAAATTGTAAAATTTGTGCACGAAGATCACTATTTGTGGCTTCTGATGGAATTTCACAAGTGACATATTTTTCAATAAACTGTAAAACAGTGGCATCACTGTCTTGACCAAATTTAGGAGCATCTTTAATCCATAAAAGCATGTGGATATGTGGTGCTCCTCTGGCTTGGTATTCTTTTCTCCAAAAGAAGTGTTGGACTTCTCCAAGGGGAGGAACAGTTTTATTACAAATAAAATGTAGCATAGCAATGAAGCGATGGTGAAAATATCTTGAAACATTAACAGGATCCAAAGAACAAAGTTCTCCAGGTGTTAGAATATCTATGTTTGTTTTGTTTTTATTTGATATGCGTAGGAAATCATGTAAATCTTCCCATGCATATTCTGCACAACTTAATGTAACAAACCAAGTGGGTGGGCCAAGGTTTCTGATCATCCAACGTACATCTCCATGACGTCGAAACCAGTACTCTTTAGTACCACGCATATTTGCTAATAGATTTGTAATATTTGATTGTAAAACCTCATCCTTTTGTTGCACTTTCTCTAATAATTGTGTAGCTGTCATATTTTGAAAGTGTGATCCTGATTTTAATATGTGTGCAACTCCGTAACATAAAGTTGCTAGTTCACTTTCAAAGAGTAGGTGGAATATGTATTCCACATTTTGTCTAAATCTGGGATCTTCAGAATACATCCGTAATGAGCGGTATTCTGAAGCTGATATTTGAATAGGTCTATCATCATACCTTCCTCCTTTGCCAGTAGGAAAGAGTAGAGGAAAAGCACGTGCTTCTAGACTTTTTTCCCATATACTGATTGGCGATCCTTTTGTTTGACGCATTTGGTAAGTTTCTAGTACATCTTCTACGGTGTCATTACAGTGCAAAGGATGAATTGTATAATGGTCTAAAGTATTTGATATTGTAGCAGGATCTAGTAGCTCAAATTGACCAGCTTCTTATGCTTCTTGAATTATTTCAGTTGTATCTTTCAAGTTTTCTTCAATATTAATTTCTTTGTAATATTCATTATTCTCTTTAAGATATTGGAAGGCTTTTCTAACTTTATATAAATCTACCAGCTGTTGCCATATTTTTTTGTCTTTTGTAGGTACTCCATTAACTAATATAATTAAAGATTGCTGCATTGGACGTTGCACTCCTAGAGTATGCACATTTTCTTTTAGATTTAATGGTAAATAAACTACTTTTCCACAAATGCCTTTTACCAATTCAGAGGGAGGTAATTTTGCTGTTTTTGGTTGAAGGCGTATTATTGCTTGAAATGGGTGTACTGTTTGAATTATGATGCTCTCATATAAATTAAGTTGTTGTAGAGGTTTTGGTACTGGGTATAATTCCAAATTATTTGTGATAGAACGTGAAGGAGTTTAGTTGTTGTCAAGTTTTGTAGTGCAATAACTGCAAAGTATTAAGGGCTCAGTTATTTCATATTTGTTTTCTGCTAGAAGGTAGAGAGCTAATTCAAACCATTTAGAATCTTCATTGTCTTCTATTTTGTATGATAGGTCCACAGTTTTTGTGTTACTTTTATAAAAAAATTCTACGGCAACATACACATACATGGTTTGGTACTTCAGCTGATGTACTTTTAAATTTTAGTATTTCTTTTTTGTAAGTGTTTAGCAAAAGGTTGCCATGTGTAGAATTGTGGCTTAATTGGTTTAAAGCTATTTCATTCTGTAAATGGCTTTCTCTTCCAAAATATTTTTTCTGGATATAGTGAATTTCTTCAAGTAGGTCTTTTGCTGTACCATGTAGAAGGATGTTATTTAACTTTGCTAGTGCTAAAGCAGGACTTTTAGCATAGTACAGTTTATAGACTAGATTTCTGATAGTTGAATGATGTGTTGATATCCTTTTGATATCATGGAAAGTGGTTATTCAAGTAGGTCCTGTAATGCAGGCCAATGAATGTCCTTGTAGTCCTGTGTACTTGCGCACTGGACAGGTATCTATATTTTGCAGTAATTTAATTTTGATTTTGTCTTTGCTTTTTACATATTTATTGAGGAATTGGTGTAAAGATTTGAAACATTGTTTGGGAATGTTACACATTGACGTGCATGGCCATTTGTACACTAGACGTTGTGATTCAGTTGAATGGAGGGGTAATTCTAAGTTTTCAGGGCATATTTTTGTAAGGAGTACTTCTTGTTCCATTATGGTATTATTCACTTTTTCATAACCTCGACCACTGCTATTCATGGCAATTGTATTTGTTTGCTTTTGTTTTGTACGCTTCTTCATTAAAATATGGTTCTGTGCTCGTAGTGTGATTCCATTCACCTCCGCAGATACTTAAGAAGTTCTTTCTGTTGACATTTCGCTTATTGAGAAGTCTTTTTTGTAATTTAGTTATTAGTTTTGTTAGTGGTTTCATTTTGTTTAACAGTAAAATAAATACATTTCTTTTGAGAAGAATTGCACTGTCCATCAATGCTTCTAAGATTAATTTCCTACGATAGGTTTTAAGCTTTGAACCTGATTTCTCTCCTGTTTTTATAAGATTTTGAAGGACTTTGTGACGGTATATTTTGGCTAAAATACTTTTCTTGGTATGCTTACTTTGCACTATATTAAAATTTGAAGAAGTAGTTTTATCTGTACTGATAGCTGATTTTCTGTTAATTGTTTTTTGGTTTGTTTTACATTTTGATAGAGGAAGCAAAGTTGTTGTACTTGAAACTTCTTGTGTTTCACTAAATGATTGTATTAGCTGTTTTGTTTCAACTTTTTTTACAAATTCTGCTAGAGATGGATGCTTATGTTGGACACCTTTATTTTCATTTGCTCTAATTTTGCGTTGCTTTCTACGGAGTTGTCTTTTGGTAGGCATTCTTTAGGGTCTGTTGAAAAAAATAAAGAAGATATGGGTTGGGGTGTTCTGGAATGTATGTGTGCTGTGTGCATGAGTGTTTGAGTAAGATGATAAAGATGTATGTAATGGTCTGTGTGATTGTGCATTGGGAACTAAAACTAGTAGGGATAGTTATTCTTGAATGTATGTGTCACTAAACTGGTTTCAGATGACAAAAAAAAGTAAGCTAGTGGTGTGGAAAAGTACAAATAGTAAATCTAATGTATACAATTAAAACAGTTGTTTGTTCTATAATATGAAAATTGTAGTGGTTCAGTTGGCTAATTTGTGTGTCCAAAAATAGAAATTTGTGGGCCATTCTGGTTGTAAATCGCTGTTTACGACATGGAAATTTTTGGACAAAATGGTACAAAATCTCTATTTTAAGAAAATAAAATAGCTGGTATTAATGTTACAGTATATTTGATTAATAATATAAATATTATGGTGATATTTTACTTACTTTTTTTTTAATTAACAGGTAACATCTTAGTTTTTCTTTCTTCTTCGAATTCGGCTGCTTCTTTTCAGGAAACTGGTCTTCACTGCAACTGTAAAAGCTTCAAATTAGTAACTTTGTTTGTATATAGCACTGTTTTTAATTTAGATATTGATTTTTTTAATTGAAATCCTCAGTGCCTTCTGTAAAACCATTAAACTAATTTATTTACATAAGATACATTGCATCAGTTCAGTACATATGATATGTTCTTAATGAACAAATTGTATTGAATGACTAACTGTAGCAAAAATAAAATATCTTTACTATGTCTTGTGAAATTTATAATATATTAGTGAATACCACTATTTCTGTAAGTAAACTGTTCTAAGTAATAGCGCCTCAATGTCATGTCTAATTTAAAGTAATTAAGTAAATAAATAAATAAAAACAAAAAATATGAAATTGTATAAGTATTTTTATAAAGGTTTAAACATAGATTGTGTTTGCATGCAATTTTGTTTGAATATATGTAGTCTATATATTTCATTTAAAAAATGTTAGTTTAACATGATTTGAGTGTGTGTGTATAAAGAAAGTAAAAAGTATAAAGGTGTATAAGTGATAGTTGATTTTAGGAAATTGAAAAAAGTACAGTAAATTAATTTTACAGATTTTACAAGGTAAAAGTCTGTTTGAAAATGTGTTCATCTACCATAGCTCTCAACTCACACGCTTTTGGCGGGTGTCACATGCCTTGTAAAGGGCAGACTGACCCGCCAAGCCTCCTGCACGCCCATTCATTTCAATGGGCGTCTCACCCGCCAAAAACAAAATCGGGTGATTTCACCCGCCTGTAAAACAAAAATGGTTGAGAGCTATGTCATCTACCTGAAGTTTGTGTTCATGCATATGGATATGCATGGAGCTGCAAGTAGAAATCTTGAAGACTTGTACAGTATTTGTGGTAGATGCTGCTTGCCAATGATATGACACTTGTACTCAGAGAGATTCAGAGTACATTTGCAGTGCTGATCTATGATGATGCAGTTAGATGTAGAGGTCTTGAATGTGATTGGTGCATGGTCATGTGATTTTTGAGGTACATCCAATGAGGGAATGGCAGAGAGAGTGTAGTGGAAATGGTAGAAGGGCTGTTCATGTTACGATATGTCCGCGGACATGGCGGTAGTTCCCGGACATCAGGAGTTACATCCGGGGATTTTTGGGTTCAGAAGTCATGCAAATGAGAATAAGCACTGAAAGGGATTGGTCAGGAAAGTTTGGTGGGTGTGTTGTGCCAGGAGAGATTTTCTGAGATACTCTTTTTGCTGAGAGAACAAAAGATAGCTATGGCTGTGTGTTTCAGAAAACAGATTGTTTGGATTTTAGGAGATTTGTGGATACATTGGTTGAAGGTGCATGCAGAAAGCTGTGGAGTAGCTGTAGATCTTGGATTCCCACATGTGGAAGTACACTGGCATGGAGTACGTGGAATGAAGTATTTGGATTTGCTACCCTCTGTGCTACTTTGGAGACAGAGCAAAATCCAGACATAATTGTAATTCATTGTGGAGGGAACAGTTTAGGGCATGTGACTGGAATTTTCTTGCAATTTGCTATGAAAGAAGGACTGAGGAAGGTTATGGACATGTTTCCTAATTCTCAAGTGATATTTTCACGGATTGCACAGAGACAAATGTGGCTTTGTTCTTCTTCATTTGGTCCACAAATGGAAAAAGCAAGGCGCAATGTTAATAAGGCTGTTTGTGGCTTTCTAAGAGATTTTGGCATGTCTTCTTTTCACAATGAAAATATTATGTTTTGTAGTACATACATTTTTCGCAGAGATGGAGTCCATCTTACTTATGCTGGCAATCAGATTTTTCTGAGAAATGTACGAAATGCATTGCGACCTTTTTTGGAATCACAACAACGATTTTGAAGTAGATGTTAAGCATTTACAATTTTTGACTTACAAACACCACCCAACGGCTCTTTTCAGAGCCACCACTTCTTTCCAGAGAAAATGACAATGTTTGTGATGGAGTAGTAACCCAATTTTTTTAATGTTCGCGAACTGTCCGCGGACTTCTAAAAAATACAAAGAGCCCTGCTTCATTTATTTTCACTTCTATTTTTTAACTGGGAAAGGCGGCTCTGAAAAGAGCCTTATTTTTTTTTTGATTTTTGTAATTTTGTATTTTATTTGGTTTTTCAGACACGACACACTAAGAGAGGAGGGTAAAGGAGGGTAAAGGGGGGGACACCAACCACAGGGATAAGAAAGGGCGAGCTGAGAGAGGAAGATGTAGAGTGGGATTTATTTGGGTAGTGAGCAGGTCTTCTCGTGCTCTGAGACGATAGTCTCAAAAGCACTCCGAAGTCGCTCCCCCCTGCAGAGTACTGTGTCACAGTACATACATACAACTGTGACCCTCGAAAGGTAAGGGTCATCAGCATTCTGTATGGCCTGTGAGGCAGCTTGAGAAAGACGCTGTCCCACAGAGGTGGTCCTTGTGGTGACAGGATCAGAAACAGAGGATGAAGTAGAGGAAATCAACCTGCTACGTTCTTCGCAAGGTACAACCCTGCGAATAGCCCCAGAGTGAAATGACCTCAGGTGTCGCTTCATAGTAGTGGTCCCAAAGCTGTAGTTACTGTGCTTCCCGCGACTGAGTATCATTTTGCACTCATTGCAGGTAACATGGTTCGCACGAGCCTTAGGACCATTCCCATGAATGGTAAATAACCGCCACACCCAAGACTCACGCCTAGTGCGGGTAGTAGGGATTTCCTCTACCTCATTCTCATCATCCTCTTCTTCCTCCTCCGCATCCTCAGTCCTGTTCCCCTCTTCAGGCCCTTGGGGAGGTGGTGGTGGTGGAGGGGGTGGTGGTGGTGCTGAAGCAGGTGCGCACCAAGTGGCAGTTCAGCAGCCAAGGATGCCATGTCGATGTTGGTGTAGTCTGCAGGTGGCAGCAAAAATCACTGTGTTCTGAAGAATAGCCAGAAACACAATGGGAATATGCTCTTGGGCGTGGTCTTTTATAGGGGTGCTTGTGCGCGGTCCGCGGACATGCGCACTGTGCGCGGACGGATCGAACACAAAAAAAGGATCGGAAAGTTTCAAAAGGTATATAGAAACTCAAGATTGCTATGTGGGACTTGTGGCATGGTGAGATTTTATTGAAAAATATTATGGATTAACTGAAAATGTACTTTTAAATTGTTCGGGGACACGAACAGTGTCCGCATTTCAGGACACACGATGAGCGTGGGCGCGGTCATATGATCTGTTTGCGAACTAGTCTGCGAAGGAAGCACCTGTCCGCAGGACACCAAGTGCACGGAGATTGGTTAGCGCATGCGCATTGATGTCCTACGGACACTGTTCGGGTTCTGAAGTAATTAAAAGTGCATCACACGTGAAACGAACATTTAAGGACACCGCGTGTGTTCTTAGAACAGTTTAAACTTGGTAGCGAACAGTAAGGACAAATATAGTGTTCTTCAGGACACGTGTAATTTAGTTTATGTACGAACATTTCAGGACACCAATTGTGTTCTTACAACAGTTTCAATTGGGTAGCGAACACTACGAACAGGTATAGTGTTCTTCAGGACACCTCCATTTTCGTTTACGTACGAACATTTCAGGACACCAATAGCGTTCTTAGAACAGTTTGAACTTGCTAGCGAACAGTACCGGACAGGTATAGTGTTCTTTAGGACACTTTAATTTTTGTCTGTTTACGAACAATTCAGGACACTGCGTGTGTTCTTAGTACAGTTTCATGTTGCTAGCGAACACTACGAACAGTTGTACTGTTGTTCAGGACACATCATTTTCGTTTATTTACGAACATTTCAGGACACCAATTGTGTTCTTAGGACAGTTTTAAGTTGATAGCGAACATTACGGACAGATATAGTGTTCTTTAGAACACTTTAATTTTTGTTTCTTTACAAACATTTCAGGACACCACGTGTGTTCTTAGAACAGTTTCAACTTGCTAGCGAACAGTACGAACAGGTGTGGTGTTCTTCAGGACACCTCCATTTTCGTTTATGTACGAACATTTCAGAACACTTGCACTGTCCGCGGACACTTTTATTGTTTTAAAAAACTATTCACAATACAATATAAAAATTAAACTTTATTTAACATATATTAATAATTTATGACAGAGAAGGTGAGGCAGAAACAGAAACAAAAACAGGAGAATTTAGGATTTCAACATGATTGGTATTAGGTGAAGAAGGGATGGAAATCTCATCAAAACGTTTTGGATTATGGAGAGGGTTTGGGGATAATTGACTGGGATATGGTGAGGAGGGACAAGTAAATGTGGGGCAATGGTATGACGTTTTTGTTTTAAAATGATCTTCAACAAAAGTTTTCAAATTATTAAAATTCGTCAACAGTAAATCAATTTTTTCTTTTATGTTGTCAAGCGTGTTTTCCATAACAGCTTCTTCAGAGGTAGTTTCTATTTTGTTATGCTCTGTACAAAAAATATATATATATTTTATATGTATACAAAATAATAATATTTAAATGATTTATATTATAAAGTGTTAACCATTAGTTTCACTATCTTGTGACATTTCTTCATGTGGGAAATTGTCCTCTAGCCATTCCAGAGTACTAGACATTTCTGTGAGAAAAAAAAAAAGATAATATATTTTTAATCTAATACAGAAAGTTTATAAATATATGAGTAAAATGAAGTACACTTACTATTTCTGGTAAGATAAGTCCTATGTATTCAGTGGGTCTGGTCTTGTTCTCAGTTCTGTTGTGTCTGTGAGGTAATTATGTTGGAAGCCAATTTATGTTCTTGTGGTATATTCCATTTCAGAACATATTGTATTTAAATGAATGGTTAGTGTGTTACATATATGGGTTACATTTCTTATGTATTAGTATATATAATGTGTTTGTGTGCTGCTTTTTGAATTTGTTAAATGTTCCTATATTATGATATAACAATCAAACATACCCCACCACCCCCCCACAGTTTTTAGGTAGTGGTACTGTTCTCCGAACATGTCCACGAACATTAAATAAGTTCGCGGACATCACGTTCATAAGAAGAGATCTAGTCAGTTCCATATGACATGTATACAAAGTCAAAGTCATTATTGTTCAGTTGTGCTACTAAAAAACTATGAAATTCAGTGAAAAAACTTTGTTAAAGGGACGTTATGGTTAAGTTGCGCTACTAAAAACCTATGAAATTCAGTGAAAAAAACTTTGTTAAAGGGACGTTATGGTTAAGTTGCACTACTAAAAACCTATGAAATTCAGTGAAAAAACTTTGTTAAAGGGACCTTATGGTTCCAAGTAAAACCGAAAAACCCTTGAAATTCGCCAGTTATGGTAAGCTAAGCAACCATAACTCGCGCCACCACCGTGCACTGCTAAGACTAACACCCAGGACATCAAAGATGACATCACAAATGTCATTGATGACATCACTGATGACATCACATGTGTATGTACTTCTCATGAAATATGTGTAGAAGGGATTCTTATTATGTTTGCGAAAAAAGTGTCAAGAATCATTGCAAGAAATATACCCTAATAAGTGCATTGAACGATGCATTGATATAAATAGCATCCTATTATGGGGTTCTATCTAGTATACTAAGCTACTCATACAGAAACATAACATTGTGTGCAGCGTACAAGATGAAGGTATGATATTCGTAATGTTAATATGTTGAATAATGAACTGATAATTGTTTTCTTAATAGATTTTTGTGTACTGTGAAATATGTAATAAGTAGCTAATAAAACCCATGTATTACATAATTGCATTACTATAGACAAAACACAAAGACACAAGAACACATACCAATATGGGTATATACAGGGAAAGTGAAGTTAGCAAAAAAGCACAAGTGGTAGCAGAAACAATTCATAACTTAACTGATTAGTTTCATGCAAATAAATGATTGCTCTGTTTCAAAGCTGCTATTTACCCAAGTATATGTATCACTTGATGTGATTGGACCCACAGGGGAAGTACAGCCATAAAAAAAAAAACAACAGAACTATCAGAAAGTGCTCATAAGTCTAGTGATTATCTTTATGCACAAAAAGGATTGTTGTCTTTCAAGCTTGTGTTTTCCCATATGTATATGTTTCATATGATGTGACTGTACTCTAAGGGAATTACTGTAAGAACCTACTAGAAGGATCTGTCTACAAATAAAATAAAATTCTTAGTTTCTGACTGTTACTGAAGAAAACCATGTGGCCTAGATATGTCAGCAAAAGAAAAAATAGTGAGCCAGACATGTGATGTCATCAGTGATGTCATCAATGACATTTGTGATGTCATCTTTGATGTCCTGGGTGTTAGTCTTAGCAGTGCACGGTGGTGGCGCGAGTTATGGTTGCTTAGCTTACCATAACTGGCGAATTTCAAGGGTTTTTCGGTTTTACTTGGAACCATAACGTCCCTTTAACAAAGTTTTTTCACTGAATTTCATAGGTTTTTAGTAGCGCAACTTAACCATAACGTCCCTTTAACAAAGTTGTTTTCACTGAATATATATATATATATATATACATTCAGTGAAAAAAACATTGTTAAAGGGACGTTATGGTCACACGTAAAACAAAAAACCCCTGAAATTCGAGAGTTATGGTAAGCTAAGCAACCATAACTCGCGCCACCACTGTGCACTGCTAAGACTAACACACAAGACATCAAAGATGACATCACAAATGTACCCCATTTTCCCTTTGAGGTTGGCTCTGAAAATAACCTTTTTTGGGTCTTTTTTTGCAGATGCTTCAGAAACACCTTTTATTTTGTATTTATTTTGTTTTTTTTTCCGTATTTTTCTCCAAAAATATTCACATTAGCTTCTCCAAAGCAACCCTTGTGTTCCAAAACAGTATGGCATTTCCCATAAAAGATAAAGACATGCCATCTTCTTTAAAGTAATCAACATTACCAGCGTCAATGTTGTCATTGTTGCAAAAGAACATGGCTAAGCATAAAAGATAACATGCCTCAGTTAATTAAACACCTAGCAATATTTTGCTGAGGATAAAAAACAGAACTATGTCCCATATTGCACTAGGTACTAAACCAGAAAAAATAATACCTTGGCATTTGGAAGTATTTTCACTACTGCCTGAACCACGTTTTCTAGATCTTTTAACACAGTAGGGGCACTGACATAGCCCAAATGCAAAGCACCACAGTGCAGGACAACCACATGTGGACTGTTCACCGTAGCCATATCTTGGCAAACTTCTACCATTGCCTGCAAATTGAAACCAGGCACAGTGCTCCACACCACCTCCACTCCTTTTACATCAAAATGCTTTCACACATTCCTACATTTTGCATACTGCTCCAAACCATTCACAAACACATCTCCAATTTACACCACCCTGACTTTCTCCACTTCTGCCATCTTCACTACACACCGCCTCTCTCAATACGAAGCAGAACCTCAACACCTGATTGGCTAATCCTCAAAATACATCCCCATTTCATGTGCAGAAGGGTGTGGCATGTCCTGTCTGCGAACAGCCGCGCTGTCTGCAGAGTGACTGGGGCAGCCCTTCTACCCTTTTCACTTCAATCTCCGCACCATTCCTTCATTGGATACTGTTAAGCAGTCACACAACAATCCACCAATCACATGCAAAACCTCTACATCTAACTCCATCATCACAATTCAGCACTTTAGATGTACTGTTGATCACTCCGAGTACAATTGCGCTGTGACTGCAAAACACCTACAGCAACTACTACTAAACTCTCCAACATTTCTACTTCCAGATTCATGCACGAACACAAAGTACAGGTATGAATATTTTTTGCACAGTACATCGTACATGCCAACATTCCGACCCACCTGGGAGGGACATTTCCTCCAAAAAATCGGGAGACAACATTTGTGTCATAAGAATGCATTGGGCAAAGATGTATTTTCAGCAGGAGAACGTGAAAACCATTCGGGAGTCTCACAGAAATTGGGAGGATTGGCATGTATGGTACATGTACATCTCTTGTATAAATGCATATAAACAGAGTAACTGCCACTTACCATGTGCAAGCAGAGTTAATCACTCAATTGTCAATTACTGGCCTAAAAATGTGTAGAGTTCCTCGTCTATGTTGTGTCCATTAGGAAATTTGCTTTCAAAGTCCAATATAAAGAGAGTCTCTTTCTGTCTCAGGATTTTTTCTTTGTCACCTCCTCTTGGTCCTGTCTCAATTTTGTGAACACCAAAAAACCCAAAACTGCTCATGTTCTTGTCGTGGAACTCTGCAAAATGTTTGGCCATCGGGTAATTGCCATCATTGTTAACAATTGCCTGTACATGTTGTTGGATACGTGTCTTTAATTTACATTTGGTGCTTCCTATGTACCACTTGTTGCATGCACAGGTCAGCACATAGACAACTTATTCCGTCCCGCAGGTAATTTTGCCACCTATAAAAACTGTTTGGCCAGTAATAGGATGTTTAAAAGAGTTCCGAGTGTTGGCGTATTTACAGATGTTGCAACAAGTACATTTGAAGAAGCCCTCTTTTTTATTATTAGATAACCAACTCGTCTTGTTGCTCTCTTCTTCGTGAGTCATATAGCTCTGCACTAAGACATCCCTTAAGGATCGTTTTCTTCTGAAAGTTATCTGTGGGCTGTTTCAGAGGTTTCTACTGAGATCCTGGACCGCCATAAGGATTCTCCAATGGTTTATTAAAATGCGCCTGATCTTTGGTGCCTTAAAATCAAAAGTTAAGATTAAACGAGTATTGTCTTTCTCCATGTTCTTCTTTCCAACGTGTTCGGTTATTGCTAGGAGACCAGAACATTCCTTAGCTCTAGCTTTGAGATATGTTCTTTCGACCACTCTCCTTGGATATTTTTGTCTAGCGAACCCTTGAGCAGTGATTCTGCTCTCCATATCATAGGATTTCAGGGTGCTGTTATTTCTTCGTAACCAGATAAACTCTCTGTAAGGGACGCTCCATATCAAGTTTTTAGGGTGTCCACTGTGTGCAAGGAGTGGAGTATTTGTCCCTGTGATTTTTCTATGTAGTTTGCTAGTTAACTTATTGTCTACTATTCTCACATTCACGTCGAGAAAAGTGATCAAAGTGCGACTGTGTGTTTCTGTAAACCGGAGATTATTATTGTTGTGATTGAGACAGTTGACGAACTCCATCCATCCTTGTTCGGTTCCCTTCCATACTATGAAGAGTATCTCAGCCAGATAATAATGTTGTCTGTGTATTCATGATTCATGTCCGTCCAAACCTCCCTTTCTTCCCATGCGCCCATAGTGAGATTTGCATAGGTCGGCGCAAAGTTCCTTGCAATTGTTTAAAATATTCATTGTTAAAAAGGAAAGTGTTGTTAGTCAAGCATAAGTCTATCATTGACAATACCATTTGGGTGTGTTCCAGGTAATTGAGGGATCGAGTCTGTAAAAAGTGTTGACACGCTTGTTTCCCATATTCGTGACCGATAGACGTGTACAGCGAAACCACATCCATACTGGTTAATAGATATTCTTTCTCCCAGGGAATGTCTTCAATTCTTGATAGGAAGTCAGTTGTGTGTCTCAGGTAAGATGGTAGTACCGAGACAAATGGAAACAAAACTTCATCTATATATTTAGACATATTATCCAATGCTGAACCTATCAAGCAAACAATGGGTCTTCCTGGGGCTATCTTCATATTTTTATGTACCTTGGGAAGAAAATAAATAGTAGGTGTAACAGAGTTAGTGATCATAAGCAATTTACAAGTCTCTTGAGACAGAAGGCCTTTTGCTTCCCATCCTGTGAGTAGCGTATTCAATTTTCATATAGCATTTGTTGTCATTGAGCTGTTTGTAAGCTTCTCTTATATAGTTCTTTCTGTTCTGTACGACTATATTCCGCCCCTTATCCGATGGCTTAATGATACAATTTTTAAGTTGATGCAACTCTTGTAACGCCTGTCTGTCTGCAAAAGATAAATTGTCGTTCCAAATTTTTTTCTGATCCTTTCTTCTAAGTTTTTTCAAATCTTCGATCACTAAAATTTGAAATGCCTCTATGTTGTTCCCAAGGTTTGCCACCGGATTGAACTTTGACTTTGGTTTCAATTGGCTTTTGCTTATCCAGTCTGTTCTGATGTCCAGCTCTTTGAGGTCTATGGGTTCACCTTGAACTCCTGCAGCTATGCCTTTTTCCAGGTCGACCAAATCTGTTAGTGTGGTTAACTCCTTAATTTGAACCTCGGTGTGGCCCGTCTCTTTGTCTCTCGGGCGCCTTTTATACTCATTCGTTGCAAAGAATTTCTTAAGGCGTATTTTGCATATATATTGATCAAAGTCAATTCTTGTCTGCACATAATCGTTGTTTGTTTTAGGGCAGAAATTTGAACCCAGATTGAGTACTCTTATCTGCTTGGGGGTGAAGACATGGTCTGATAGATTAAATATTCTCAGCTTTGTGTCGTCCTCAGCATTTTGTTCTGCTACTTTCCAGTGCGCAGCCATCTGGCCGGGGTACTGTTCGTTGCATCGCTTACTCCTCTTCCCCCTCCTTGTGGTTTTCGGCCACCTCTGCCTTTCCCCCGACTTTGATTTCCATCTCTTTTCGGCTTGTTTTTTCTGCCGTCTTGTTGTAATAAACGCATTTCGTCTAAAAAATTCATGCAAATGTTGGGTTCATCAGTTTTGCTGCTTGTAAAATCTGATTCTGAGGTTGATGCATTGTCACTCAATTGTTCTTCATTTTCTTCAGTTGATCTGGCTGGCCTGGATAGGTATTCTTGCCTCATCTTGTCAAATCTTTTGGCAAACGTATAGACTCTTCCTCGTTCGTAGTCCTCTTTGTCTCTTAAGTACTTTCTCTGTTTCCTTTGCTTTATTTCTTCCTCATATTCAGCCAAGTTCTTCTCCATGTTACCCCTTAGCTTCTTACCCTCTTCGGTTTCAGGTATCTTTTTGAGTTGCTTTTCTGTTTCATTGATCTTTTCCAATGTCTTTGTGCGGACCGCACCAGCATACTTCACCAACAGCTGCAGGAAGGTTCTCGAACATCCGTTCGTGGCAACACTCCATTCCTGTAGCATCGTTGGATCTAATTCTTCAAAGGAGGGGATGGTTAGAATTCGCAAGCCTCGTGGAATTCTGCCTACTTCGATGTAGTTTTGGAGCGAATGTTCCTCCCACCACTTACTTAGTTCCCTGCGTTGTAATTTTTCCAGTTCTTTAAGCAAGCCCAGTTCACTATCACTTTTGGGAGCTGTTACGGTGGGTATGCTGATGTTGCTAACTTGTAAAGTCTCATTGAACAAGGTTGCGGCTTGTGCCTTTCTGATTGCCTCTCTGTTGCTTTGGGAGTTGGCCATATTGCAAGGTTAGCAAACAGATTATGTCTGTGACCTGGAACTTGTTAGTGTGCCTGTTTAGCAAAATGAATCCAATTTGGCAGCACACTATATGCAATGTGAAACTATCAACCACAGTATTAATATATCTGTGTGAGTCGTGGGCTGGTGAGGAAAGTCGTGGTTGGGTATGGTAACGGTTGCATCCGATACCTCTCTGACAACGAGATGCAGTTTCTGCCCGACACTAGTACTCACCCTGCTTCGTTCCGCTGTCCGTCCTCCGACGTGCAGCTTCACTCCACTACGGGTTTTCGTTGATGTTGCGCTGCTTCTGCCTCTCGAGTTTGTCCCCGTGTGTACGACCTGAGCACCAACGGGACGATGAAGTCTTCCAGATGTGCTGTGGCCGTGCGCTCAATCCCAGAAAGAATCCCACTGGTGCTATACTCCACGCTCACACGTTGCAGTGTGTAGATCTCTTCAAAGCACTGACGACATCAGGCAGGGTGAGTAGCACTCTTCACATCACAAAAATGTGCAGAGTCTGGACACCAATGTTCAAGGATAATAATAATCTTTATTGATGCCTTACACAGTGGCACAAAAATTAAAAGGCCATCAAAATTTGGCTCTCCCAAAGTGTCTGTGCGCGTTGGGAACGTTAACGCATTTCGCGGCTTGTCTCGCCGCTTGATCACAACAATGAGTCCCCATCAAACCACAGAGTTTTAAATAACATGGTGTGGAGCAACCGACCACTGTTTTAGCTGAAATAAAAGAGGGACTCCATTGGAAACCACAGCCTCTTTAACGCAGACCCATGGCTGACATCTTTGACTATTTCAAACCGCAATTGTAGCATGGATGCAAATGCATGACACTACCACCTAATGTATCTGTTAGGTCCCTGTGGGTTATCCTTAATAGGATCTAATGCGGAGTTACTATGTGTATTAATAACCCTGTTTGCCCGCCATGGACTACCACAGGTAAAGCACTTGTCAATGAAGCCCCTCGCAGCCAACCACCTATTTTTCAACACTTTGCATGCATTTGGACATCTAGTTTAGCTCGAATAACAGACCCATTAGCAAAAATTGGACATTAGCATAATTCGTAAATCATAAGATTGCAATCAGTTTATATGCTTTTCCCAGTTCCAGATGTAATGGCATAAGTGCTAAAACAGCCCTTAAGGTGCATGATGCAAAAACACGATAAAGTGCAACGATCTCTCTAAAGTGCAAAAGTCACAATAAAGTGCATAGTGCAGGGAAATTGTGCTTAGATGCATTGGTTGTTTTTGGAGTGCAAAGTGCACAATTCAACAGTCTGAGATTTTTTTCTTATTATATCCAGGTGCCTGCCATCTCGTCTCCTTTTGTTCTGGCTCGGCAGTTATTTCCACAAGCTCTACACTACATGTTCATAATCAAACTCTGGTTAAAAAAAGACTAAGGGCCTCATAACGACCCTGGCGGAAGACCATGGTGCTATTAGCACCATGGTCCATGCCGGTAAGTTACCGACTTCGCCATGGAGAAAGGGGGATTACCACCCCATTACAAGGTTGGCGGGGCAGTAATTCCCCCTTCCTCCGTGGCCCTTCCCCATTCCCATTTTTGCCCTATAGCGCTCAATGGGAATGGGGAAGGCGCTAAGTACGGTGCCGTAAATTGCGGCACCGTAATTAGCACCAAGGTCCCTTTGCGGGTCCCTACTTTAACGGCTGGTCTACACCAGCCATTAAGGTCGGGTCCCGCAAAGGGACCTCGTAATTAGGCGCTAAAAGGTTAACGGCGCCGCAGCCTTTTACAGCACCGTTAACCCATTAGCGGCTGGGTCGTAATGAGGACCTAAATCTATTGTCACACAAATGTAAAAATATTACTAAAAAGGCAACCACCTAGTAAATTAAAAATATGCTTCCAACAAGTTTAAAACCAATATTAAAATGGCTGTTTCCAAGGATGGAGAGGCAAAGATAATTGTCATCCTCCTCTTGATACTCTTTCATCATTGGAAACTAAGCATCTTACAATATTCGCAGACTTGACATTTTCAGAATCACTCGGGTTTCCTTATCTTGTTATATATAATGTCTGCGACTTACCGGAAGAGGAGAAACAGGGGAATAGAGAAGAGGAACAAAAGAAGAAGAAAAAGAAGAAAAATACAAGTGAAAAAAGCATAAAACATTAATGGAGGAAAACAGAAGCAGGGAGAATCACACAATTGTCCATTACTGGCCTAAAAATGTGTAGTGTTCCTCATCTATGTTGTGTCCATTAGGAAATTTGTTTTCAAAGTCCAATATATAGAGAGTCTCTTTCTGTCTCAGGATTTTTTCTTTGTCGCCTCCTCTTGGTCCTGTCTCAATTTTGTGAACACCAAAAACCCCAAAACTGCTCATGTTCTTGTCGTGGAACTCAGCAAAATGTTTGGCCATCGGTTAATTGGCATCATTGTTAACAATTGCCCGTACATGTTGTTGGATACGTGTCTTTAATTTACATTTGGTGCTTCCTATGTACCACTTGTTGCATGCACAGGTTAGCGCATAGAAAACGTATTCCGTCTCGCAGGTAATTTTGCCAGCTATAAAATCTGTTTGGCCAGTAATAGGATGTTTAAAAGAGTTCCGAGTTTTGGTGTATTTACAGATGTTGCAACGAGTACATTTGAAGAAGCCCTCTTTTTTTATTATTAGATAACCAACTCGTCTTGTTGCTCTCTTCTTCGTGAGTCATATAGCTCTGCACTAAGACATCCCTTAAGGATCGATTTCTTCTGAAAGTTATCTGTGGGCTGTATTGGAGGTTTCTACTGAGATCCTGGTCCGCCATAAGGATTCTCCAATGGTTTGTTAAAATGGGCCTGATCTTTGGTGCCTGGATATCAAAAGTTAAAATTAAATGAGTAGTGTCTTTCTCTATGTTCTTCTTTCCAACGTGTTCAGTTCCTGCTAGGAGACTAGAACGTTCCTTAGCTCTAGCTTTGAGATATGCTCTTTCGACCACTCTCCTTGGATATTTTTGTCTAGCGAACCCTTGAGCGGTGATTCTGCTCTCCATATCATAGGATTTCAGGGTGCTGTTGTTTCTTCGTAACTGGATAAACTCTCTGTAAGGGACGCTCCATATTGAGTTTTTAGGGTGTCCACTGTGTGCATGGAGTGGAGTAATTGTCCCTGTGATTTTTCTATGTAGTTTGCTAGTTAACTTATTGTCTACTATTCTCACGTTCACGTCGAGAAAAGTGATCAAAGTGCGACTGTGTGTTTCTGTAAACCGGAGATTATTATCGTTGTGATTGAGACGGTTGACAAACTCCATCCATCCTTGTTCGGTTCCCTTCCATACTATGAAGAGATTGTCAATGTAACTCAGCCAGAGAATAATGCTGTCTGTGTATTCATGATTCATGTCCGTCCAGACCTCCCGTTCTTCCCATATATATCAGTAAGAAAACTTTGTTAAAGGGACGTTATGGTTAAGTTGAACAAATAAAAACCAAAGAAATTCAGAGAAAAAATGTTAAAGGGTTGCTACGCTTACAAGCGAAATCGAAAAACCAAAGAAATTCACCAGTTATGGTAAGCTATGCAACCAGAACACGTGCCATCACCATGTACTGCTAAGACTAACACCCATGACTTCAACGCTGACATCACAAATGGCATCATTGATAACATCACTGATGACATCACATATCATATGAATGTGGATAGAAATTCCCTACAAGGAGTTCTGTTTAGAATGTTGCTAGCAACATATGAAGGTTGATCGAGACACCTCTCATGAACTACTCTATGTATCAACAAATGTACTTATTTAAAGTCAGTGAAAGGTGGGCTACAGTATCGAACACTCCTGTGCTAAGCTTAATATTTGATGTACTGGTTTAGGTGGTACTGTGCAAGGTCACAGGTAGGAAAAGGTGAAACCAACGCCTCTTGTAAGGAAAATATTAGGAGATCCTGGCTACCCTGCAGCAAAAAGGTTTCATTGGATCTTGTGACTACAAAGATTTGCACGCTGAATGCAGTGTTTTAAGGTATGTTGCTTTTTAATGTTCAAATAGTAGACATATAGGGGGTAATTCATAGAATCCAGCGCACAAGTGGCGCACGCAGCTGGCGCACAGTGTGCGCGTGCGACAGTCTGCGCCAGCCGCGTGCGCTAAAATCCATTTCCGCGCACAGCGTATTCATGGATTTAAACATCCAAAACCAGCCGTGATGCAAAGTGGCACATCGACCCTGCAGCAACGCCAGTTACGCCCCAACCCCTCCCCGTGCGCCATGCACAGCACTCAAATCCCGTACAAGGCGCACAGGCCAACCATGAAAATGCCTGTAAAACTCCCCGCGCACCCCTCTGAATACATGTACACCCTGGCGCGGGGAGTTTCCCACGCGATTGGCCCTGTGCGAGCGGGGTACGTGTATTACTGGGGTTTGCGGGAAGTTTCACACGCGATTGGCCCTGTGCGAGTAGGGTACGTGTATTACTGGGGTTCGTGGGAAGTTTCACATGCGATTGGCCCTGTGCGAGCGGGGTACATGTATTCCTGGGGTTCGCGGGAAGTGTCACATGCGATTGGCCCTGTGCGAGTGGGGTACGTGTATTTCTGGGGTGCGCGTGAAGTTTCACATGCGATTTTGCTGTCAGAGTGCAGAATGTGTATTTCGGGGATACGCGTGAAGTTTCACACGCGATTTTGCTGTCAGAGCGGGGTACGTGTATTTTGGGGGTGCGCGTGTAGTTTCACACGCGATTTCGCTGTCAGAGCGGGGTACGTGTATTTCGGGGGGGCGCGTGAAGTTTCACACGCGATTTTGCTGTCAGAGCGCAGTATGTGTATTTCGGGGGTACGCGTGAAGTTTCACATGCGATTTTGCTGTCAGAGCGGGGTACGTGTATTTCGGGGGTGCGCGTGAAGTTTCACACGCGATTTCGCTGTCAGAAGTTTCACATGCGATTTTGCTGTCAGAGCGGGGTACGTGTATTTCAGGGGTGCGCGGGGAGTCCCACATGTGAATTGGCAGTGTGGGTCCTCCCAGGTGTCCCCTCTACCCCCTCCACGGCCCCTGCAGGCAGCCCACACCACAGGGGACTACCGTGCACCCCTGGTCATGTCCCGCAGGCAGCCCATCCACCATGGGCATGCCCCCCAGCCAAGCCACATGTCACATTGCAATATGATCACCAACTCATGTCCCCCAGCACCACCACCACCCAGCAGTGAGGGGCACCTGCCAGCAGGCCCCAACTCATGTCCCCCTACACCCCCACCCCCCAGCAGTGAGGGGCACCTGCCAGCAGTTCCCCACTCATGTCCCCCTGCACCCCCACCACCCAGCAGTGAGGGGCACCTGCCAGCAGGCCCCCACTCATGTCCCCCTGTACCCTCACCTCCCAGCAGTGAGGGGCACCTGCCAGCAGGCCCCCACTCATGTCCTCCAGCACCCCCACCCCCCAGCAGTGAGGGGCACCTGCCAGCAGGCCCCCACTCATGTCCCCCAGCACCCCCACCCCCCAGCAGTGAGGGGCACCTGCCAGCATGCCCCCACTCATGTCCCCCCTACATGAAATAAAGATGCACAATCATGGCCCACTTCTGCACCAAAATACCACAGCACGCCACCCCATTCTTGAGACGCAATGATTTCCCAATCCACCCCACACTGACATGCCTATCTCAAGACACCAACCAAAAGTCAACTATGTACATCAACACATGTCCGTCACACACACACACTGGTTGGCATTGATTGTGTAAACCCACATTTTCACATGCATTAACCCAAGCAGTGAATCCCACACATGGAACTAAAATATGAAAATGTATTATGTACAAAAATAAAGCAATGAAATGAAAGCATAAAAAAATAGCAAACATGAAATGAAAAGCATGTGCAAAAGATGAGTAAATGAAAAGTATAACCAATCCAAAGAAATCCGAAAGAAAAATAGTCCAAACTCTCCCTCCACCAACCCAAATCCAATGGAAACGTAAAAAGAAAAATCCATTGATCCATGGTGAAATCAAAAGAAAAAGTTCAAAATAATCCATTGTCCAACTATGTACAATCCATTGTCCAAAAGAAAAATCCATTAATCCATGTTCATAATCAAATAAAAAAGTTCAAATAAGGGGCGTGGCTACGAGAGCCATGTAGGAGGACGCGTTCCAGCGGAGCTCCCGAGATCCTGAACAGATCCGGGCAAATTAGTGCGGTGTGACTGCTTATTGAATACCGACGATACGCATGCCAGCGTGTGAAAGTGCTACCTATGCACTGTGAACTTTTGGAGGACATAGTAGCTACGGCGGCGAAGATTGGAGAAGAAAAGTCGAGAGACGTTGAGGACAAAGGGCGACCCAAAATGGCCGACATAGGCCCGATACGGAATAGAAAAGAGTAGCGGGAAGACCTAACCAGGCCAGCGTGCAGTGCGCCCACTCATCATTCGGAAGACCTGCACATCCCCAGAACCATGTCAAGTAAGACAGTGCGACCCAAGGCGAAACAGCCCACGCTGGACGACTTCACCAAGACGTCCCCGGGCCCGGACGCCACCAAGAATAAAGATGCATCGGCCGTGGGTGGCGCGACGCCTTCGAGCTCTAATCAAGAAATCCTGGTGGCGATTGCGGACCTGAGAGCAGCCTGGGAGTCGAAATTAGAACTGGCTGTCTCTGAATTAAAAACGGCATTGGACCTCAAAGTTGGCGAGGTCCAGGAGGACGTCAATCTGCTGAGGCAGGACGTTAGGGTCTGGCAGAGCGCACAGAGTCCCTGGAAAAAGAAGTTGGCCCGAATACGGCAGACTGCGCCACCCACAAGGCAAAACTGCACGCCCTAATTCAAAGGGTGGGCAACTTGGAAAGTAGAGCGGAGGAGGCGGAAGGACGAGCCCGTCGCAACAATATCCGCATTGTGGGCCTACCGGAGGGGACGGAGGGCCGTGACCCTACTGACTTTGTTGAGACCATGTTACTGCAGGAGATACCCGGAGGGGCCTTATCCCAAGGCTTCGCAGTGGAAAGAGCGCATAGAGCCTTAACGAGGAGGCCGCCTCCCGGAAACCCGCCTAGACCTATCATTGCCAAAATTCTTAACTACCGCGATCGGGAAAGAATATTGGAACATTTTCGAAAAGGAGGCACGATCAAGAGAGGAGCAGCAAACATCACGGCGTATCCGGATTACACTCTAGCTGTGCAGCGGAGCCGCATGAATTTTGGGACTGTGAAACGGAGGCTGAGGGAGGCAGGTTATAAATATATGTTGCTTTACCCTGCAAAGCTGAAGGTTATACAGGCGCATAAAACTTTATTTTTCAAGACCCAAGAGGACGCCATGGAGTGGCTCGACACACAGGGGTGCCCCCAGGAATCGGCGGACCGGCCCCAGAAGGACTCGGAGGAGCTGCGGAAGGCGTAAAATGGCGTCACAAGATGGCGCGACTCATAGACTTTGAGACTTGATTATAGTCGGTTCGGAACCTTCGGTATGGAAGGTCAGTCGGTTGTACTGTTTGTCACAAACACTGGGATTATTATCGAACGGGAGCCCCATGGAGCGATACTCTTTCCCCACAATAGCTTAGGTTAGGTGGCCATTAGGGCGACCTCACCCTACTGGGCTCCGTGCACTGATCGGTGATTGCGGAACTAGATGTGGGGGTGCCTGAGCTCTGTTGTTGAAGCTGGGCAACAGTTGGGGTGTGTGGTGTTGGGGGGAGGGCGGGTGAGGGAGGGGAAAGGGAGTTGGGGTTTGGTTGTGTGTGTAGTTAGCTGGGGAATGAGCTTATTCGCGGAGTGGCTGCAGTGGGACGCCTTCTGTGTCATGCGAACTGCTGGAGGTTCCTGCAAATGGGGTGGGAAGACACATAATTGCCATGGGTGACCTTAAGATTGCCACCTGGAACGTCCGCAGACTCAATAATTACCTGAAAAGAAATAAAGTCATGTTGTATCTTAAACGGCAGAAGATCGACATTGCCCTGCTACAAGAAACGCACCTGACCTAACATAAACTAGACCTTGTAAAGAAAAAATGGGGTGGCACGGTGGTGGGCTCCCCGTACTCAGCCTATGCCAGGGGTGTGCTGATCTGGGTGGCCCCGCATGTCCCACTCAGAATTGTACGAGAGGAGGTAGACACGGAGGGTAGGCTGGTAATACTAAGGGCACTGATTGAGAACAGAGGACTGAGTATTATTAATACATATGCCCCCAATCAGAATACTGCTATATACTTCAGGACTTTATGTACACGCCTGGGCCCGTGCGCAGAGGAACCGATTATCTGGGGGGGGGACTTCAACTGTGTTCTTGACCCCAAGATGTCCACTGTGTGCATGGAGTGGAGTAATTGTCCCTGTGATTTTTCTATGTAGTTTGCTAGTTAACTTATTGTCTACTATTCTCACGTTCACGTCGAGAAAAGTGATCAAAGTGCGACTGTGTGTTTCTGTAAACCGGAGATTATTATCGTTGTGATTGAGACGGTTGACAAACTCCATCCATCCTTGTTCGGTTCCCTTCCATACTATGAAGAGATTGTCAATGTAACTCAGCCAGAGAATAATGCTGTCTGTGTATTCATGATTCATGTCCGTCCAGACCTCCCGTTCTTCCCATATATATCAGTAAGAAAACTTTGTTAAAGGGACGTTATGGTTAAGTTGAACAAATAAAAACCAAAGAAATTCAGAGAAAAAATGTTAAAGGGTTGCTACGCTTACAAGCGAAATCGAAAAACCAAAGAAATTCACCAGTTATGGTAAGCTATGCAACCAGAACACGTGCCATCACCATGTACTGCTAAGACTAACACCCATGACTTCAACGCTGACATCACAAATGGCATCATTGATAACATCACTGATGACATCACATATCATATGAATGTGGATAGAAATTCCCTACAAGGAGTTCTGTTTAGAATGTTGCTAGCAACATATGAAGGTTGATCGAGACACCTCTCATGAACTACTCTATGTATCAACAAATGTACTTATTTAAAGTCAGTGAAAGGTGGGCTACAGTATCGAACACTCCTGTGCTAAGCTTAATATTTGATGTACTGGTTTAGGTGGTACTGTGCAAGGTCACAGGTAGGAAAAGGTGAAACCAACGCCTCTTGTAAGGAAAATATTAGGAGATCCTGGCTACCCTGCAGCAAAAAGGTTTCATTGGATCTTGTGACTACAAAGATTTGCACGCTGAATGCAGTGTTTTAAGGTATGTTGCTTTTTAATGTTCAAATAGTAGACATATAGGGGGTAATTCATAGAATCCAGCGCACAAGTGGCGCACGCAGCTGGCGCACAGTGTGCGCGTGCGACAGTCTGCGCCAGCCGCGTGCGCTAAAATCCATTTCCGCGCACAGCGTATTCATGGATTTAAACATCCAAAACCAGCCGTGATGCAAAGTGGCACATCGACCCTGCAGCAACGCCAGTTACGCCCCAACCCCTCCCCGTGCGCCATGCACAGCACTCAAATCCCGTACAAGGCGCACAGGCCAACCATGAAAATGCCTGTAAAACTCCCCGCGCACCCCTCTGAATACATGTACACCCTGGCGCGGGGAGTTTCCCACGCGATTGGCCCTGTGCGAGCGGGGTACGTGTATTACTGGGGTTTGCGGGAAGTTTCACACGCGATTGGCCCTGTGCGAGTAGGGTACGTGTATTACTGGGGTTCGTGGGAAGTTTCACATGCGATTGGCCCTGTGCGAGCGGGGTACATGTATTCCTGGGGTTCGCGGGAAGTGTCACATGCGATTGGCCCTGTGCGAGTGGGGTACGTGTATTTCTGGGGTGCGCGTGAAGTTTCACATGCGATTTTGCTGTCAGAGTGCAGAATGTGTATTTCGGGGATACGCGTGAAGTTTCACACGCGATTTTGCTGTCAGAGCGGGGTACGTGTATTTTGGGGGTGCGCGTGTAGTCTCACACGCGATTTCGCTGTCAGAGCGGGGTACGTGTATTTCGGGGGTGCGCGTGAAGTTTCACACGCGATTTTGCTGTCAGAGCGCAGTATGTGTATTTCGGGGGTACGCGTGAAGTTTCACATGCGATTTTGCTGTCAGAGCGGGGTACGTGTATTTCGGGGGTGCGCGTGAAGTTTCACACGCGATTTCGCTGTCAGAAGTTTCACATGCGATTTTGCTGTCAGAGCGGGGTACGTGTATTTCAGGGGTGCGCGGGGAGTCCCACATGTGAATTGGCAGTGTGGGTCCTCCCAGGTGTCCCCTCTACCCCCTCCACGGCCCCTGCAGGCAGCCCACACCACAGGGGACTACCGTGCACCCCTGGTCATGTCCCGCAGGCAGCCCATCCACCATGGGCATGCCCCCCAGCCAAGCCACATGTCACATTGCAATATGATCACCAACTCATGTCCCCCAGCACCACCACCACCCAGCAGTGAGGGGCACCTGCCAGCAGGCCCCAACTCATGTCCCCCTACACCCCCACCCCCCAGCAGTGAGGGGCACCTGCCAGCAGTTCCCCACTCATGTCCCCCTGCACCCCCACCACCCAGCAGTGAGGGGCACCTGCCAGCAGGCCCCCACTCATGTCCCACTCATGTCCCCCTGTACCCTCACCTCCCAGCAGTGAGGGGCACCTGCCAGCAGGCCCCCACTCATGTCCTCCAGCACCCCCACCCCCCAGCAGTGAGGGGCACCTGCCAGCAGGCCCCCACTCATGTCCCCCAGCACCCCCACCCCCCAGCAGTGAGGGGCACCTGCCAGCATGCCCCCACTCATGTCCCCCCTACATGAAATAAAGATGCACAATCATGGCCCACTTCTGCACCAAAATACCACAGCACGCCACCCCATTCTTGAGACGCAATGATTTCCCAATCCACCCCACACTGACATGCCTATCTCAAGACACCAACCAAAAGTCAACTATGTACATCAACACATGTCCGTCACACACACACACTGGTTGGCATTGATTGTGTAAACCCACATTTTCACATGCATTAACCCAAGCAGTGAATCCCACACATGGAACTAAAATATGAAAATGTATTATGTACAAAAATAAAGCAATGAAATGAAAGCATAAAAAAATAGCAAACATGAAATGAAAAGCATGTGCAAAAGATGAGTAAATGAAAAGTATAACCAATCCAAAGAAATCCGAAAGAAAAATAGTCCAAACTCTCCCTCCACCAACCCAAATCCAATGGAAACGTAAAAAGAAAAATCCATTGATCCATGGTGAAATCAAAAGAAAAAGTTCAAAATAATCCATTGTCCAACTATGTACAATCCATTGTCCAAAAGAAAAATCCATTAATCCATGTTCATAATCAAATAAAAAAGTTCAAATAAGGGGCGTGGCTACGAGAGCCATGTAGGAGGACGCGTTCCAGCGGAGCTCCCGAGATCCTGAACAGATCCGGGCAAATTAGTGCGGTGTGACTGCTTATTGAATACCGACGATACGCATGCCAGCGTGTGAAAGTGCTACCTATGCACTGTGAACTTTTGGAGGACATAGTAGCTACGGCGGCGAAGATTGGAGAAGAAAAGTCGAGAGACGTTGAGGACAAAGGGCGACCCAAAATGGCCGACATAGGCCCGATACGGAATAGAAAAGAGTAGCGGGAAGACCTAACCAGGCCAGCGTGCAGTGCGCCCACTCATCATTCGGAAGACCTGCACATCCCCAGAACCATGTCAAGTAAGACAGTGCGACCCAAGGCGAAACAGCCCACGCTGGACGACTTCACCAAGACGTCCCCGGGCCCGGATGCCACCAAGAATAAAGATGCATCGGCCGTGGGTGGCGCGACGCCTTCGAGCTCTAATCAAGAAATCCTGGTGGCGATTGCGGACCTGAGAGCAGCCTGGGAGTCGAAATTAGAACTGGCTGTCTCTGAATTAAAAACGGCATTGGACCTCAAAGTTGGCGAGGTCCAGGAGGACGTCAATCTGCTGAGGCAGGACGTTAGGGTCTGGCAGAGCGCACAGAGTCCCTGGAAAAAGAAGTTGGCCCGAATACGGCAGACTGCGCCACCCACAAGGCAAAACTGCACGCCCTAATTCAAAGGGTGGGCAACTTGGAAAGTAGAGCGGAGGAGGCGGAAGGACGAGCCCGTCGCAACAATATCCGCATTGTGGGCCTACCGGAGGGGACGGAGGGCCGTGACCCTACTGACTTTGTTGAGACCATGTTACTGCAGGAGATACCCGGAGGGGCCTTATCCCAAGGCTTCGCAGTGGAAAGAGCGCATAGAGCCTTAACGAGGAGGCCGCCTCCCGGAAACCCGCCTAGACCTATCATTGCCAAAATTCTTAACTACCGCGATCGGGAAAGAATATTGGAACATTTTCGAAAAGGAGGCACGATCAAGAGAGGAGCAGCAAACATCACGGCGTATCCGGATTACACTCTAGCTGTGCAGCGGAGCCGCATGAATTTTGGGACTGTGAAACGGAGGCTGAGGGAGGCAGGTTATAAATATATGTTGCTTTACCCTGCAAAGCTGAAGGTTATACAGGCGCATAAAACTTTATTTTTCAAGACCCAAGAGGACGCCATGGAGTGGCTCGACACACAGGGGTGCCCCCAGGAATCGGCGGACCGGCCCCAGAAGGACTCGGAGGAGCTGCGGAAGGCGTAAAATGGCGTCACAAGATGGCGCGACTCATAGACTTTGAGACTTGATTATAGTCGGTTCGGAACCTTCGGTATGGAAGGTCAGTCGGTTGTACTGTTTGTCACAAACACTGGGATTATTATCGAACGGGAGCCCCATGGAGCGATACTCTTTCCCCACAATAGCTTAGGTTAGGTGGCCATTAGGGCGACCTCACCCTACTGGGCTCCGTGCACTGATCGGTGATTGCGGAACTAGATGTGGGGGTGCCTGAGCTCTGTTGTTGAAGCTGGGCAACAGTTGGGGTGTGTGGTGTTGGGGGGAGGGCGGGTGAGGGAGGGGAAAGGGAGTTGGGGTTTGGTTGTGTGTGTAGTTAGCTGGGGAATGAGCTTATTCGCGGAGTGGCTGCAGTGGGACGCCTTCTGTGTCATGCGAACTGCTGGAGGTTCCTGCAAATGGGGTGGGAAGACACATAATTGCCATGGGTGACCTTAAGATTGCCACCTGGAACGTCCGCAGACTCAATAATTACCTGAAAAGAAATAAAGTCATGTTGTATCTTAAACGGCAGAAGATCGACATTGCCCTGCTACAAGAAACGCACCTGACCTAACATAAACTAGACCTTGTAAAGAAAAAATGGGGTGGCACGGTGGTGGGCTCCCCGTACTCAGCCTATGCCAGGGGTGTGCTGATCTGGGTGGCCCCGCATGTCCCACTCAGAATTGTACGAGAGGAGGTAGACACGGAGGGTAGGCTGGTAATACTAAGGGCACTGATTGAGAACAGAGGACTGAGTATTATTAATACATATGCCCCCAATCAGAATACTGCTATATACTTCAGGACTTTATGTACACGCCTGGGCCCGTGCGCAGAGGAACCGATTATCTGGGGGGGGGACTTCAACTGTGTTCTTGACCCCAAGATAGATAGGTCCGACAGTAAAGTGGACAGGCCCACCCCGGCGGCTAGGGCTTTACGGGTACTATTAGACGATTTTGGACTAGAAGATGTATGGAGATTGGAACACCCCACTGCCTTGCAGTACGCTCATTATTCGGCCCCTCAACAGTTGCATACGAGACTAGACTACTTCTTTGCCACGCCAGAAGTGGCGATAGCCACCACTCAGATTGAATACAGAGCGAAGGTCCTGTCGGACCATTCGCCCTTGGTGATGGCCTGGCAATATGGCCGCCCCAGAGGGCGGATACCAACATGGCGCCTTCGGGCGGAGGCGCTTAGAGACCCGGTCTTCAGAGAGGATATTAGAGAGGCGATTATAAGGTACTTTGAGGAGAACACGGGCAGTGTAGATTCGGCTGGTACACTTTGGGAGGCCTTCAAGGTGGTATTGAGGGGCGATGCTATTTCCAAATCAAAGGGCCTTCAGGGGGGGGTTCTAGCTGAGCTAGAGAAAGTGGAGAAAGAATTGGAGCGTGAATCTACCAGAGCGGGGGGGGACACAGACCTAGTACTCGAATTACAGCACCGATGCTCGGAGCTTTGGGAGCGGCTTTGTGACCTCAATTACAGGAAATACGTGGAGAGGCAGCATGCAGGCGGTGACAAAACTGGTCGCCTACTGGCATGGCTTTATAAGAGGGAAACCCCTAGGGCCCCGATCATGATGATAGGAAGGGAAAATGGGGAGGAGGCTCACACTCAGGAAGAGGTTAACGCTGCTTTCTTAGATTATTATAAAGCGCTGTATGAGGACAAAGGGGAAGACAATCTGGATAAAATCAGGGACACACTGGAAGATATGGAATTGCCTAGAATTAGTGCAGAGGAAAGGGAGGAGTTAGATGGTCCCATTACGCTAGATGAACTGGAAGAGGTGGTGAAACGGCTGCCTACTTGCAAGACCCCGGGCACTGATGGACTCCCGAGTGAGTTCTACAAAACATATAGCGCAGAGATACTCCCCCCTATGCTGGAGATGTATAACGAATCGTTTGAGGGAGGCCGATTGCCGGACACGCTCAGAGAGGCGCTGATCGTGCCGCTACCCAAGCCTAACAAGCCGAGACAACACTGTGGGTCGTACAGACCGCTGTCGATGTTGAACCAAGACAGTAAGATCCTGACAGCGGTCCTGGCGGACAGGCTACGTAAGGTCATCGGCAGACTGATACATTCGGATCAGACAGGTTATGTCCCTGGCAGGAATATAACCCATAATCATAGGCGGCTCCACCGGGTGATCGAAGAAGGGAACAGAAGAGATGAGGAAATGGCAGTGATCTCCTTAGACGCAGTCAAGGCATTTGACTCGGTGAAGTGGCCGTGGCTGTTCGCGGTCCTGGGGGAATACGGGTTTGGGCCAGGCTATATCAGATGGGCGAGGCTGCTGTATAGCCAGCCAACGGCTAGGGTGCGCACGGGATCGGTGATATCCGATAAGTGGCGCCTAGGTAGGGGTACTAGGCAGGGATGTCCTTGGTCCCCGATGTTATACATATTGGCCCTGGAACCCTTAGCGGTATATCTTAGACAGCAATATGACCTGGTGGGCATCGAGGTGGGAGGAGAGAGCCACTTGATATCCCTATATGCCGATGACTTGCTGCTGTACCTAAAATATCCGGAGGAGAACCTCCAGTATGTTTTGGAGGTCATGCAGAAGTATGCCGAATTGTCCGGCATAGCGGATAATCCCGGCAAGTCGAGCATGTTCCCCCTAGGGTATTATTCGAGGGTCCCCACGGAACGCTTGCCGGTATTGCCCGTGCCTTGGGCAACCGAGTCCTTCCGATACCTCGGAATAGACATATATCATACTGTGATAAACGAACATCTGCACAATACTGCAGTTGCTGTGGATAAAATCCGAGCGTCCATGCGATTTTGGGAGAAGCTGCCGCTGGCGATGATAGGGCGGGGGGCGTTGCTAAAAATGGTTGTCCTGCCTAGACTGTTGCACTTCTTCAACAACATACCATACTTAATACCTAGGAAGTTCTTTACCGAACTCGACAGTATGTGCAGGGACTTCCTATGGCACGGCACTCGCAACCGAGTGGCACTGTGGAAGCTGCAAAACTTTTACGATAAAGGAGGGATCAAATTACCACATTTTGAGGCCTATTATGTAGCGAGCCAATTGCAATATGTTACACAGTGGCTCTCTGATGAGGAATCTCCCGAGTCTAGGTTGGTTGGGACAGATTGCACCCCGTTATATTTGAAGGAGATCATCTGGGTCCCTAGACAGGATTTAAATCTTCGCCCTGGCATGCTGTTACTTGGGTGGAGAATGTGGCGTAGAGCATGTCGGCTACTGGAAAGCCTGGACCCGTGTTCGCCGCAAGTGCCACTGGTCGCCTTGACTGCGGGGGATAGCCAACTTAGGAAAATGATCAGAATATACTGGGAATCGGTTGGGTTGGCCACGTTAGGTGATATATGGCAGGATGGGGCCATCAAGGATTTTGCAGACCTGGAAGAGGAGACTGGGTTACATGGGGGCCAATACGTTACATACCTCAGGTTGGTACGGATTATCCGAAAATCTTGGCCTGAGACGGTGTTAGCGGAGGATCCGGACGCCCTGATTGACACGATATATGATATATCAGAGGGCGGACACGAGATTTCCAGATTGTATGAGGTGGTGATGTCCCGGGTGGGAAAGGACCTGATGGATTTGAGACTAGAATGGGAAACGGAGGTGGGGACTCAGATGACTGATGGGATGTGGGAACGGGCTATGGGATATCATAAAAAAGTGTCCAGAAATGCTAGATTACAGCAAATCCAACTATATATCACGCACAGAGCGTACATGACCCCCAAAAGGATAGCTAAGTTTGCGAACACAGGCAGACAAGCATGTCCGAAATGTAATGAGGAGGACGCGGACATGACGCATATGTTCTGGTCCTGCCCAGTAATCGAAGTCTTCTGGGGAGAAGTGTCACAGAAGTTAGCAGACAAAGGGGTCCCGATAAGCATTGACACGGCCTGGGCTTGCCTCCTAGGGGGTTCCCCAGACCGAAGAACACCAGACATCTGGGGAAACTGAGAGACCTAGCGTATATACTCGCTAAAAGGAGGATAGCCATGAACTGGAAGCAATGCTACAAACCCAGGATAGAGATGTGGTGGAGGGATCTGCAAAAATGGGCGGAAGCTGAAACCATGGTCTGGCAAGAGGCATGCAGTAAATGCGGGGAGGAGGAGGTGGGCAACCTAGTAGCCTGGAGGTTGTTAGTTACTGGTCTCTTTGGGGTGCAAGGGGAACCTACTGCCTCGTAGGAGGAAGACACCCGGCCACTCCAGGTCGATACAGAACTACCCTGCCGATAAGCTCTTGGGGGGAAGGGGGGGTGCAGTGTTGTGTTTTCTTAAGTGTCAATTGTCCTTTTGTACATAATGCCACAAGTTTGTTTTGTACTGTTTTCATTTAAAATAAAATAAAAATATATTTAAAAAAAATAAAAAAGTTCAAATAAGTCCATTGTCCAACTATGTACAATCCATTGTCAAGAGTCCATGAGCCCAACGAAAGAAATGAAACCTACCTAAGAAACTACCTAATGAAAAAACTATATACAAATGTGTGTGGCATAGTCCATTCACCACAAATCAAAGGAAAAGGAAAAGGAAACCTAAAAACTATTTACAATGGCAGCGGGCTAGTCCGACGGCTCACTTCCCGATTTCCCGGGCCAGGGTATCATCAAACTCCTGCTCGATGTCCCGGAGGCGGTCCTCTTCCATGGCCCCGAGGGTTCGCAGGGACGATGACATGTGGACCTCCAACTCCCTGGGAATTGCCTCAAGGCACTCGGCCCGCCTCAGAGCCCTCCGCATGGAGTTCTCCGCCCTGACCATTGTGAGCCGTGCCTCTTCCACCCGCTGCAGCTCCGCATCTATGGCATGGCCCAACCGCTGCCACACGGAAGACACTTCCAATCCTGGGTCCTCCTGCCCTCTGGCCGATGCCTGCCCCTCCGATGTTGAAGGTCCTGAGCCATCATGGCTCCCACCTTGTTTCTGCTGCTGCTGTGCCTTTGCCTGTGCCCTAGCTCTTGCTGCCTGCACATCCTCCTCCGGCTGGGGTGCATTTGTTGAGGTGGCCAACCCTGCTGGACGTCCGACTCCCGACTGTGGCAGGGATGTGTCCTCCACCAGCCTGGCCGCAGGGTCAGAGGCAGCTCCAAAGGGTACCCAGGTGATACATGGGTGAGAAGATGGCATGGAGGACGACTGGCGCATAGGGGGTTCAGGTGAGGAGTGGGTCGGAACAAGGTCCAGCAAATGGAGAAATCCGGCCCGGTGACCCGTCCCAGTAGGTCAACACGGTCAACGAGGCATTCGAGATGACGTGCAGTGTCCTCACGAAAACACTGCAGGTCACCTCGCATGCCCCGTTGACGCAACGCCATCCCACTCAGGACAGGCTCAACCCGGTCCCGGATAGCCACGTCCGCAGGGAGAGGAAGGCCAGTTGTTGTAAGCGGATCCCCTCCCTGAAAACGGGTCTGGACGCAGGCATCCCTGCTGGTGCGGGATGATGCAGTCACAGGATTGGGGACAGGATTACACACAGGCACCTCTGCGGCGGCCTGTGCTGCCTCCTGTCCCTGCCCCTGCACTGCACCACTAGCACCAGTGGAATCCCCACCTCCATACCCTGTGTCTGTCCCTTCCACGGCCTCCTCCTCCGCCAAACCCCCCACCAACCTGGATGACTGTGCCATCTTCCTCCGTCAGACCCTGTGGGGTCTCAGCTGGCCGTTCTGCTGCCTGGGATGCGGCACCGGACTCCTCACTCCCTGACGAGATGACAACCTGGGAGGGGAGCTGGGCCTTGCGTCTCCGGCATATGGGGCGATCCCTGCCGCCTTGCTCCACAGCACCCTCTCTGCCCTCTTCATCAGTTGACGCTGCAGACAGGGAGAGATAGGACACAGGCATCAGGGCACTGTACAATGGACTGATACACACATGACAGTTGCACATGAGTGGCAGTGTCAAACTTCAGACATGGCATCACAATCCCCAACACACATGTCATTTCAACTCACACACATGAGCAATTCCACAGCAATATTGCACCAGGCAGCACCATCCATACACATACAACAGCACGAGCAGCTGAAGGTGGGCCTGACATCACATGAAACACTGGGAGTGCACAAGACATGCACACACACCACCACACTTACATGCATGTGTACATCTCCACCAACTGTCGCAGTGATGAGATCGCCATCCATGTCACATCCTTCTACATATCAGTGTCACATGCATCCATATTGCATCACAGTTGCACACTTGTCAAATACACACACATGCACATGTACACTGTGCAGATACATGCAGCTGGAACCAACATCCATGTGTGACACCACAACCATGCCAACGTACATACACAGTAATTCAAACATGTGTACTCCCACATCTGCATTTGGCCTGCATGCTTACCCACACATACACCATTCATGTGTCTCACACATGAGAGGACTCGCATGGGTCAGCCTCACAGCCCTGTACATACACATCCATACATGGCCCTACAAAAACACATGTGCAACCTGCACACTTCTGGCACACCACAACATGCACAGCGTCCAATCAGTATGCATGTACACTTACTGCTCGACTCCAGACGGGTCTGCCTCTCAAGGACCTGGACGTGGAGCACTGGGCATATGCATTCCAGGACCCTCATTTGGTGGTCGGACAGATGGCCCCGGCACCCCTTGGCATCCACTGTCTTCAAGAGGCGCCGGGCCTTGTCGAGGGTCTTGGACCTGAAGTCCTCCCAGCACTTCTTGACATGTTTGATGTCGCAGACTGCCACCCCCTCCTCGTTGATGGCAGTCACAATGTCCATCCAGATCCTGGTCCGTCCTTCATACTCGGCACGAGAACTTCCAAAGAGGGCATCATACTGCCCCAGGATTTACTCCACCAGGACACCAACTTCCCTGGCACTGAAGCTGGTGGCCCTTTTCCCCTCTGGCTGGGGGTTGCCAGTGGTGCCAGATGGTGGTGTGCCAGACATGGCAACCCCAGAGGCAGGTGTGGGTGGGCAACTGGGTCCTCGGGCTGGGCTGTGGAGCGATGGTATCCCAGTCGGGAGTCTTCAGTTCCAGCAGGGGTGGTCACAACAACTGCACCCCTGCAGATGGCTGATGTGCAGGCAGCAAATAGCAGGGCACATGGGCAGCAGGCAGGCAGCAGCAGATGGCAGGTGGGAGCGTGCTCAGGGTTCTGGGGGGCAGTAATTCGGCCTTCTGGGCAGGACCATGGTCTTCTGTGTGTTGTTGCGTGGCCAGCTTGATACGGAGTGATTTGGCACGTGAAAAAATTGCGTGTAATTTGAGGAAAGGCCCTTAGCGCGTCTGTGATGTTACGGGTGCGGGCGTTTCGCTCAACACGGGTGCATGTTCATCGTACACGTGCAAAAACTGTAATTGGAGGAAAGGGCCTTAGCGCGTACACGCGTAAGTGACATTGTACGTGTGGGCCGGTTTAAAAGGTACATGTAGGACGCCATTTCCTTGTATGTGCTTTTCGTGGAGAGCGAGTGGTTGAATTCTGTACTTCTTGTCGGTTCACGTGAATATTTCACAGCGTTTCAAGTTCGTACTCCCTGTTACCTCTGACAGGGTTCAGTTTTTTGGTTGGGCCTGTTTCCTCAAACAGCGTTCACTTCT
The DNA here is from genome assembly GCF_040938575.1 of Ambystoma mexicanum. NCBI lineage: Eukaryota > Metazoa > Chordata > Amphibia > Caudata > Ambystomatidae > Ambystoma > Ambystoma mexicanum. The sequence goes on along the minus strand of NC_090930.1, from coordinate 604,589,376 downwards.
TCTTTTGTCCTGTTTCCTCAGGCAGCGTACAATTCTTCTTTTGGCGGGGATGTTACCAACGCGCACACGTGCGTCTTTTTCACGTTCTTTTTCCAGGCAGACGGTGAGTCGTGCACGTATTTACCAACTGTGCTTGCCCCGTGTGTCGCGTACCCCTTCAGCGGTCATTGTAGGCTGCGTGTATTACGCGTACGCGTAATTTTGTGTTTTTGGGTGCCACAGCGTAGTGCGGGTTCATTTTTCCACGCACGTGGTCTACGGGGGGTTGCGTGCACGTTATTTTTGTTTTTGGGGTGCCTGTGCATTGCGTGACCCGTCATCTTCCCCCAGGTCTCACAGACAGCCTTGCTAGAGCACTAGGGTACGAATTCCATCTAGTACCCTACCCCTTTCACCCCCAATTGCCCAGGACAATCGTTTACTGCTACTCCCATATGCACATGAACATCAGTGCCATGGTTGGGAGGCGACCAAGAGGTTTAGGGAGGCAAATGTGGCCAATCTCCAAAAGGTGGGAGTGGTGGGCGCAGTAGGGGATGTGGCCAGGATTTGCAGGGTGCCCCTAGACCCCCTTGTGTGGAGGAGCAATCAGGGACACCCATGCCCTTGTTGGACCAGCTCATTGTGGCACCTGAACAGGCACAGGATGTCTCCCAGGCTGACTTCCAGGTCAGCAAGTCTAAGCCACGTGTGGCGGTGCAAGTTGGTGTCACCAGGCCACGTGGATCTCGGGCAGCTATGTCATCGCTGCCCCAAGTAGGCAGGGCGGGGAGGCTGCAGGGGCAGCTGCAGCTCTATCCACCCCAGCTCTGAGTCTCCCAGCCGGGACAGTGTCGGTCCCGGTCCATCATACCGACCTTGCCCCTGCCAGCATCACCCTGCAGCCAATGCCTGCACCAAGACCTATGGTCATTGTGCATTTGAACACTCCTAGTACCCAGTCCACCGGCGCTTCTGCCCCTACTGACAAGAGCATTGTAAGCCACTCAGGATCCAAACCACCTTTGAAAAAGAGGAAGAAGGGTGCTCTGGTACTAAAGGCTGAGACTCCAGACACGGCTACACACTCCGGCACGTCAAGGAAACCTAGCTTTAATGACGCCGAACTTGATGCAGTTGTGGCCTATGTGTCAGCACATAGCCGCAAAATGGTGGTGACTGCAGGGTGCAAGACCACACCTGGTCAACGTAAGGCACACTGGCAGACCATTGCGGACATCATTAGTGCCCTTGGATTTGTGAGGCGCACAGCTGATGATTGCTACAAGCGGTGGAATGACCTGAAACGCAGAGCAAAGAACAAGCTGGCCTCAAATCATGCTTCTACTCTGGTGACTGGTGGTGGGTCTCCACAAGAGGACAACCAACTCACTGAACATGAGTCTGTTGCTGGAACCTTTGTCACAGAGGAACAGATCCAAGGCTTGGGAGACCTACCAGATTACGACGCATTGTCCGGTGAGTGCCCATGCATGTGTGTGTAATCTATGTGTATGTTGTGTGGGTGACGGGTTCTGATTGAGTGCCAGGTGAGGGTGTGTGCACCTGAGTGGTATGGGTCACCCATGTGCTTCCTCCAAAACATTCACTGGCCTTGGATTTGGGTATGACAGTATCCCTTCTGCCCACAGTAGCCATTAAGCGCCACATTACTGCAGTTGCCCTTGAACTTGCAACAACATTGTTCAGAATTTTTCAGTGTTCATTCAGGCTGATTGTTTCAATTCTCCCACTTTTGCAACACATTTTTCAGCCCTATTGTCTCATATGTGACATGCTTCTGTCATTGATTACACCCCACATTGACCCACTTTTGTTACCTTGTTATGTGAATGATTAGACAATTCAGGCTGATTGAGTGTTGGCCTGCTCACATTGATTTTTGGTGCCTGTTTGTATGTGGTACGTGATAGTTGTTTCCTGTCAAGTTTAAGTGACCAACCATTGATGAGTACATCTGCCTGCAATCACTGTATTCTTGTACACCGGATGTGTTGCAGTGAGTGGCACATGCATATTTTGTCACACTATGTAGCATTTTTCATCTGATCATGTCCATCTCACATGGATGGCTGACAGTACTCATTCACTGACATATGACTGTACTTGTGGAATGTACCATGGCTATGCTACATGCCATCTGTATGATGGCATGTGTCATGTATGTGTATTGGACATGCCACTCACAGGCTAATGTGTGATGCCAGTGTACCCAGCATGCAGAAAATGTCTTGCTTTTCCATCTTGGTGTCATCAGTGTGTGCTTTTTGCCTCCCATTCCAACTCATTGACTGTGCGTGCATGCCAGGGTTATAGTCATGTGGGAGATGTGTAATTCATGTACTGGATCTCTGCCTTGTCAGGCCTATGTGTGTGCTATGGTGCTCATGCCTGTTTCCATTTGCTGTCTTTCATGTTTTTGCAGGTGATGACGCACTTGATGCTGTTGAGGTGGAGGAGATGGTGCAGACCCAGGAGGAATCTCAGGCACGACCGGGCACCAGTGGGGGACGTGGTGTGGTGGTGGGTGAAAACCCTTTGTTACTGCAGACCATACTGTCCAGGGGTGTCTCTGGGTGCACCTCCCCAGACCTCTATTCAGGTGCTGAATCGGATGATGAGACTTATGTGCCGTCGCAGGTGAGTGTTTCTGGCAGGGATTCTGTTCTGTCCAACCCACCTGCACCAGGGGTAGAACCCTCTATGGGGATGTCAGTGTTGGTTACTCTGCCTTTGGTGGTTACAGATGCAGGGTCACACTCCACAACATTTGATCCTGTTCCTGGGCCAGCAGATCAGAGGGGGGATGCAGTCCTGCAGCCTCAGGCAGTGCCAGCACAGCAAGGTGCAGATCGCCTTGCCCCAAACAGGTGTGGTGCCCGCCGACGCGGTGGCCATGCGCCACCAGGCAATACTGTATGGGAGAACTCCATGTACTGTATGGCAACCCAACAGGCAGCATCATTTGAAATGATGGCTCAGGCAATGGAGAGGGTGGCCACTTCCATTATCCCCACTGAAAGGCAGATGGAGCAACAACAGAAGGCAACAGACTCCATTTGCCAATCACACAGGGAAGACATGTTGGCGTCCAACAGGGACCGATGGGCGGCACTGGAGGCTCTGCTGGAAGCCATTTCTATAGAGTCACAGGGCCACAGGGAAGCCCTGAGGGTAGAACTCCATAACATCAGGGAGACTCTTGTTGAACTTGAGGCTTCTACAAATTTGAGGACAGAACAGCAGCTGGAGCGGCTCACACGTTCACTCTCAGCTGAGCTGCAGGCAACTTGGGAGGAGATCTGGGCATCACGGGAGGCCATGCGTGCAGAAATGCAGGCAACCCATCAGGTGCTACATGGCGATCTCTGTACTATCATCCTCCAGAACGAGACCTTCCACACCCGCATGCTTGCTGCGATGGAGGACCATACTAGGGCTTTGCGTGGGCTGCCTCCCATAGCACCACCACCTCCTGATGCAGCAGCAGAGGGTGATGATAGCGACAGCAGCACTTCTCCCAGAGGAGCGTAGCCGTGTAAGCCATGAGCCCATGGAGGTGTTTTTTTTCTCGCAACATCCACACAGGTGGGTGTTGATGTGCACCCTGACTTCGGACCTCCTGGGTGGCCTCCCCTGCCCCCTGGCCCCCACATGGCCATTTGTTTTTTTTTTAAATTTATTTTTTTACAGTGATTTGCCTTGTGTGGCTCCCGTGGGCATCCACTGTGTATTCCGGCTGGGCACATGCAGGCTTGTCCTGTGTGTGGGTTAGATGCTTGGGTTCCTGACACACACACCCCTCCTGCTTCCCGTTTCCATGGGCTCGCAAAAGGTGTGACCAAGTGACAGTGGCCCTCATTACGACCCTGGCGGATTTTTTCCGCCATCGGCGGACTTTTCCGCCATGGCGTAAAGTCCCTTTACGCCATGGCGGATGGCGGACTTACCGCCCCATTCCGAGGTCGGCGGGGCGGTAAGTCCCCATTGACCCATTTACCCTTCCCCATTCCCATTTCGGCCCCATAGGGTATAATGGGAGTGGGGAAGGAGTTAATTACGCCACCGTAAATTACGGTGGCGTAATTAACACCAAGGTCCCAGAGCGCCATGGATTTTTCCGCCCGCAAAAAGCGGGCGGAAAAATGACCATGGCGCTCCGGGAACTCGTAGTTGGCGGTAAGGGGTCGGCGCAGCTAACGCTGGCGCAGACCCCTTAGCGCCAGGGTCGTAATGAGGGCCAGTGACTTACACAGTTACATTGGGCTCCCATGAGCTGTGTGGGCGGTCTGTAGTCATGACTGTGTGGGCATCCCTAGTGGGGTTTGTTTTTGTATTGAACACTGCATAGTGTATTGATATGTGCTTGTGCATCCATGTCTTCCTCCTTATTCGCAAGTACCTTCTTCATGTCTTCACAAGGCTGTCTCCTTTGCAGATGCAGTTCATTTTGTATGCAGTACACTGACACATTTGCCTGACAGCAACACTCTGGAGTTGGAAGGGGTCGATGTGCTGGCTTATTGAGGTTGTATGACTTACATTACTTTGAGTTTGTACTGTCATATTTTCGCAATGTTTCTTGCTGTGCTGCTGTATTGTTTTGCTGGTAAGTATTTGGTCATGTGTGCTGTTTGTTATTGATTACTGGGAGCATATTGTCTGTGGCCTGTTTCCATTTGGGACAGTGCACTTTGTGACACTTGTGTCATGTGTTGTGCATTCCTTTGTTTGCTTTCACATTGCAGGACATGCCATGGTGTGTTGGGTGGCGGAGATGGGGAGGGGTTGGGTGACATGGCGCTATTTTCATGTTGTATTTTGCAAGGGGGTAGTCATTCATGCAGCATAAATGTGTGTCTTATTGTGACACAGCATTGGTTGTCTTTGGATAGGTAGGGATGCACACTATGTAACACTTCCAGGTGACCAATCTCAGGCTGGTAAGGTTGTGACAGTTGACTGTCCCTTCTGTCATCATCATTGATTGTCAGCTGGTATGTGCCAGGGCTGTGTGCACTCCACAGGGGTGTGATTTTAGGTGAAGTAATTAGCCACCAGCTGCGGACGGGCTGCCTCACCACGTGCCCTTTCCCCTCCCATGCGCAGCGGCCGTGCTTGTGGTTGGGGATGTGGGGGCACCACCATGTCCACTGGCAGGCCCCGGCATGTTGCAACGTTGTGCAGGACACCTGCTGCCACTATGATCCTGCACACTACTCGGGGCGCGTATAGCAGCTGTCCACCAGAGTGGTCAAGGGAGCGAAAGCGTGACTTGAGCACTCTGAATGTGCGCTCCACTATGCCCCGGTTGCAATATGGGCTGTGTTGTATCTTACCTCGGGTGGTGTGGTGGGGTTCCGAATTGGCATCTTCATCATGTGGGTGTTCAGAGGGTAGGCACTGTCCCCTGGGGAGGTGATGATGGGTATCATTAGTGGGGTTGTGACATTATTCAGTATCTGACATGCATGCATGTGCAGGGGCATTTATACTCACCAAGCAGCCATGTATCGCCATGCCACCCAGCTTCTAGGTCCCGGTTTAGGGTTGACATTCTGTAAATGAAACTGTCATGGGTGGACCCTGGATAGTTGGCATATACTGAGGTGATGATTCCCTTGGCATCACATACTACCTGCATGTTGATGGAATGCCAGTGTGTGCGGTTTCTGTAGATGTGCTCAGTTGCCCTGGGAGGACGTAGAGCCACATGGGTGCAGTCAATGGCACCTAGCACTTTGGGGAAGTGTGCCTCCCCATAAAAATCCTGGACGACAGCCTGCCTTTCTGCAGGTGTTCTGGGCAGGTATATGTGCCTGCGGACTGATGGGCGTGCAGTCATGATGGACAACACCTGGTGCAGGCAGCGTGACTGCGTGGCCTGTGACACCACCCCCCCCACTATGGCACTTGTCCGCTGAAATGAACCAGTGGCCAAGAAGTGCAGTGCATTGCGCACCTTTTCCAAGGGGCTCAGTGCTTGGGAGCACAGGGTGGGTGATGTGAGGTCATCCTCCCACTCACTCACCAGGTCGAGTATTATGTGAGGTGGAAACCTGTACCTCCCATACACCTGGTCATCAGGCATCCCAAAAAGGCTGGTTCTGGGTGTAAAATTTCTGGCCCTGACTATCCTCCTCCTCCTCCTGCGGTATCCCACGACCACTGCTGCAAGGAACGGTATATTCATCTTAGCGTCTGAGCTTGTTTGTTGTTTGCGTGCAATTTCATGCTGCGCGGGTCCATGTATGCCTGCTTCCTGCTGGCGTACGTGTTTCCGGATTAGCACGTCTGTTTAGGCGCACGCGTTAGCCACGTTAGATTCCATGAATACGTGTTGTAGGCGCAAGTGTGGGCGTTCTGCGCATTTGACTCCTGTACTTCCCCGTGACGCCCACGTTTTCACGCATTGTTCCCCATTCCGCGTGTTACGCCCCGTGTTACGCCTACTTTTGTTGTGTGTGCTGCGCTATGTGCGCTTTCGCTGTGCGCGTTGCACACGCTGTTTGAAGACGTGTTTGCCAGCGTGCGCCACGCAGGATTATAGCGCACATCCATGGATTTACACGTGCACGGACTTCCATGAATCGTTTTGCGCGGGTTTCGCTGCGATTTTTGCACTTGCGTGGAATTTTTCAGCGCACATTAATTCCATGAATCAGCCTGATAGTCTAAAGGGTGGTCAGCCGACATGTGTTTGGAATCCATAGGTTCTTTATTAAGGCAGGTTTGTAATGTAGATCTGGGGCCAGATTACAGAAACTTTGCACCGGTGGAAGGGCAAAGTTGCACGGTATTAGCACTAGGGCAAAGTTTGCCCTATTTTTAGAACACTAGGACATATTAGAAAACTATTGCACCATGACAACTGCACCATGGCATTGTATAAGCACCTGGGAAAATAATTGCTCTAGTGCAAGAGAGATACATTTTGGATGCGTTTTTTCACCAGGGCAAAGTTTGCCCTAGTGCTAATACCATTCCTTATTAGCACTAGGGCAAACTTTGCCATGTTGCAATAATGTCGGGAAAATCTATCTTTTTTGCCCAAGAGTAATTTTTGCCCTGATGCCTAGACCATGCCAAATTGCACTTGACATGGTGCAATAGTTTTCTAATATGTCCCAGTGTTTTAAAAATTAGGGCAAACTTTGCCCTAGTGCTAATACCGTGCAACTTTGCACTTGCACCAGTGCAAAGTTTCTGTAATCTGGCACCTGGGCGTTATGAATATCTTTCAGTTCAGTGAGGCCGGTGACAGGGATCAAGCATGAATGACAGAGCCTCTTCCTGCAGCATACCTCTAAAAGAACTTTCTTTTACTTGCTTGGTTGTATTTACTAAACTAACAAATTCTGTACTAAACTTTTGGAAAAACTGCTTCAAACATTTTTTGTGTTTTGGGTTTTTATGTACTAAACCTACCAGCATATGCAACATAATATGTTTTACATGCTCCCTTTCCATATATTTCACAAAAACTGTTTGAATATATTTTAAAGAAGACTAGTATTTTGCAGCCACAACTACAACACACCATCTACTAACAACATACACTACTGTAACTGAAAGGTTCCACAGTATTATGAATAGGCAATAGTTTTCCTATTCTTTGAAAACGCTACAACACATTGCAAATCAGTTCACCATGACAAGTGCACTTTCCATGTTAAAAGCACCAGGAACAAAATTGCCCAAATGCAAAAAGATACATTTTTCATGCATTTTTGCATCAAGGCAAACTTAGTTGTACAGCTAGTACCATTTTATATAAGTCCTACTGCAAACTGTCCTGTGCTGCAAAAATGCAATAAATATGCATCCTTTTCACAATATACCGGGTTTTACCCTGTTGCTTATAATATGCCAAACTGTACTTGTCATAGTGCAATCATTCCATCAACACAGTTGACATACTTTAACACTCCACACATATCACAACTTTATTCACTCTTGTTTCCAATAACTCCCACTACCTTAATAAATAACAACTGTTGCGAATGAAACTACTTCACCATTACCACATATACCACCAAACATACTTTTACAATTACAGGAAAACAGAAGATTGACAAAGACAGCTCCAAACAAACAAAACGTTTCATGTCCTACAAAGTAAGTATATTAATGTAGGATGTATATCTCTCTAATTGTAATAACATACTTTCCATATATGTGAGCCTAAAGTATTATTTTCTAATCCCCAATACTATTTTTCACTGTTACACATTATATTGCAGCATTCACACTGTTTCCAATTCTATCTCAACATTGCTCTGCATTCAATACAGCACCAATTCCTTATAGCCTAACAACAAAACCATCTCTCATCAATTTCTATTCCACAATTTAATTTCTTTATTCCTACATACCTAAATCCACTGCAAGTCCTCAATTCCACCCCAACAGCTTTCACACACATTGCATTCCAAATTACTAACACACATTACCACACATGCAAACTCTATCCTGACCCCTTTTCATTTTCTTCCACACGACCCTCAAAGCTCTAAACTAAATCACACCATTACAGCAGCCACTGTTTTCCTCAACACATCATAATATGACTATTAAAACAAACCACCACTCCCTTATTCACTAACAGCAGTACTGCTCAACACATTCTACTATCTATAGTTTATTACCTATTCCCCATCCCATGGATATACTTATTTTATAAAACGCCACACAATTGCAATGTCATATTTACCCAAGATTATCCCACCTATACAGCTTCTTACTATTACAACCTTCCCAACTACACATATCGCCCCACCACACAATCGCACAGTGCTCTTTTAATCTCTACAATAACACCCGCAAACCCATCACTTGTGTACAATAATACATGCATAAACATTCCACAATGTTGAAAAACACATTTTCTTTTTTTCCCAACAGACACAACAGAATGCCTACCAAAAACCAACTCTGTAGAAAACAAAAAAGATATAGTGCAGATAAAAAAGGAACAAGTCATATAGTCATCTGCCTCTAAAGCAATTTATAGAAATCTTTCAAACAGAGCAGCTTGTAACCTCACTTAATTCAATGTAGACCAGCCAGAACTAGTCCCCTCTTTCAAAATTGTAAAAGTAAAAAAAAAGAAGGAAATCAGACATAAAAACGAACAAAAAATATGTACGAATGTTACTGTAGCCACAGTAAAACATTCCAGAAAGTCAATTTTACAAAAAGAATTCCACCGTAGAGTTCTTAACAATCTCATAAAAAATCTGAAAAGTCACGTTCTATGCTTAAAAACTACTGCAAAAAACAAATCCTTTAAGATCTGATTGACAGCACATTTCTATTAAAGAAAAAGTTGTTTATATTGATTCTAAACAGAATAAAACCACTAATTAATTAATTAATTACAAAAAGTTTTCTAAACATGTGCAATGTTAATATTGATACTGTTTCAAACTTCTCTGAAGGTGAATGGTATCACACAAGCAGCACAGAACCATATTTCAATGCAGAGGCTTATAAACATAACAAATAATGCCAATTATCATTGAAAATAATGGGCGAGTAGGAGTCACCATAATGGCAAAAGAAACACGTATGGAAAAACTTTACTCCAGCAAAATAGAGGACTATGAGGAATCCCAACTTTCAACCAAATATACCTTTTGTCCAAACAAGCCATCATGTGTTACAAATGGACGTGCAGCTCAATATTTAACCTATGCATACAATCATTCAATCATTTGTTACAATTCGTCAATATCTATGCGAACCTAAAAGACAAAAGAAAAATCAAAACATTACAAACCATAGACTCCTGCCCAGTATGCATCCACACTGGATCACAAGGACATTCACTAGCCTGCATTTCAGGAACTGCTTGCATAAAAAACTTTCTATCACATCAAAATGTTAGTAACACACCATTCCACAACAAAACATTCCACAACAAAACATTCTCCTACATGGAGAAGCCAAATTATTCCTTCAAGAAAGAGAACACATCCAAAGTAAATATTTTGGAACTGAAGTTTGGAAAACATCAGCAAAAATATTTTTACAAAAAGTGCACAAAAATAGTACACATGGCCTAAAAAATAGAAGACTATTTGGAATCCCAATGGTTCCACTTAGATTGATATCTAACAGCAGAAAATGAATACAAAATAACGGACCCCCTCAATAGTTTGAACACACTACAATACAAAGATTGACAATAACCAAATGCCATCACAGGCTATCATTAATAATTTCGAAATGGTCCCACTTCCAAAAGATCCCCCAATAACTTGTATGAGAGCATCATAATCCGAACAGTACACCCATTTTAAACTATAATATGCCTTCAACCCAAAATTGAAATATTGCCTCCATCTAAGTTACTAAAAGGCATTTGTGGCAAATAAGTGTATTTGCCACTAGATCTTAAGGAAAATGTAGAAACTCTAGGAGTGCAAAGGTCAGCATAACATTCTTTGATTGCACTTGTTAATGGTGTACTAACTCAAGACAAAAAAGTGGCAACAACTAATCAACGTAAACAAAGTTAGACTAGCCTTACAATATCTTAAAGAAAACATTGAACCATACAGAGATATGCACATAGAGGAAAACTGGCAAATTTAAATGTATGGATCCAATTACTGCAGCCAATATTTTAGACCAGCAAACAATTACCAAACTACATTTCAAAGACACCATAGAAGATGCATTTGAAACATATCGAAACTTATCAAATGTGTCAAATGTGTCAAGTCAAAGGATCCCCTTTGGGCATATGGGAAACAAGTGTAGAAGCATATTCTTTTCCTTCCCTTTTTCCTACAGTAAAAGGAGAAAGATATGATGAAGGATGCACACAAATCAGTGCGTCAGAATATCCCTTTTAGCAATGTATTTTGAAGACCCAAAATTCAGATACAATGTTGGAATACATTTTCTACCTCCTGTTCGAAAGCAAACTAGCAACTATGGGGTTGCACACACATTTAAAAGAGGCTCTCATCACTTAAACATGTGAATTACCCAACTGCTTCAAAAGATAAAAACAAAGATGGATTTGTGTAGTCAAGTATCAGAAATCTCTTGGCAAACATGCATGGTACAAAATAATACTGGTGTCCGATGTCATGCTGGTGTACGTTGTATGCTAAGGGACCTACGCCCTCTCACATGGTTTGTTACTTTAAGTTTTGCAGGATATGCCTGGGATGACTTGCATTGCTTCTTACGCTCTGCAAACCAAAATAAAGATGAAATAGGCAGAACACCCCCATGAAACCTCTTTTCTCTTAACCCTGTCAATGTTTCAAGTTACTTTCACAGTCACTTCATTGCCATGCTGCACTTCATCTGTAATAAAACCACCCCTCAATTTGGAGAAGTATAAAACTTCTTTTGGAGAAAATAATATTAATCTAGCAGAGTGACTGTTTTATGATTTATTCAAAAATACATTACCTGTGACATCCCTTCAGAAACCACAAATAGTGACCGACATACACAAATCTTACAATTCCAAAACATAAGTGTGGCAGTTTCTGCTGATGTTGATATAAAAACAAAGATAAAGTACTCTACCAAATGTCACTTTGGCTTCCCTAGACCATTTTCCAGCAAAAAACAAATACATAGCTTGATGTCTTCTGTTAGACACAATATAAAAGGGAAATCTAAAAACACATTCAACATTAAAAGGGACGAGGCATACACGTACATAAATGATTACAATGCAATCGCTGCCCTCTTGTGGAATGCAAATATAGACATACAATTACAATGCAGAAAATCCAACTACAGCTGAGAAGACAGAGCTGAAAGACCTTTGGGATCAAAAATTGTGCACCGTTGGTATACAAATGCTGTCACTAAGTAGCTGCAGACCATTTAACAGGTACACCGTTATATGGGAAATCTAAAAACATTGGACCTCATTACACGGATAGCGGAGAACCATGGCGCTATTAGCGCCATGGTTCATGCCGGTAAAATACCGGCACCGCCTTGGCGGAAAGGGGAATTGCCGCCCCATTCCAAGGTTGGCGGGGCGGTAATTCCCCCTTCCCTCATTGCCCTTCCCCATTCCCATTTTTGCCCTATACGGCATAATGGGAATGGGGAAGGCGCTAATTACGGTACCGCAAATTGTGGTACTGTAATTAGCTCCCTAGGTGCCTTTGCGGGTTGGTTTTTAACGCCTGCAAAAAGCAGGCGTTAAATCCCCCAACCCGCAAAGGGACCTCGTAGTAAGGCGGTAAGGATTTACCGGTACCGGTAAAATACCGGTACCGGTAAACCCTTACCGCCATCCGTGTAATGAGGCCCATTGTCTGGCTAAACCTTGGTCCAGGTTCATCACGAAAAAAGGGAACTAAAATCCTACCAAGAGATAGACACAATAGCCACAAATGATCCCAACAACCAGTACATTTCAAAACATCTATTTAATTGACATATACTATCAAAACATAAGTCTTGATATGGTAAACATGTGCCTGTATGACACAGCCCAAAAATACTCCTACTAAAACAATGTTATGCCAGATGAGACAAATCTTCAGTGTCAACTTAAGAACAAAGCCTATTAAACCCTCCCAAGACCTACCTAATTAATCATATCAAGTTATTTTTTAAATCTCCACAACATAGAGAACTTTATTACATGGCCATACTACAACTTTTCAAACTTTAGAGAAAATAAGATGAATTATTAAGTGACCATGACTAATTTGAAGCTGCAATCAAGGCAAACAAAAGCAGTATAACAAATGTCAATTTTAAACAATGCAGGCAAATGATAGATATGAACACTAGGAAGAGGAAGACATTGAAGCTCTATTAGATAAAGACACTCCAGAAGGCAGTCGACCTTCTCTTTCAGGAAGCCACAAATCATTTGGAGATCCACTCATTTTAAAAGAGGCAGAAATAGCCATGACTGAGGTAGAAAACAACATTTATCAATCTAAACAATCTGAAGAAGACTTGTCAGTGCTCAAACACACTTAAATAATGAACAACTCACCATTTATCTATAAGTCACTGAAGAATTTAAACATGGACTTCAACATGAAACTATAACGTGTAGCTTTAATAATTATAAACCTCTGCTCCTGTATATAAGTGATGAATCTGGTTCTGGCAAAACCATCTTAATTAAAATAATCAGCACATTTCCACAAGACTTAACAAACAACATTTCACCTGTTGTAACAGCCCCCACAGGTCTAGCTGCCAAAGGTATAGGAGGCGTAACCTTACACTGACTGCTCCTCCTCCCAGTAGAAAACCTATACTAATTAGATAGCTACAAATTATCAGCAGAAGCTGCTACTGAAGTATGTAGAATTCTGAAACAAATGAATGTCCTCCTGGTTGATGAAGTAATCATGGTTTCCAACCTCATGCTGGTTTCAATTCATCTTAGAATGCAAGAAGTCCTAAAAAGCGACTGCAAATTTTTTTTTGAGGAAAACATGTTATTGGTTTTGGAGACAGTGCACAGTTAACACCAGTAAAAGATCATCCCATTTTAAAACATTAGGGCACAAACAATGCCATAATACACTTGGCAGCATTGGCACTGGAAACAATTTCTCTACAGAAAATTAACTCAAAACATGTGTCATTCTGCAGATCTAACCTATGCTAACATTTTTAAAAGCATTAGAATGGTCTGCTTAATAAAGATGCACAATCCATCTTAAAAACAACAGTAATCCATGAGTTGTATGGAAAAAAGACACCGGCCCTGATGTCATGGAACAATTTACTCAGCAAAATGTAAAATGCACGTGCTTAATGCCAATGCTTGCAAACTAGCCAATTCAACTATACGTTGTTGAAAAAAGAAATAAAACCCATAGTGCATATCAGCTACACAGACAAACTAGAAGTGCACAGTATGACACTCTCTTCTATGGGCTTCATTACGAGTCAGGCGTTAAGGGGTTAACGGCGCCGTAAACGGCGCGGACCCTTAACGCCTCATTACAAGGTCCCTTAGCGGCATGGTGATTTTAACGCCTGCTTTTTGCAGGCGTTAAAATCGGTTACCAGACATTTGGTCGAAAAAAATTGGTCGACCAGACAAATGGTCGAACCAATTTGGTCGAAAACCAAATGGTCGAATTTTTTTTATTTTTTTATTTTCACCCCATTTTTTAATTTTTTGGGGGGCCCCCCCACCCCCTTTTTTTCTCTAAAAAACCCTTTTTTTAAAAAACGAAAACCCGAAAAATAAATATATAAATAAAAAAGAAATTCGACCATTTGGTTTTCGACCAAATTGCGTCGACCAAATGTCATTCGACCAGTTTTTAGTCGACCAAATGACTGGACACCGTTAAAATCCATGGCGCTAAGGGACCATGGTGCTAATTACGCCACTGTAATTTACGGTGGTGTAATTAGCGCCTTCCTCACTCCCATTATGCTCTATGGGGCAAAAATGGGAATGGGGAAGGGTAAAATGGGAAATGGGGATTTACCGCCCCACTCACCTTGGAATGGGGCGGTAAATCCGCCATCCACCATGGTGTAAACATAGTTTACACCATGGTGGTAAGGGTACGACCCAGGCGGTAACTTACCGCCTGGGTCGTAATGATGTCTTATGTGTCAACAAGCAACAACAAGACTAAATAACTTAGACAAACGTATCTCCAGCAAAGCTTGATTAGAACAACTATTAACTATGTGTCTAAGGTGTAGAGCAATTCTATAATGTAACCTTTATGTTGAACAGGGTTTATTCAATGGAGCAATTGGTACAGTTGTTGGATTCCAAACATATCCAAACAAGAACAATATTTAGTTTGTCAACATCCACTTTGACAAATGTACAGAAGTTTAAAGAATAGGCGGCACAATAGCACATTTCCTTCACTTTAAAGACATATATGTACGCAGAGAACAATTATTTATATCTTTTGCATGTGCTGGCACTGCACACAACTTGCAAGGTCTAACTCTAGACCACGCACTGATCGACATTGGCAGCATAGTCTTCAAAGAATGGATAAGTTATGAAGCACTTTCACATCTCCGTACACTCAATGGTCTATTCCTGTTTTACTTTGATGCAAACAAAGTCAACGTTGACATTCATTGTATCCTAGAATAAAACAGTCTATGATCACTATACACCCTCATCTAGACATCTACCTCAAATAACAAAAATGTTAAACAGTAACTAATAAAAACATAAGCTATACGAGAACTCCCTGCAATACCCTCTTTACAACAAAGTAGAACTGCTGCTCCATCAAATAATACACGCCCAAAAATATCTAGTCCAAATAAAACTGCACCTCTATCAAAAGACGAAGAAAGAAATGTGTGTTGTCAACAAAAAAATAGGGTCCTGTCAAAGGATACAGTGGCACAACTCACTGGTCCATTTAAATTCATCAACACAACTGGAGTAAATTGCCATGGAAATTTAGTAATCAATCTTCTTCCAATTGTCACCAATTGTTCACAACATTGAGTTAATCGGCTCAGACCAGTTGTGTTTGCAAATGCTTGTCCTTCATTCAAATGCCACAAATAATCCTGACAGCACCTACAATGTCTCAGGCATAAGGCAGGATTTGCACTACTGTGCAGGAATGGTAAAATTCAGCATAAACACACAGGAAGATCCACAATAGTCCACATGTTCTTACTACAAGTGCTAGAAACCAAACACATCCCTATGAATGAAATTTTACAGATGTCATACATGTTATGCTCTTTTTGCAATTCAGACAATCGCTCCAGCATACAAATAAATACACATGGTTAATATATCATACTAATTCTTCTAAGGTACAATGATGATGCTACCAAAAATAATGGTAAACTCAATAGCTTTACACATGCCCAAGTATCTCTTGGGAATAAAACCTTCACAACAGTAGGCATAATCTACCACACTGGTGCCACTACCACTTCAGACCACTATACAGCATATGGAAAAAAATAAGTTGTTGATTTGAATGTAACTACACTCCCATTACTCCAAACATAGGTTACCAGCAAATCTAACACATTCCTACCTAATAGTCTTACAACCCAAATTTACCCACTAAATTAAACTACAATACACAGTCAAAATATGCCAATGGGTATTTAACTACTTTAAACATACCCTTCATTACAACACACATCAACATGCCATTACAGTTATACTTACAAAATACATCTATAGTACTACAATAGTACTTTTAAAATCCAATAGAGTTAGAATACACCAATGGGTATATTACTACTTTAACCATACCCTTCATTACAATACACTTCAAACATACTATCACATTTATACTTATATAATATATCCATAGTACCACACCTATGTATTTTGTAACAAGCATATACTTTAAAACCATTTAAGTGCCTCAAACTGAGTGTAAATACAGTATTTTTTTAATGCACCATGGATTTGTTTTCCAAACGACCCAATGATTACTTCATGTTAATACTACAAATGTGTACGACACACACATTTTGTACCCACCATAGTACATAAAATGTAGTATTTAAGAGGGTAATAAAGTAAACCTATAAGCACAACTGTATGTAATTAAAGGTTTTAAGGCATACATTTTTCTTAGAGAAACAACCACAGATTCCAGCCTTCTTACCATATTGAACTAACTATCCACACCCAGTATCAATTACTCTTGGCATATTACTATAGCCATATATACGAAGGACAAAGTATCATACATTTCACCAACGTATCCAATTCTACAATACAGTCTTCCTACAATATTCAAGAAAGCATCCATCCCCACCTATCAAGATAGTACTGTAGCAAAATCACCAAGGACAAAATATTATAACCATACACAGTGTCCACAATTGTGGACTTACTATGAATACCATATACACTTCAACAATGTTGTTCTACCATATTGCAAATACTGTACACTCTCCATAGTGTAGCCATAATGACTATACACATATAAATATGGCCATTGCAGGCCATACCCCCAAGAATCTGTACACTGGCAACAGCCACAACAATAGAATGGAATCATATCATGAATACGCACAATACACCTTCAAATAACATGACTCATCCAGAACCCTTCCAAATCCCAATAGTGTCTGCAAACACATGTCTGTGGAAAAATGTTTGTGTCTGTGGCTCAGAATAGGTCCGAGATAGCAATTCCCAAGATGCAAGCAGTATACTCACAGATTAACAAGAGCACAACAAGCCTTTTTTAACCAGGTGCGGTATAACAGTAAGCCAAAAGACTAAGTGGTAATAGAGGGCATAACACACACATTAATATTACGAGAAATCTCAATAAATAAGAGGTTAATCTATTCCAAACATGGTCCCATCGCAGAGGCCATTCATTATATGCAAACACAGATAGGACACCTGCAATACTCCCTACCCATGCACTTAGACATGAGGTAGCAAACAAGGGTAAACACACAGGGATTGCCCGGTCTCAAGGCCTAAGAATGAGGGATGGTATTTTCTTACCGCCAAAAATAAAAGTAATTTAGCAATAATCACTCCTTACATTTAGATTGGGTTGGTAATATGGTAGTATAGTGGTGAGCATTATTTCAGTACACAGATATATTTAGTTGGTGTGCATTTTTACTTGTGGGCATGATTTCTTTGTTTATTTGTGGCCCCAACATCCAGATCCCCTTATTTCTGTTTAGATTGTTTGTGTGATCACTAGAGAGACCTCAGGCCTACATTTCAGAAACACCACATTTTCATATGGAGTGCCACCTTGGGCTGCTCTCACTGATTTATCTACACCAGCGAGTTAAATCATGTGGTATATCACTAATTTATTTACATTAGTGAACTATATCCAGAAGTCTCTCTTTCTGCTGACTCATTTACCTCCAGCAGACTATTCCATTATGTCCCACTCAAATGTCACACACACATATACTGAGAGGAACCATGCACACAGCTATTTCACTGCCAAGTCTGATTTTTAGCTACCTTGTTCTTTCTGTTTTATCTACATGAACATTGACAAATGCACTGTCTAAAATCTTCCCCATATTACCAGTGCTATAATGATAGATGCACCAAGAAAAGAAAAAAAAAGAAAAACACACTACCCGTCTGTTTTCAGATATTTTAGTGTATCATAAACAATTGCATTTCAACACCATTTTACCCTTTTTACAGAAATAACTGGAAGTTTCACAGCAGTAGAAATATTCACTTTACTTTATCTGTAACAAAATGAAAAGGAATACAGCAAGAGAACACTCAATTTGCAACATTAGACATGTTGATTAAATCCAGGAATTTCCTCTTCTACTCTGCCTGAATAGGTTTCGCACACACACACCGCCCCCGCACTCTGCAATATATTTACCAAGCTTGTGCTACATGCAAATTCCTCAGGCTGGACGCCTTCTGGAAATGGCTCAGTGCCCCCTCTTAAATCACCCCAGCGAGGACGTGCATCTGCCATCACTCAAGCCAGGGCTTATTGACTGGAATTTCCCAACCTGTGTAGCAGTGCACTGGGACCTTCTTCTCAATCAGGAAACTACCCAGCCACACCAGCCGAGTCTTTCTCCCAGCTGTGCCAAATGCCTTCTCCCTTTCTTTCTCTCCGAGATTCATCAGAAGACCTCTGTTACCGCCTACATGATGACATTCAACCAATAAAATTCTATCATGTCCTACCCTCTTTTTTAAAACAATGGTTTACTTTTACAGCAAGAAACTGTAACAAAACTGATTTCCTGCTTATTCGAGTTTTTGCTTCCTGCAAATACTGTGGACAGAGCACAGAGAAAAGCAAAAAGAAAAAAAAAATCGGGATGCACGATTAAAATGAGCCTGTCTTTTCTGCCTCATTTTACACTGGAGAACACATTACGATATTAAAAGTTAGAATTATGTTAGTACTGTTAATGGTGTTAATTCATTAATTTGCTAATGTGTCTCCTGCAACAGAGGCATTTCAGATAAGAAAAAAAAATTGCATTTTACATGTAAAAATTGTTTGCATTTTAGATGTAGAAATTGTTTTTTACTGAATAGCCTGTCTTCATTTACATGTCCATGTCACACTGGCAACACATGCCTTGCTGTACCGCATTATAGCAATGCATTAAACCCATGCAGTGGCGCTGCATAAAAATGCTAAATAAAATAATCTTACATATTCCCTCCTTTTTTTTTTTGAGAATTCGGCTATGATCCAAGCCAATTGGAGAAAAAAAAAACAACTTGCTCTTTTTCTTCCTTTAAAATGTATACAATCCAACGAAATGAATATCCATATGTGAAAAATGAAAATCGAAATATCACTGTTCAATCATAATATTAAAACTCATTTTTGAATCCATTAGTTCTTATAAAATGTTCTACACCTTTCTTCCCAATGGAAGTGTCCATAGTTCAGTGTCTTACTTTGCACTTGAGTTCAGTCACAAAATAATAAAATAAAACAAATAGCTAAAATAAAGAATTAATATAACAGATTAAAATAACTAATTAAAATAATAAATACTTGGAACTCCACACTCCAGGACACTTGTCTGCCTCTGATATGTCCCGACCGGCGATGTCACACCATTTGTTTCATTCTGGTGCTCTTCCATCTTGGTACTCTTGGATCCTTTTCCATAGAATTCATCTTTTCTTTGGCATTCCGGTAATTTTGTCTTCACCTCCACCCAGAGGCAGGCATCATTCGGTCTTCATCCAGGGGACTCCAGGACTCCATCGTCTCCCGTGACCTCCAGTACAAATATGTTAATATTCTAAATCAAATAGAAAAGAAACAAATTAACTATATAGCACAATACTAATTTCACCCTTTTGCCAAAAATAAAACATGCTTTGTGAAACATTTCGCCCTTTTTCTTTCGCCTTCTGAAATTAAGCACAGGTTAAAAAGAAAACAATCATACATAAAACAGCATTCAATATTTAATACATTTTCATTCTGCACACCAACTCCATAAACTTCAGCTTCTTATTTATTTATATATTTTTTTTTCATATAGACATATATTACAGTGTTTATGTGCCATTATAATAATCAACCATCTTTATTTAACTTCTCTGTCGCTACCTTCTGTCTGGACCGACTTATTTCACTGTTTATGTTCAAGGGACTTTATCTGTTTCTACACGCTCAAGGCGTTTAACTTCATGTCTGGGATGGCATGGCTTAATCTGATTCACATGTTCTGTTGCTGTTTCACCTTCACTCTTTAAAATTTTATAAACCACAGGAGAGATTTTATCTATAATTCGGAATGGACCCTGCCAGGCTGCTAGGAATTTGGAATTTTTCTGTTTTTCTTTTTCCAAAATGAAATTTATACACCTGATCCCCTACACAGTATTCCTTTACTGTTTACTTTTTATCATAATATGATTTGGCACTGTCAGCAGCTCTTTCTAGATTTCTCTGTACAAAAGCAAATGCATGGTGTAAATGCTTCCTCAGTTCATCAATGTATTCATGAATTGTGGATGCACTCACAAGTGTCTGCTCATGTGTTCTGTATAGCAGGTGTTGTGGCAACACCATTTTCCTACCTGTCAAGACCTCATGGGGGCTAATACCTGTTGCTTTGGCAGGAGTTGATCTGATTGCCATCAAAACCAAAGGTAAACATAAATCCCAGCTGGAACCTGCCTCTGCCACAAATGTCTTTAATATGTCCATGACAGACCTATTGCCCCGTTCAACTCCACCTGAAGAAGCCGCCCGATATGCAATATGTAGTTTTCTTTTCACACCCAGTATTTGCCATACCTAACTCATTAGAGCACTAGTGAAATGACTTCCTCTGTCTGATTCAATTCTTTGTGGCAACCCGAACCTCGAAAACACATGATTCACTAGCAATGTGGCTGCTGTTTGCGCACTACAATCTGGTGCAGGAATACACTCAATCCATTTCGATATCAAACACACCACACTTAAAATGTAACGGTTCCCTCTGCTCGACCTCTTCACAGGCCCTACATAGTCTATTTGCAAATCTGACCATGGAAGAGTTAGTCCTCTTTTCATTAATGGGGCTCTATGCATTGGTGAAACAGGTTTAAATTAGGCGCATACTAGACATCCTCTAGTATATAATTCTACATCTTGTGGCCAATACGCATAATCTTTTAGTATTTCCAATGTTTTCTGTGAACCTCTGTGGCCTGCAGTTATAGCATCATGTGCATGGTGTAGCATTAACCCTCTGAATGAAAGGGGTACCACCCATTGTATCTGTCCTGTTATGGACTCTCTAACCATGAGTCCATCCTGTAATCTAATTCGTTTTTTATTTTTTAATAGCACCCTCAAGTCTTCTTTTCCCACACAATCATTTTCTGTTAAAGGATTTTGTTCAGGATCAAGCAAATGATTATAATAGATTCCAAACATTCGATCATTCTTTTGTCCCTCAATCAAATCTTGGTCTGGTGTATTGTAACTCCATTGTACCACTGGTTGCTCTGTCGCCTTTGGTGCTTTAGAACGTGTTACTGCATCAATCTGTATTTCACCCAGTAAATGTTCAATAGGTAGTAATTCTCCCATCACAGCCCCAATTTTAGCCAGGTGATCTGCCTTATCATTTCCCTCCTTATCCTCCCCTGGAGTTTTTAAATGCCCACAAATTTTTCTCCAGTATATTGTCAAATCATTTTCTGACACCAATTTATCTATGGCTTGTATCATTTTCTCATGTTTAGTGGCTTTTTGTTGTATGTAATCATGCCTCTCTCTTTCCAGCCAGCTAAATATTCCACAAAACTATTTCGTGCATAGTCAGAATCAGTCACTAGGACAATTTCACTGAATTTATTATCAACTGCAGTAGCAATTGCTTTATAAATGGCTGCCAATTCCGCTACTTGACTGCTCCTAGCTCCAATGCTGGGAATGCTTTCACATTTCAACCAGACATTTCCTATTCCTGACACTAATTGTTTATTACTGTCATTTTCAATGTGAAAAGCACAACCATAAACATATACAGTTGGCAACTCCTTGCATGTCTTTTCATCAAAAGCTTTGTGTGATGATTGTTCAAATTCCTGTAAATTATGTTCCACTTCTAGTTCGTTTGATACTTGTTCAGCTGCACAGTCATGTAAATCTGCTAAACCCTGAGCGATTGGGCTCTTTTTATTTTGTCCATATCTCACTTCTACAGGAAAACCCTGTAATGCCAGCGTCCATGAAGTGATTCTGGACTGCGCTAGATTACCTGACCTAATTCTTTTACTCTCTAAAAATTGCAAAGGTTGATGATTTGTTTCAATAATCACCTTTTCTCCCTGAACAATGGGGCGGAAATACTGTAGCACCCACACAGTGGTTAATAGGGCTTTTTCACATTCATTAAATTTCATTTCAACTTGTGAAAATGCCTTACTTGCATAGGCAATGGTTTTGTGATTCAAATAATGTTTTTGCGATAATACTGCTGACATACAATGTTCAGAGAAACCTATTTCTATAAAGAAATCCCTAGCCTTTATGGGGTACGCTAAACATGGTGACTTTACAAGACATTCCTTCAATTTGGCTGCTGCCTCAGACTGCTCTTTCTCCCATTTCCAGGGCACATTTAGTTTTAGACAAAGAAAGGGGTTTTTTCCAGTCTTGCTGCGCCGACACCAAAAGATACTACAAACTGCTACAATTGCAGGTTTATTGTGGTTTGAAAACAGCCTGACACGTGTTTCGAGCGATTCTTGCTCTTCATCTGAGGCTTAAAGTTGTTTAGACGAAGCCTTGGCTTGCAAGTGTTATTTCTTATTAATTCTATAGCTTCGCTATCAGAACGAGCTCAGAGGGGCTCGTTCCGTTCCGTCATTTTAGACCACCAGGTCCAAACTCTTCACTGAAGAGATTTCCGCAACAGCGAAGCTATAGAATTAATAAGAAATAACACTTGCAAGCCAAGGCTTCGTCTAAACAACTTTAAGCCTCAGATGAAGAGCAAGAATTGCTCGAAACACGTGTCAGGCTGTTTTCAAACCACAATAAACCTGCAATTGTAGCAGTTTGTAGTATCTTTTGGTGTCGGCGCAGCAAGACTGGAAAAACCCCCTTTCTTTGTCTCGTATTTCACAGTGGTATACCTGGGCAAGGTATCCTCAACATCCAGTCCACTGCAGCCCCCCGTTTACCTAATTTATGGTGCAAGCGCATCGTTCTACTCTTGGTTTGTTTTGCCCACCCACCTTTCCACATTTAGTTTTAGCAGTTTAGTCAATGGTTGAGTGATTTCAGCATAATTTTCAATGAACTTTCTGTTATAGCCTGTCATTCCTAATAAACTTTTCACCCCTTTCACATTTTTAGGGTCTTTTAGTTTTTGTATGGCCTCTATTTTCTTCTTTTGTGGATTTAATCCATGTTCAGTTACTTCATGGCCTAGAAAATTCACTTTTTTCTTGCACCATTGTGCTTTTTGTAAAGATACTTTGGCGCCTGCTTTCTGCAATTGGCCAAGAACATGTCTTATTTCATCAAAATGGTTTTTTAAGCTTTCATTTTTTATCAGGACATCATCCACATAAACTATGGTTCCTCTTTCCGCTGCATCAGGCATGGCCTTCCTCAAAAATATTCCACATTCAC
Source organism: Ambystoma mexicanum (assembly GCF_040938575.1). Taxonomy (NCBI): domain Eukaryota; kingdom Metazoa; phylum Chordata; class Amphibia; order Caudata; family Ambystomatidae; genus Ambystoma; species Ambystoma mexicanum. The sequence continues at coordinate 604,565,803 of NC_090930.1, read as the reverse complement.
TTCCACTATTAACGTACCCGAACGGAGTTCTAACCCATGCGTATTGAGTCCTGTCAAATGTAAAGGAAAATAAATTCTGTATCTCCTCTGCCAATGGCACACCCCAATATCCAGAGGTGAGATCTAATGTGGTAAAAACTTTTCAACCATGTACCTGAGCTAGGCCCTGATAAATGAATGGCAGTGGCCATCTGGACACTGGTACTCTTTTATTTAACTCCCTCAAATCTGCACATAGCCGCCATTGACCATTTGGCTTTAACACACCTAAAAAGTGTGTGTTGGATGTGCTATGGATAGGCCTAATGATTCCTCACGATTCTAAATTTTTAATAATCTCTGCCAATGATTCTAAACATGCCATTGGTAGTCTATACTGGCGTACAAATACTGGACCTCTGCTACACACATTCTGTGTATGATGGCATTGCCCATGTAAAAGTCATTTTGTGCTCCACTCACTATCCATACATTATGGTAAATTGTTTTTTGCCCAATACTAATTTTCAGCATGCATCTTCCTGCAATTCGGTTTTCAAAGTCTGGACTGTCCAACCCAGAAACATACTGGTTTTTAATCCTAAATTTCGGGATCTCCTCCCTCTCCATTATTTTTTGCAACAATTTCTCATTAATGAAGCTCCTTTCCTCTTCAAGCACTAAAGTGGCTTTTATTGTTTTAAAACAGTCACTTATACCAACATGAACCCATGGTTGCTCATCTTCCATGTGCATTTCAGCAAGAGTGGTAATGTGTTTTTCTGAACCTACTTTGGGAGCAGTATCCTGTTTGTATGTCTTTTCCTTTAAATAAAAACGTAAGGTGTGCTCATCTATGGCAGTCTGCCATTTTTTCCTTGGGTCCAACTATATTTGTACAGGTAGTTTTTCATTGTAGCTCTGCATTTTGTCTTGACACATTAATATAACAGTGACACTAGGTATACAACTATTCTGGAGATACACCTCCACTGCATCATTTGTTTTGGCAACGGTGTGACAATCATTTATGTTGCTGTTTTTTGATTTTAGTTTCCTAGGTCTCAATGGTTTTTTGGTTAAGGACCACAGCACTCCATTTACCCCATCTATGAGAGGAGACAATCTTTTCAGGCAATCTGTCCCCATCAGAAATGGAATTTCACAAAGAGATGTGATTAATACCTCTTGTTTCATTCTGTGTTTTCCTATTTTTATGTCAACCTCAGTTATACCTAAAATGGGCACCTCCTCCCCGTTAAAGTTATGCACTGGACCTTGATTTTCCTTCACCGTGATCTGATTCTGTGGGGATCTCCCTTCATTGATACTCTTAACCAGCTCCTTAGACATAATTGTGGCCAGTGCGCCAGTGTCAATCATTGCAAATGTTTGGCATTTTTCTTCTACAGTGATGGGAGCATAATACCTGTATTCAACTTCCTCTAACACACATAAGAAGTGTGAATTCATACTGATTTCGGGGCTCACCTTTCTCAGGCCTTTTTCACTTTTGGCTAAACACATTGGTAAATGGAAATACATTTTTCCCTCCTTTTTGTTCATTTCTGCGCGATAGACATTTCTCCATGTTCACAGTTTTTTTGGAGTGTGGCCACTGTTCGCCTATCCATTCAGGTATCATCAGGTGCCACATTACAACCCTCCAACTGAACATGTGTAACAACATCATTCAGCAATCTGTCATTGTTTAATTCTGTGCATTTGTGATCATTTAGTGTGGTACCAGCCCTTTCAGCCTCTTCAAAAATATGTGGCTCAAATAATTCTTCAGGTGATTGACCTGTACCCTCCTTTTGAGTATTTCCTTTTTCTGCCTGTGTTTGGTCATTGTTCTGAGTGTCCAGGGAAGAAATTATAGCATCCCCACTTACTCCCTGTTTACTGGTATTCCCCATGCATGAGTCATTTTTATTAAATCTGTCTCTTTGTTCTTTTGGAGTTTCAGGTTTTCTTATTTCATTTGTACAAATCTTCAATGTTTGATTTAGTTCTAGGTTAAACCGTACCTCTCTGTTAGAAGTATTTGCACTTTCTGTTACATGTTCATTTACTGGCATTTTTACTTTTAAATCATTAGACATCTCAGAGTCATTATGCAAAATTACATCAGAGCAATCTGTCTTTTCGGCGCTGTATGTATCCTGAGTACTTAGTCAGTTTTCAGAAGCTCCCAGGTCATTGCTATGACCATCTGCCCCCTCCTTTGATGGCTGTTTTTGTACTGTACAGAGACTTCCTATTTGTTCAGCCAACATCTTCACTTGGGCCTCGAGACACTGGAATCTTTCCATCTCTCTAGAATCCTCTCTCTGTGGCCTAGATCGATATTGGTTGTTTTCTCCCCGATTGGATCTATTCTGATACCTCTCAGGTGAGTGATTTCTATTGGGATGGTTTCTGAACTCCTCTTGATTCATTTGTGGAGGGGAGCGGGGTGCGCCCATCCTTTGGTTATAGTCCCCTGGTGGGGAATCATTGTACTGCTGTGGGGTGTAATTCATGTTCTGTCTCATGTCCTGTCTCTCATGTTGTGGGTACTGGCTCCTATGTTGATTCCCATTATCAGCAAATCGATCCACATATCAGGGTCTATCCTGATTACCATATATCATGGTGTTGGGATCAAATTTGCTCTGTGTCCCAATGTCTGGTAGGGACCATCATTTCTTTGATCTTCATTTTGTCTCTGGTTATTGTTCATATTGGACATATCAGGCCGATAGCCTGCCCGGGGCCTATCTCCTAAATACCTGGGGCTGATGTAGCTCTCCCTATTACTAGGATCATGTGATTGAAACATTGGTGCAGAGTGTGATGACCTTTGTTGATTAATCCTTTGTTCAGGTGCCGAATTATTTTTACCTAGACTTTGAGCAGACTCAAGGGACATTTTGGCTGACCTGATTTCCATCACTGTTGCTGAGGGTTCTTTAGATTTAGGTCTAGTATCTTTCATTTTATCACTTTCTCTACCCTGACAATAGAGTACCTCATAATAGTTTTGTGCTTTGATGCACAATCCACTCAAGGGACTTGTCACGATTAAATTCACGGACCAATTGAGATATGATGTCTTTCTGTAGCCCATAGAAGTAGGCAGTTTTAAATTCATTAGAATTGGGGTCAAAAGATACATCAAAGCGAGAAAATGCTCTTTTTAAGTCTTGTAAAAACTGGCGAGGGGATGTATTAGGCCCAGCACTGATTGTGTAAGCAACTTTCTTTGCCTCCTGTAATGACTGGAAAGAAGAAAAATGACGACTAATTTCTTTTTCAACGTCCTAATGTCATATTCTGCTGTTCATTTAATTCCCTTATGATGCTGGCCGTCGGAGCATCTACATTTAAATGAAAATACTGCCTGTACTGTTCCTTAGGGATCTGGAGGGCTTTAAAGACGTTATGAACCGCTTCTAAGTGATCCTCAATGCAGCACTCCCCTCCCTTTTTAAATGGTTTGATCAGGGCTGTAATAGATTTCATTATCTTTATGGGGCTACTGGTTGCAATGCATGGAATTGCACTACCTGGTGACTCAACCCTGGTTCCAGGTGTATGGAATTGGTGGCGGCCCCCAATGGGAGTATCAAATCCCCCAAGGGCGCTGCAACCAAGTTCAGTCACCGGCCCAGTCACTGGAGCACTAGCTCTTTGGGTAGAAATAGAATTCACCTCCACTCCATTGAATGTAGTACCCTGCCGCCTCTCCTGGGACCTGGGAATACACATTTGCTGTTCTAAGTCCTTACACTTTTTAAGGAGCCTGTCTGCTTCGTTTTGCAAATAGTTGTTTTCATCACTCATTTTATTAATTACCTCCTGCATGTCGCATTTGCATTTGGCATTCATTAAATTCCGTATTTCGCTTGTCTCTTTCTTGAAGCATTTTAATCACCTGTTGTTCTACATTTTGGAGGTCACTTTCTTTTTTAAAATGTTCTTTTTGTAAAACTTGCATCTCTGAAACCACCTCATCTTTATCTTGTCTAATGTGGTCCACTAATGCTTTTAAGTGTACCAATTCTTGCTCACTGTCCTCAAACTGTTTCTTGCTTTTGGTCAATTGAGCATCAAAATCTCTGCATTTTAACTGGATGTCTTTTTGGCATACATCCAACTCTGTTCTTAACATTTCCTCTTTGTTACTTGCCCCATCTAAGTCAGTCTTTAACCTGTTAATTAGCTGGGTATCATTTTCCTGCATTCGCAGGGACCTATTCAAAATAAACCAGATCTTGGCGCATAGCCGTATTAGACAATCTTTCTCTGCATTTTTATCGGCTGCATTCAATAACCTTGTAAGGCAGACCTAAATTATGCTGCCTTCTGCAAAAATATTGTCTAGTTTTTCTTTCTGCACCTCACCCTGAATGCGGTCATGCCATTCTGAGGTACTATTCGATGACCACGTCCCATGTGCAAATAACTTTGCCTCTAAATATTGCACTAGGTCTGAGAATGTGGTTTCCCTTTGTGACATTCTGAAATTCGTTTTTAGAGACACACTGCTATTATGAAATGGATTCCCTTTTATGTACAGATGGCAGTGTGAGGCACACTTGCCACGCCCAGTAGGTGCTCTGTGATCACTTTCCCGGCCTGCAACACAATAAGAGGTTAATCTATTCCAAACATGGTCCCATCGCAGAGGCCATTCATTATATGCAAACACAGATAGGACACCTGCAATACTCCCTACCCATGCACTTAGACATGAGGTAGCAAACAAGGGTAAACACACAGGGATTGCCCGGTCTCATGGCCTGAGAATGAGGGATGGTAACTTTTTATTGAAGGAAGAATGTTCCACAGGCCTCATTCCTGGCTCATATCCTGATAACCTGGTGACCGAAGGTTGGTAAGCCAACCTATAAAAAATCCTTTGAGACATGCAATCTATCAAGTGGTATGCCAACTAACCTCTGCTGTGAATATGATGTTGTTTAACGTTTCAATATGAGGTGTTCCAGGTTCCAGGTGGAGTCATCAGATATGTCCAACCCAATGTATTTATTTTTTTATTTTTTTATTTTAGCAATGAAAATGTTTAACACTAATGATTCTATATGTAGTCAAACCCACTAACCTATCCTGTTCCCCGTAGGTTTGTAAATGGATATTATCTTATCACATCATTTATGACATATATGTAGCATTAAAGCAACTGTTTTGATAAGTAGGTTGAGAGTGACAATATTTCAATACTTACATGCTGTCCCAGCTTTGTTTCAGTGGGAATAACATTGGTTTTTGCTGTGCACTTTGTCTACTCCATCATTGAATCTGGTTTGGATGGACTCAATTAACTCTGGGTCTATTACAGATGTTGGGCCACCTTAACATTTGGCAGCAGAAGATGGTCAGCTAAGTGTCATCAGATGGTTGCAGAGTCCCTGGCGTGTCTGAGGAATGCAAAGGGGACATGTGGAGAACAGGATTAAATGCAATAGAGAGACATTGACAGGTGTCCCTTTTGAATAAGTCCTGTCTGGTTCTCTCTGGCTGCTCCATAGGGCGTGGAGGGCAACAGGCTGATACGGGAGACTCGAGGCCGAAGACCTTCAGCAGATTCCTGGACGTAAGAATGACATAGGCATGGCAAAACAAGGGAGGGAGTGTATTGTATATTGTGGGTTTTGTGAAGAAATAAGAAAGTGACCAAGATAAATCTTTTATCAAGGATTGTGTAAGACCACATGTTCAGCCTCCTTATGGGCCAGTATTAAAAAGAGAAGGATAATTTACTGAGAGTTGAGAAGACAGCTGCATTTTATTGGCGTATTTATTGCCCACACCAACCTTGTGTTGTGAGATAGTTTAGGATTTTCTTTGACATTGTGGATGACATGAAGTTGTGGTATGCTCCAAGGAGTGTGGTCTGATGTGGGAGCAGTGAGTTAGGGCTACTCAGAGCATGAGTGGAATTTGTGGTGGCACTCAGAAAGGTTGAGAGATGCAGAAGATGTGGTTTCAGGGAGAGAAGGCTGTGTTACTTTGTGGAGAAATAGTGTGGGGAGCGCTGCGTAAAGGAGGTAAAAAGGTGAGAAAGAATTGAAGTAAAGTTTGGTAATCATTGGTAAATTGTGGTTTTGGTTATAATCCTGGAAGATACCCCAATTAATCACTTATGTAAGTAATTTCCCCGATATAAGGACAAAATAGTTAAGTAACATATGGAATGGATTACAGACACTGCGGGCAAAATGTTCATGCCCTGGCAGCAGCAAGACACTCATTCGAAGACAGTACTGCAACACATGTGCACCTAATTACAAGTCGCTTATAAGGGAAAACAGTAAAAAAACAGACTAGGTATACTTTAGTTATGGAAAATGTTCGGGGAAGAGGTGGTGGACCCAGATACGAAAGAATGGATGCTTAACCAGCATGACGAAGGGTATATGATGTTATGGCTCCTCCTCCTCCCGAGAGCAGTGCTCTGCCCTTGACTGCACAAGGATTATATTCTATACAAGCATTAAAATCAGCAGCAGGATATGTTAATCCCACATATGCCCGCCCATACAGTAGTGAAGACATTACAATTGGAGAGAAAATAAGCAAACAATCACACATGTCCACACATGTAGAATGTGATGAATGCTGTGGCTTGCAAGAAAAGTTAATGGAAGCTGAGGAATAGGTTCAGAGAGAGAGGTAGGCAAGACGGTTCCATGTTTTAATATCACAACGCCATATTTTTGCAGCGATATTGAGCCATGGACCCTGCGGGGGGACACCCCTACAGCCCCTGCATTATTTTTAATTGTGCGGGTGACACTCCCGCAACCCCCGCTCCCACAAATGATCCCCTCCAAAATTATCGCCTATGGCGAGACAGACAACCATACGTACGGCAATATTTTTGGTGGGGATAATATGTAGGGATACCGGCAAGACAATAGGGCTCAGACAACAATTGTGCCGAATGAATGGGTACGAGGGCAAATAATGCTCAAACCAGATGGAAAGGGCAGTGATGAGTCTAGAGAGAAAGTCGGGGAAGTCAGAAAAGAAAGTAGAAAGAATAGAAAAGGCTGGAACAAAATACAGAAAGAGAGCGAACAAGAGAAGAGAGAACGAGAAAAGGAATGAAGAAGAAAGGGAGAAGGAAATAAGACAAGAGGCAGAAAGAGTGAGGGAGAAGAGACTTGAAGAAGAATGGAAAATAAATAAGTGAAGATAGGCAGAGATGGAAAGAGAAAGAAAATAAGACGAAGAGGCAGAGAGAGAGAGGAGACAAGGAGATGAGGAAAGAAGTAGGAAGAGGCCCTGAAAGGAAATGTATGGCATTATTAAGAAACATACACTTCCAGACAGAGAAGAGGAAGGGAATATACAAAGAAGAAATGACAAGTTGTGCAGGAGTAGGAGAGATGGCACCGATATAAGGGAGAGTAAGGAAAGAACTCTGCATAGTGAAGGAAGGGGTATATTGGAAGAAGTAATGAGTTCAACATATAGGGTAAATCCCCTTTGAAGACAACATTTTGCCGATAGAGAGGATGAAGCAGATGAAAACAGGGAGGTTACAACATCTGAGGATGAACAGGGTAAGGAAAGTGAGGAGGAGGAGGCACACACACCATTCACACGTCCACAGATAAGGAAAGAGGTAGCATGGGGTGAAATAGAGGAACTGGCAATGAGGCCAGAACCCGTTGAATACCCATGATGACCAAAGGTATGCTTAATTACCCTATGTGGATAGACTAAGAAGTCTTCTAGGACAGAAGAGGGTGTTAGGCATGAATTGATGTAGTAACCCTGTGGGATACTACACAACCCTTGTCCTCTTGGTATTAGGTAACCCACCTTTTGGTACAGGTCTGTACTACACAAGTTGGTAGTGTGACTGAGCAGCCAGACTCATCGCAAGAGGGGTACATGTGAGCAGTAGAGATGTAGCAATGCTATCCACCAATACAAGTTTCCATATAACACTTACACTCAAGGTTTTTAGTTAAAGTAATTCTTTTTTTATTTAACAGTTATTTTTAAATTAGCAATATGCAACAATCAAAATACATTTCAAATTACTTTTCAGAATCAATACAAAGCAAGTAGATGCTCTTTAGAGATGCTTCATACACACTTCCTACACCCTGAGGTGACTTCACTAACTAAGACAGTAATGGCATTTATATATTACTTGTATACGTTGGTAGATTCTGAGGTTGGCCAAAAGTAAAGGTTGGAGAAAGGAAACAGGTTAATCAGGTTCTCAGAGCATGTGAACAGTTTAAATCTTCCAATGAAGTCTTGATAAAAACCTTTATCAGCAATATTAGTTTAAAACCAAAGCATCACCTACAAGGGACAGTAACAATCAAAGTCAATGGAATAGAAGAGTCTACATGGAGCCAGGACAGCCAAAGTCAATTGGAGCACAGTCTATGGAGCTGAAGCACTTCTTAAATAGTAAACGTTTTGTACAAAGTTAGAGAATTTGATCAAGAAAAAACAATGTAGGGTCAAAAGCTGTGTTGAGATCAACTCTAGAAAAGCAGCTACTGCAAGTCTCAACTGAAAAGAGCAAGCTGCAGAAAATGAGGTAAGTACCCCAAAGTCAGAACAGTACCTTTCGTTTCAAGAGCAGGGTCCAGCTGTCTCCTGTCTGGTTGCAGCGATGCAGATCCTGTGTGGCTGGGCCTCAGTCATGGGGACAAGAGGGAGGACGTTTGGGATCTCCAGCACAGCAATTGGGCCTGCTCCCAACACTCTAGTATGTGCATAGAACCAATGGTGTGTAGTGCACTGCAACACTTATTAATCTGCGCAATGCACACTACGCAAGCACATATAAGAAGCAGTTGCACCGTGACCTCTTCCATATGTACAGTATTCTGTTAGTGCTCCCAGTGGACACACTGCATGACTGGTCACTGCAGCATCTCCACCCATACACTGACAACTATAGTTTTTTCTGGCAATCACCGCACCCATGAAACCAGGATTGTGTGCACTGCTGCCGAACCACACACAAAAAGCAACAATATGGCACCTACTTACAACCAGTGGACATAGCGTTCCAGCCAGTGGACATACTTTTCTGTGCTAGGGCTGCAACCATGCATCAATGGGGCTACGGACTTACCTCACACAGCACACCATAGTACACGCTATGTTTAAATCCTCATATCTCGTGGAATGCACTCCCCTTCTGCAAATGTGCCTGCTACCACTCATCAAAGAAAGACATTGCTGCTGCAGCTGGCATGCCATAATGAAGGCTGCCTGCAATGACCACACAAGATTGTTGCCTGTTGAGGTATTTGCGCATTGGCGGATCATGCACAGATAGCGCTTGCACACCACTGTCTTCTTCTATTGAGATATGTCACATGAAGCACTTCTCACTCCTGCACCCTTTCCATCCCTTCTTCCCACCACCAGATGCTGTACACTATGTTTTTCAGGCCCTTTCGCCACTGCTTTGTCCTCCGACACAACATGTCACCGGCATGGAACACTTTTGATACACATCCCGTCACCGCACACTGCATTACAATCATTTGTAGAAACCCAGGCATAGTTTATTTTTTGAGATTACCCTGCCACAAGCATGGATTACTTATGAAAAACATTATTTAGGTACAGGGAGCATATCTTAAAATGTTACCCCAGTACAGCAGTGCCTCGGCTGTAGCTGCAATGGTTAAGTGGGAATATTGTGACCTTTGAACCTATTCTGCACCACAAGCAGAGTGGGCGATGGGGATCAGCCTTCTATTGAGTTGCAACAAAGGGGGATCTGGTTAGCAGATTACCCCTTTGTAGAATGAATTAACTGTGAACTGGAGAACCGCCAGCCCTTTAAGACTGGTCAGCAATACATTTGAGAGAAAGGGGGATGCAGAAGTTACTCAAACATCAGTAAAGGAAACGACTCAGGAGGTTGGCAAAAAGATAACTGTTTTAATATAAATTATCTAAAACAGGGAGTACAAGAAACGTCATCGGACATATCATATTAAGGTCTCTCAACGAACTTCATAAAAAGCACACCTTTATACTAAAATCCCGTCATAGGTGAGGTACAACCTGCGTATTACTAACATCATCCTACGTGGCTAACTAAAAAAACCTACTGAAGAGAGTGATAGGATCTAAGGGAACATCTAAGTATACAACCCATACTCGTCTAATGGGCGTGAGAAAGGTGATAGGTTTCTTACCATCAGGTGGGGCAATTAAGCCCTTCCCTCAAAACAGGTCACTATGAATGTCACTAAATACACTATTTCCTATTGCCTACACAACCATAGGACCCCCAATCATGCAATCCTCTATCATTTGTTGGCTTCCAACCTCTGTCAGCATCCTTCAGCCCATGATAGCCCCACGTAGGCCAGACTGCCAGGTGCTGGTGAGTTAGTTTTAAACATCTGCTTCGCACCAATTAGAACATCACCCATCATCACCTCAGTGGTCGGTTGTCAATTAGAGCCTTTGAACTTGTCTGTGGAAGGGTTCTTTTGCTCTGGAAGATACAGGGGAGTAGAGGCGCGTTCTGCCCTCATGTGGAGGTGTGACCATCATGCTCGTCCAACTCCTTCCCCCCACGTGAATGGAGAGTGCGAAATTCAGCTTTCAGTGTATTTAAAAGACTATTTTCCAATGAGCCTCTGACGTCTTCTGAACAGGAAGTTCATTCCTTCACAAGATTGTAACTAATTTCTGCTCTTCTCAGACGAATACGACCATGGCGTCTTGGCTCGTTCAACCTCGCCTTTCTGAAATTCGCCTGTAATTCATTTGTTTTCTAACTGTGCCATACCTGGAAAAGATGGCCTTTGTCCTTTAGCTCAGCTCTACTTATCGTTCGTAATGGGACAATCCATTCTTTACTCATTCCTATGTATCCATACAGTGACGCAATCTATTTTACCCTGAATCTAGCTTCATAAAAACTTTGTCTGCTTCTTTTACTTTGCATCTGTACACATGCGAATTGACTTTAATGATTCCATCATTTCACCAGCATACATCTCTTCATCTTGAGCCCAAGATGTTGCTTATCTTTGATACTTTCTTGATGCCTTATAGAATATCCGCATTCTCTCATCTCTGCATCTCTTCTATGTACGTCAGCTTGACTCTCACATGATGTCACCAATCTGCTTTGTCAGTCAGGCATCCTGCTTCCTCTGGGATTTTGTTTAACCAGCCATCATACTGTCTCGAATGCAAGTATGGTTTTCTCAACAGGAACCTTGCCTCTAGGATTTCCTTTGGCATCTGTCATTTCAATTGTTCCTCATAGGTCACATACTCTGGTTTCAAGCATATAAGCATTCTGGGCAAAGTGGTTGAGGTGGGGGTACTTAGCTCCTTCTCTACAATCACACCTCTGGGCGATTCATCAACCACTCTTCCTTTCTCCTCCATATCCAAACATCATCGTCTGAAGAAATACTTTTTTGGGACCCATATCTTTATGACCCCCCTCAGGCATCCAGCTGTCTTCACATGCTCATCGTTATTCAAGGTCATAATCATGCACTGTCCATAGCATGCACTGTCTATTTGGACTGCAGTAGATCCATCTTCCCACATACTTCTTATGGTCCTTTGGATACAGGAATTTTGTTCCCTCAGGTGCATGGATACTGGCCTTTACGAAGTCTCTGATGTCTTCATCTGTCAGCTCTTTTGGTTCGAATCCAGAGTCAACATCAATCATGATCTTCATACCTATGGCTTCCTTTGCTGTCTTCCTGCATTGAGATATTATTATCTTGATCAGACAGATACCTAGTAATACTACCAAATCAGTGCTCAAAGAAATTTTAACATAGCTGCCATCCATTGCGGAATCCAAGAAAAGAGTGATCCAAACCAGCTGTCATCAGCAATGTCTTCTACTTCTTCTATCATCTGGCCGTGCAGTTTTGTAAGCATTCCTATGGCCTCTGGCAAGATGCCATTCTCGTCATCATGAGAAGGTTAGAATGTGCAACATGATTCTCCAATTTTTAAACAAACACCTCATCCGTAGCCGTAATCATATCCAGGACATAGCTGTCTTAAGAGCCATCAGTCTTACAGCTCTCAATTCTTCTTTGATAGCATTGAATCCCTTTATGGTCATGTTAATTGTCTGCAGCAATTCCCATTTGGTAATCTGCAGCCATTTGTTATTTCCTCCAACCTGGATTCTCTGCATTAAGATCATTGTAAATACTAACAAAGATAAATAATGGATGAACAGTCTGTGCTCATAAGGAATAGAGTCAAAAGCTTCTAATGACTTGGCTCAGAAATAGTTATCTCTCTTCATTCGATTCATCAGCTCCACAGACCTCTTCTTCCTCAGGTGAGCGTCTGCTTTCGGGAAACTGTCAATGTTCAAATCACTTTTCGGAATCACTAATGCTGGAACATGAACATTCACCAAGGACCATATTCCTCCCCAATCTTTGGGGTATGAATACACAATCCATCTCCAGTCCACCCTAAAAAGGCATACTTCTATTAGTCATATACCCAGGGTTATCTATCAATTTTGCAATATCAACATGGATACTGAAGAAGCTCCCTATTATTTCTAAAATAATTCTCCTAACAGTGCACAACATGTGCCCAGCAATAATTTTTTAACATACAGTGCACTTTACTATACAAAATGCAAAGTGTTCTACATTTATTCAAAACAAACCATTCCTCGCACGCATTGCTGCGTGGTTCTTTTCTATTGATATGCACAAGACCGCGCAGCTATCTTATCACCTTCCTTAATAAGGCTTCTGACATTATTGATGTAGCAATGCTGTCTCGTCGCCACAGTACTCCTGAATGGCTTAAAAACACCCTTTCCACGTACACCAAAACTCTTTATCTTGATACTTTTCTTTTTATATTTCTACTGGCTAACCTTCATATATTTTCACATAACAATTTTTTAAACATAATTACATATTTTTTCAGGAACTTTATATGTACTCTCATCGACGCTTTACGCGGGCGACTTATGCTTCAAGCCTTTTCAATGGGCACAGCCCTTTATCTTCTGTACTATCACCATTTAAGTCAGGCGTGGCGGGTTGAGCAGAAAACTCTTCACCCCCCTCTTTGAATATGTTTTAAGTATCCCATACATAGGAGGTGGCTATTCTCTCTCCTCCTTATTCATTCTTCCCAGAGTTCTAAGCTCACTAGTCGCTTATCTAACTTCATCCCATATACGCAAGATACACTCATGTCGTCATGTGTTGCAAAATAAAACCTTTCGATCCCTCTTATGATCACGGCATGATCATTCTGTCTGTGGTCTCTTTACCCCTTTTATACTATTGTATTTTAACTCGAGTGTATGGTTGCAGCAATGTATAAACGGAGCAATGCTCCTCATAGTCACTCATCATTCCTTACAGTTAATACTCACCTGCACACTTTTCAGTTTCATAAAAAATAATACAGTTTTTTCAAAAAAGAACCAAATATAAGCCTGCACCAGTCATAGCATGCTCCAATCCGTTCTACATCACATTTTCTCTTTTTACTCTATGTTGCCACTACGCACCATCAATACAATATCATAATTAAACCGTTTCAATTCACTTTCTTATTCTCTAATTTCCTTATCTATCAATGTCTCCATTGATTTTTCACCATTTACAAACTCACATAAAACAAACAGACAAGCAGTCATACTTGACCGGTCACATCAGTCTATATTTCAAGACTCATCCTCTTTATACCCCTAAAAAGTACTCCGGTTGAGTGTGATCTTCCCTCTTAAACTGTTCTTTAAAACAAGTTTGACTCCTACATCACCCATAATATGGCTCTAGGGAATAGATCCTGCTGACGTTCTTTAAAACTCAGGAAACTGGGAGTCTCCCAGTATGACGCTCCTTGTCTCACAGGGTCTGTTGCTTGATGCTTATCCTCTCAAGTCAACCTTCTCTAAATTACTCGATGCTCTTATCGTCTCGAGTCAATTATTCCCATTAAGCTCGACGTTCATCGTCTCGAGTTGGCCATCCATATTCAAACCACCGTCACTCAGTTTTCCCCTTATCACTCTCCTTTCCCACTGCCCAGTCATACTTTTTGCCATCTTGCTCAGTTTGTACTCACCCTTTGTACTTTCGGCAACCGAACCTCTGGCTCACAACGCCTCCTTATCACTCTCCTTTCCCACTGCCCATTTATACTTTTTTCCATCGTGCTCAGTTTGTACTCACCATTGGGTTTCTGAACCTCGGGATCACAACGCCTCCTTCTACAGCCTCTTCAACCATCTGTCCATTCACATATACATGCACTTTAGCAAAATGCCAGGATCTCTATGTTTTAAGTTTCTTCAATACTCAATATATTTCTTGATTTCAACAATCTTAATGAACTTTGCATGTTCTTGATTGGAAATGTGTATGCTACCTAATGCATTTACTTAACTCCTGAGTGAATAGAGCGACTTTACACCATGTTCAAGGCTGCTGACGTTTTCAGTGCATTTCTCGTGTATGAGCTGAAACTGATTGCATTTTGACTATGTTGAATAATCCATGAGATGTTGAGGCCTGCAAAAGTCCAAATGGCCTATGAGCTACTTCTATTTTGAGGGCTAATCTACATACTCACACTCGAAGGATATTAGTTATGCATATGTTGTGTTCTGTATCTGTTACCGCTTGCTGCATCTAATAACTGCTCATTCTGTTGCCTAAAATGCTCTCTATCTCTTTAGAACTACTCTCTTACATGTGTGTTTATTTCTACTGCATTGATTCCTAATGTGCGCTTCATGGATAGATGTGTCTGCTATCTTTCTCCCCAGCTGAACTCTAAGTAAATATGTATGTCTCTTGCTGTCTCAGTAAAGGGATATGGCAGAACATCCACTGTATCAGACCTGCTGTTTGTGCCTCTGGCTTTCAGTGTGGATTCAGACTTGTGTTTTGTAGGTTTTCTTAGTTTGTATTTCCTCTCACGTGTTGGACGTTCATCAAAACACCTTCCAATCAGTACCTTAAAACATGAATCGAGGAACTTGTGCAATCAGACAATACATGAAACAAGGGGGTATTTTCTACAAATTGACAACCCATGTTAGCTACACAAACAGCCAAAATCACAGCATGAAACACAATGCAATTCATTAAACATTTGGATAATCATGCCACTGAGGACAGAATTGCAAAAAACTCACAGAAGGCCCTCTGATCCTCAGTTGGTGTACCTGAACACAATGGAAGCCACACCATCCTTGGATTGATTCCTTATTAACATGGTTAGGAGCACAACACAAAACATTAACAGGAACACCTTATACATCTGTGAAACCAAAAATGTGAGACAGAGTAAGAAAGAGAAAAAGAAAAAGAGAGAGCGATGGAGATACCCTTTCCTCGGATTTGGTTTATATATTTTGCCAAGGTGTACCATGTTGTTAAAGGTCGGGCGATAGAGCAGTTTCCTTTCTTATGACCAGCTTGTTTGGACCTGACTTCCCTGCCAGAGGAGAGCTAGAATAGAGTGTGTTGTAAGGGGTCAATCTGGACAGGAAGACCACAGCCTCTAAAACTCTTCAAGTCAGTTATCCAATCTGGGAGACCATCACTTGGGTTTGGGGGTTTACCACCCCAAATGATTGCTAAGGGTTTAGTGCAAATGAACCAGGCAGAAATACAATTTTTGGGCACACTGGCCTTGTACAGAATGATGCTATCCCTGAAAATAAATAATGCAGTTCTCCATCCATAGGAATAACTCTGCACTTCTGCAAAAATAAAAACTGCATGTGACACTGTACACCAACACATCCGTCTCACAAGCCTAGCTATTGAACCACCTATTGCCTCCCCACATCAGGATCAGCACACAAGCATTTTACCACCCAAACACTCTCAGGCTTTCTTTCATCCTTGAGGCATTTGGAATGTAAGGACATGAGAGGGACTGGATAGTACAGCCTCTGCAGAATGGTATGGTGACAAAGCAATGCACCAACACAAGTCCGCCATGACAGAATTCACTGCTAAATTTTATAAATAATGCATAATGACAATCCCGTTTGAGACAGTTATACAAGAGCGAGATAGACTGGGTTCAGATTAGGGACTATACATGTTATGATGTCAAAGAAGCTGTAAGAACATCTCCTACTTGGTGACATTTGCTATACAATATAAAATATGAATGCCTGTAATTCAGGTAATGGAGAAGCGTTAATGTTTGTGAAGGCATATGAGAAAAGAACAATAGTTTTTGCATACATAATCTAAAGGATCTTGTAATTCATATTCCTGACATAGGAAATGAGGCAGTTTAATGTTTTCAAGCTTAAGTCTCTATATGAGTTACATGAGTTACCTTATGTATAGATCACAAGTCTTATATATCTTTGAGGAAATTGGTTGGCAATTCATCTAGGAAAATCTGAAAGTTGAAAAGTGTACACAGTATTACACGGCCCGCGGTAGCAGGCATGTAGTTATGGTTAAGTTGCTAAACTCATCGGAAGAGCACTTTTTCGGCAGCTTATAACTTTGCTCCACCTGGACGAATCCTAACCAAACCTTGCAAAAAGGCTATATGGCCAGCTCTGAATTGTTTTACCAACTTTGGTGAGGTTTCGTGCGCGGGGGGGAAGTTATAGGGGGTCCCAACATTTTTTTCCCCAATGCACACGGCTACAGGCCGAACGGTTGGTCTGATTTGCACCAAATTTGCAGCAGGAGTAGGGACTTGGGTCAGAAAGCGTACTTGTGTGTGTTTTGTGGGAATCCAACCAGTACTTTTGTTGCAAACAAATGAAATGTACATCTCTAAACATTTGTAATATCTGGTTCCGCTGCGCGGACCCATTTCTCTGTTCGCTCCGCTGACAGAAGTGTCATTGGCTTGCAGTACGGCGTGCTGTCAGAGAACTTTGGACGCGGCCAGTGGTTGGCTGGAGGGAAGCGTGCTCTGCATCAACATATTTTGGCAAATGCTGCCATGGTGTATCGGAGGACAGTGTGCCAGCGGAAGGGTTTGCAAAATATAATATTATGTACCATAATAAAATGTATAGATGTGCCACAGGGTTCTTGCATCTCCCCCACCCTCTACAACATTTTTACAAAGCCCCTTTTCGATGATCTAGATGACCTGGGTATCACCTACATGAACTATGCTGATGATACCCAGATCCTCATCCCGCTGACGGGGGATTATGACAAGGATTTGGCCTTTGTAAATCGTGTGTACCTCATCATCCAGGCATGGATGGCCTCTCATGGTCTATGCCTGAATGATGACAAGACAGAACTCCTCATCCTAGGCACCGCACCCAACCTCAATAAATTAGGTCAAAACTAATCCTCTTTTGTCATTGACAATAATATCATCATCGTAGCTAAGGAGGTTAAAACCTTAGGATTCTATTTAGACTCAACGCTCTCCTTCAAAAAACAAGTCAATGCCATGGCTAACGCTACTTCTTATACATGTAAACTCATTAGGGCATCCAAACCATTCCTCTCACCAAACAACTGCATCACTCTAGCCAGAGCATTGGTCGTATCCATGTTGGATTATTGCAATGCGCTCTACGTAGGCAGTAACAAATACATTACAAATAAAATTCAAACCTTACAAAACAATGCCTTAAGAGCAGCCCTAAGCCTCCCGAAGAAAGCACATATCTCAGACTAGAAGATTGTACAATTGGCTTTCTACTAATCGCAAAATGTTCCTTAAATCGGTCTCTCTGACCCATAAATGCCTAGACCAAGCGGCCCCTCAAAATTTGATAACGAGATTCACCAGACCGACTTCCTGCCGCCCCTCTAGAAAGGCCAACTCAAACCTCCTCCTTGTCCCAAGATTCAACGTACTATGTCTGGAGGGAATAGCTTTCCTGTCAAAGCAGCACAATTTTGGAATTCCTTACCACCATCTCTTAGGGAAGACCTTCCCTACCCACAATTCAGATCTAATACCATCTGCTGGATCAAGGAACATGACACCTAATGCTATGACATCTAATCTCATCCACTGCCGCGCCTACTGTAAATTGTGTATAAATTGTTTATCCTCTCACCTCTATGCTTAGATATATCTACAACTTGTAAACTATGTATATTCTCCTATAATTTCTACTTTGATGTATTGGTCCAAATGTTCGATGCTTCCAACACTGTAACCTAGTTGGATTCATTTACTGCGTGTTCTGTAACTTAAGTTGTACACTCCTCTTGTTGCTTTGCGCCCTGCTACCCACGGGTTAGGTGCGCTTTACAAATAATAAACTAAACTAAAATAATAATAATAACATACACCATGTGTTTGCGGCAAGAAGAGAGGGGAATGGTGGGGGAGTGAGAAGTGGTTCATGTGACATATGTAAATAGGTGGAAGAAAACAGATGAGTGGCTGCCGTATTTGTGCGTATTGCGCCAATTTGGGGGTACCTAGACAGGCGACTACTTTGTGTGGTGATTGGAGGCAGCTGTCATAACTGTCTGATAGCTTCTGCCACAACGTCTTTGCAGTGACCTTTTTCCGTGGTGAGTGGTGTCAGGTGATTTTCAAAAGGGGAGTGAATTGCACATGACGTAGGTTGAGTGGGAGCACGGGTAGCTGTGCTCTGCAGATGGATAGTGGTAGTTGGGCACATGGTGGCATGCAGGGGTGCATGAAGTTGCTGTGGGTCTGTTGAAGGATTAGACTATTGGGTGCATGGCAGAAGGCCGTAGGCTCCAGATGAGGAGCAGAGGATCTGGCAGCAGTCTGGCAGCAGGTAAGTATGCTTTTATGGACAAGCATGAAGAATTTTGCAAGTGCAGCCTTAAACTTCAGGTTTGTATGTCTAACCATGTCTTTTTTCCTTTTACACGGTCCGCCTTCGTGGAAGAAGAAGATGTCGTTGAGTCCAGAGCTGGAGTTCTGCGCATCAGAGATGAAGAGGATGTTGTGATGCGGTGCCGGGAGCTGAAATTCTGCGTGCCGGAGATGAAGAAGATGTCGTGCCCAGAGCGGAAGTCCTGCGATTCGGAAGATGAAGAATGGACGCCAGTCTCAGCGTTGATGAATGCCGGTGTAAGCTGACTCCAGGTAAGCTTATGGACAGGAGACTGGACTCCCAAGGTAAGTGCTAGTTCACCCACGCGGCGGTGAGCGTTACGATGCATGCACATGCAGAATAACACGAAGCGTGTGCCTTGGGTTTGGGCTGGCCTTTATAGCTGAGCTCTTAAGGCCAAGCCCACTAGCTTAGTTCTGCTTGCCACACCCTGCCACTCCTTGAAGTTGCCCGTGCAGCTGAAGATAGGAGGCCACACCCAGACTGATTGCTCACAAGTGGAACGTTCCTGAAAGCACTTCTGCCCATAATAAAAGAGCCTTGCTTATGTTTCAAGCACTCCTGCCCATAATAAAAGAGTCTTGCTTATGTTCCTGCATGAGCCTGGCACAAAAAGGCATAGGGGTGCCGGAGACAGTGTAATGTATGTACATTATGGTAACTGTTGCATTTAATGCTGTGCATATCCATTGTGGTGTGGAGGTTGGGTAGGGGTGCAGGTGCCAGTGGTGCATATGTGCATAGTGGTAGTTGGTGACATGCTGACATGCATGGTTACATTACAGTGCGGTGAATGTGTGCAAGGAGTACACCCACTGCAGCAATGCAGATTTGATAGTGCATCAGTAACAGGGTGGTGATCTTTGGAGAATGGGTGTGGAGCACATTGTAGACATGCTACAGCAGCACAAGTGAGTTGCAAAACGTGTATTGTGCGTTCCATGGTTGTGGTGATAGTTGCAACATGCTACAGTATTTGGTGTATGGCAGGAGATGTTGCAGTGAGAAGTTGTGTAGTGTGGCCGCAGGGTGCAGTGTTTATGTAATGTGAATTTGGAAGAGGGTATGGTTGAAGTGCAGCTTATATGTGCATGGTTACACTGCTGTGTTGTGAAGATGTTGTGCATAGGTTGCCAGTGATACAGTGTTAGGCAGAATCATATTCAGTACCCTTTGGGAACACCACAAACAATTAAGACTACAAGTGTAAGTACAAATTCACCTTTGGTACAAGCCTGTACTACACAGTAAAGTGGTAGTGATGGCTGAGCAGCCAGACTTATCTCAAGAGTAAAGTGAGCAGTATCAGAAGTTACACAAAGGGCAGTAATTACTATGGTTCAAACAAACACTGACTCAAGGTTTCTGAGTAAAAGAATATGCATTTATTTACACATTCATTTATAAAACAGTTCACTAAATAAAGCAGCAGAAAAATCACACTCTTAATATACTAAACAACAGCCAATCAATTATGGACAAGTTAAGCTCAAAATGAAGTGTGAGCAAAATGGCACTCCAGCAATTTAAAAAGGGAGGGAAAGACAAAGTTATACAAGATTAAGCAACACCAACAAGTAAGTAGCAGAGCAATATAGAAAAGGCTTGCTACAATGAGGATTCAAATCTATAGGCCTGGGCCAATGTTAATGGTCCAGAGTCTTTGCAGAGGATCACCCAGTTCAGAGTAGTTCACGGTTAATTCTTTGCCAAGAGTTCCATACGAAGTTGTTCGGAAGAAAAGTTACTTAAAAGAGTAGAGAAGGACAAGCCCTCGGATTGGCAAAAGATTAAAAACACTTTCACTGCGGTTGGACGGAACGAACAACCGGGTTTGAACAGAACCTTAGAAGAAGAAGAATGCTGTAGCTGGGGCAGACGTTCCTGGCAGATCCTGCATGCTCACGGTTCCTGAAGCGACTGTCGGACTGACACAGAGAAGGAAGACTGGAGGGTCCTGCACTCCCCAGGGAAGAAACCAGCGGCAGAGCAAAGCAACAAATTAAAGGTGCGTTCCTTAAAACCCAAACAGGGTCCGGTCCTCCTGGCTATCTGGTTCACTGTAGCTGTGCACAGTAAATTCGACCAGGGAAGGGAGGCCTTGCTTGTTGTTTGGTGAACTGGTTGGTCCCACCAGCTCAAGGGAAGAAGATTCCTTGCAGATCTTCTCTGTCTTCGAAGTTTGGAGATTGGGACCCGCAGCAGGTCTTCAGTTGTGGTAGTGGTCCTCTTCCTTCAGCTTCTCTTCGGTTCTCTCGATCCAGTGGCGACTCTGCCTTCCAAGTCCCAGAGACCTGCTTTTTATGCAGTTTTCCCCCATTCACACAGCCTAGGTATCAATCACACAGCAAGGTGGCTGTCCTGGCAGGACAGTCACCTAGCCAATCAAACAAGAGTGTGACAACCCCTCCCTCACATCCTATCTACCCAGACTCTCAGGTGCCTAAGGAGGGCTTCTGTGCAGAAGCCTGCCAAAGGACGGTGAACAAAGGAACCAAACCTAGTTTGGCGCACAGAGTAAAACACGAGAAAGACATTTACAAAAAGAAATGGTGAATAAACCCAGCTGGAACAAAATAAAAGTAAATGGGGTCAAGCGGATTAAAGTTCGAGGCTACTAACTTAGCCTAAAGCAGTACCAAGGCTATTTCCATAGACCACGGTAGGAAAAATATGGTAGATACCACTACCACCAGACAAATCTTAAAAAAAGCGGAACGAAATAATGTTCCATGAGAGACAGACAAAAAGGCATAACTATTAACCCTTTCCAGTACTCTATGTAAAATAGGTTCTACTGGGTCTGTGAATTTAAAAAGACTAATAAAGTCAATGGCAACTTTACATGTTCTGAGAGACAGTAGTCAGTCCCAGAAAATGGAGTTTAAAGTGGGAAGTCTGAAAAAGACAACCCTGTGTCAACGCACTAAATGTGCTGTGTGACACACAGTAAAAAGATGATGCCTATGGAGTAGGTGAAGCACCCTAGTCTATTAACACAAAAATGTTAAACACACAGCAAAACACATGTAAGAGTGGGAGAAAAGGCTCACATTCTTACCAGGTGAAAAAAATAAATCCTAGAAATCCAGCAAAGCTGCTGAGGGACTCAGTAGGTAAGGGAAATTAGCCATTCTGGAGAATTCTCCCTAACATACAATACTTTGTGAATGGCAGTGGGTAGGGGTGGTGCAGGCAGTGGTATGTTTGTGGATGCTGCTAATTGTGACACGTTTTCATGAATGGGTGTTTTATGGTGTGGGGGAGTTGGGTAGAAGTGTCGCTACATATGTTATGTTTGTGGATAATGTTAGGTGCCCACCTGGTCGCATGCATGGATCCATAGGGTTGTGGTGGGTGTGGAAAGGGCTGCACAGTTGTGTGCATGGCCAAACGTGTGCTGGGTGCACCTCAGGATCTTTGTGGATGCTGCAATTGTGCATTCTTTAGCAGAAGTTTCTGGTGGAGGGGCTTTGTACTGAGAGTGTTTAAAGATAAATATGGAGTGATGTACATAAATGATAGTGTGCAATGCAGATGATTTGTATGTGATTGCTGTATGCGTGTTTGAAAATTTGACAGCATCCAGCGGGGGAGTGCTGCAAATGCCCATACAAAGGGAAGAAGTACTATGTGTGCTTTAGTTGCCCGGTGGCCATCACTGTAGATGGGAAAGCACACATACCACATTATGCCATTATGAGCATGGTGGACATGGAAATTGAATTTTGGGAAATAGGCAATTAGGTGTTTAGGGTGTGGTTGACAGGAAGGGGCATTAACCTTTCATCCCAATACTGTGTCGTGAGGTTGGTCGAGATGGAGAGACGCACAGTGCTTATCGTTGGTGATACCTTTGTGCGCCATCTGCACAGGTGATGAGTGCAAAGAGGCATTGTTGGTAATTCCGGGTTGGAAGGAGTGGACGCTTTCTGTGGCTGTCAGGGTGACTGCAGTTTCGGCGGGGTGGTTTGCCTTTGCAGATATGTGGTGTCCGTAACAAAGGTAGACTTTGTCATAGTGCACTATGGAAGTCTACATTTAGGTTACATGTCGTGTGGATGTTTAATCCGTCACCTGAAGAGGTTGCTGAACTCAGTGATGCAGTTTTTTCCTACTGCCAAGGTCATTTTCTCATGCATAACACCAATGGGAGTATGGGCCCATGACGGTGTAATTTGTCCCTAGCCAGACGTCGCAAGGTGTTTTATAAACAGATTTATGCGTGAATTTATGCAGACTGCTGACATGTTCTCCACCCACTATGAGATCATGAGGTTGCAAAATATGCAGTGGTTCCACAGAAATGGCAATTTATTTGAGTGCAATTGGCAATGCTGTTTTCCTTTACACTGTGCAAGAAGCATTGACCAGAATGTGGTAAAAATGTGAGGAGAGGCAAACAGAAACGCATATATAGAGAAAAAAGAAAATAATGTGCTTGCAGGCACGTTAAAAAAAATAAAAACCTTTAGACATCTATAATGGAAGACCCAATCCTCTACCCAGCTTGATATTGCTTACCCTGCCTCCCCCTGCCTCCCCCCAAAACCACCCTCACTATCACGAAAAGGTAGCGGATTATGCAGTACTTTCAGGATTACACGTGCCATATACTGGATGGCCATGTGGATGTATGCAGATGGAGAACTGTGCATACATTTACTGAATTATTTTGTGGACACGCTTTGGAATGGCATGACACTTGTACTGTAAATGTGTAATGGTACATTTGAAGTGTTGTACAGGAGTGACAGTGTTGGAGGATGGTGGGGTTAATGCGATTGGTGGATGCGTGTGTGCCTATTTACGTGTAACCCAATGAAGTAGCGTTGAGAGAAGATAGTGCAAAGGGAAGAAGGACTGTTCCAGCTTTACAAGGGTGCAGCCCTTGCGGTACTTTGGGAGTGGCACATGCCAGAATCTGCCATTCACACCATGCTGCCCAATTGACATGGCACTGTGGGGATTAGCCAATCACGTACTGTGGGTGTGGTTAAGAGGAAGGGGCGGTGAAACTGGTGTACATTATACTCTGCGTACAGACGGTGGCTGACATGGCAAAAGGCTTTGTGTTGACTGTAGGTGATCCCTTTGTCATAGATCTGCCCAACTATGCCCTGTAAAGACACTGTGACTGCAATTTTGGTTTGAAAGGAGTGGACGCATTGTGGAACGCTGTGTATGAGTGCAATTTCACTGATATACATGCACGTTCCAAAGACCTAGCCACTTTTGCAGCAGTAGATGTTATCGTCATCCACTACGGCGGCATGCATATGGGTTACCTGGCTTTTTTAGATTTGTTCCGTAAATAGAGGAGATTGCTGTATGTCGTGAAGAGGTTTTTTACCACTGCCAAGGTGCTTTTCTCATCCATAACACCATGAAGAGTATGGGCTGCTGCTCAGGGATGTTGTTCCGAGCCAGACCCAGGAAGGTGTCTCATCAACAGAAGCATGCAAGCATGTATATCCTTTTGTCCGCTCATGGAATGTTCTTCAGCAACAATGATCTTATTAGTTGTGGAGATGCACGGTTCTTCCAAGAAAATTGCATTTTGTTGTCATCCAATGGCAACGCAGTTTTTTTTGCCCATGTACATGATGCAGTGAAGAGTTTACTGTACTAATGTGAGCACAAGAAAACACAAAAGCAAATAAAAACCGAAAAAAGTTGTTTCTGTAAAAGCATCTAAAAAAAAGCCTCTTTTAAGAGCCGCCCCTTAGCCCAAACGCCCCCGACCCTGGTTGCAAGTTATTCCCCGACACCCGCACGTAGCACGAAAGCCACATCTGGGGATTTTGTGGGTGGTGGTCACAGAAATGGGACTGTGGGGATTGTCCAATCAGCTGCTTAGGGTGTGCGACAATAGGAAGAAGGACTCCTGCTTCACATGGGCATGGTCCTTGCCGTACTTGGGGAACCGCACGTGCCACATTCTGTGCTTCTCACCATGCTAGCCTATGGAAATGGGACTGAAGGGTTTGTCCTATCAGGTGCTCAGGGTGTGTGTCACAGGAAAGCGCACCAATAGGAAGAAGGACTCCTCCAGCTTTACTGGGCCTGGCCCTCGCAGTACTTGGGGAAAGGCACGTGCAACATTCTGCGCTTCTCACCATGCTGGCCAATGGAAATGGGACTATAGCATTGGCCAATCAGGTGCTCAGGGTGTACGTCACAGGAAAGGCCGGCAATCAATTCTTACATCACTTTGTGTAGTGTGGCTGGCAAACATAGCAGGACGCACAGTTTTCGTGGTGGGTGATGCCTTTGTGGAAGATCTGGTCGTGTATGCCCTCCAAGAAGGATTTTTTGGCAGTTTTGGTTTGGAGGGAGCGGAGTCTATGTGGAGCAGCGTAGAAGCATGCTATTTCGGCGGAGTGCTTGTAGAATGTCAATGCATGTCTACTTCCAAACCTGTACATGTTGTGGTCGTGCACTTTGGAGCCTTCTTTTTGGGTTTCATGCCTTGTTCCCACGTGTACCGTCAACTGAAGAAGATGATGAAAGCAGTGCAGTGCATTTTTCCCACCTCCAAGGTGCTTCTCTCATTCATACCCCCGAGAATTGTGTGGAACTATTCCAATGATTCCTTTCACCAGCAAGAGGTCGGAAGGGGTCTCATCAACAGAAGCATGTGTGACTTCTTGAGTGCTGCTGGGATGTTCTCTTGTGAGAATGATGACATTTGTTCTCGATATATACACCTTTTCAAAGGAAATGGCATGTCTTGTCGACCAATGGCAATTACATTTTCTTTCACAATCTATAGGCTGCAGTGAAGACCATATTGTAAGAATGTGAGCTGACGTAGAAAACACAGAAATACTTATAAAAACTGCACAAAAAGTTGTTTCTATGGAAGCAACTTTTAAAAAAAAGTTCTTTTGAGAGCCACCACAACTAACAATATCCCCTACCTTGGTTGAAAGTTATTCCCCCACTCCCACACGCACACAGCACGAAAAGTCTGCAAATATTGCAATAATTACAGGGTGGCATGTGTTAGATAAGCCCCTTTTGCAGATGACGTCCATAGAAATGGGCCTGTAGAGGCTATGGGATTGGTCAATAAGATTTCTGGGTGTGGTGTGAATGCACAGACTGTGGTACACAGTGTATTTGTGGACAGAAATGCAGAGGGTGCGGTTATGGCTGTGTGTTTCAGGAGCCACAGCGTGCGAGTTCTATGGGAGTTTGAAATACATTGATTGAAAGTGAATGGAAAACACTCTGCAGCGGCTGCTCATTTTGAAATCTATCATGTGGATGTGTAGTTCTATGGAGTACCTACAATGAAGTCACCGATTTTGGTTTGTCTGTGTGACTTTTGTGGCACACAAACATGCCAACATTATTGTTGTTCATTGTGGAGGGAAGATTACACATCATGTTACACGCGTTTCAGTGCCGTTTGCGATGAAGGTGGCACTTGCACAGGTCATGCGTTTGTTTCCGATCTCTTGCTTAACTTTCTATCACATTACGCAGACACCGTTGTGGCAGCGTAATCTCAATGAGATTTGTGATGGAATATTTGATGTCATGAGTGTTAGTCCTTTCAGTGCACACTGGTGGCGTGAGTTATGGTTGCGCAGCTTACCATAACTGCTGCATTTTATTATTTTCTTTCGGTTTTACCTGTAACCATAACGCCCCTTTAACAACATTTTGCCATTGAATTGCATATGTTTTTGCTAGTGCAACTTAACCATAACTTCCCTTTAAGAATGTTTTTGTTAGTGAATTATATTTAAGAAGAAATACATTTTAGGAAATCTAGCTGTATGGCAGATGCATTATCCCAGTTTTTCATTATAAGGACAGAGTAAAAAAAAGATCAAGGAGAGGATATTCAGATTTATCAGTTATTATGTGGCATATTAGCTGAGGAAATATGGGAAATGAAGGTGCTGAGATAAATTAATGTTTCCACTGTTTGCCAGCAGATAGATGATGACTGGCCTAAGAAAGTAAATTTGGACATGATGGTGATGTGAATGTATACTGGATGTCTAAGTGTATCCTATGAAACACAATATAACTGTTTATGCATAAGAAATGAGTCAAACTGAAATGCATAGCAGCTTATTTTAAAGCACAGTAGAATGGGTAGTGTATATGCGGAAAGTGCCGGAAAATTACAAGAAACAAGGCACGTGTAGGAGGAAGACAAAGCATACTTTTCAGCAAGACTGGAGGCTTTTGTGCCCACAGGTTACATCATCCAACACAATTACTTGCAAAAGGAATCCTGTGAGAGGGCTCATTAGTATTATCCATAAGCACTCCTTTACATGCACCATTGAGGAAAACACCACACTGTCATACTCGGTACTAGGCCACATTACAGAAGTGTTGCGTTGTTTTTGCAGTAGGGCGATGTATTCAATAGTTTTAATTGCACTTGCACCAATACAATGTTTCTGCACTCCTACACTTCTACACTTGGTAGGCTATATTGAGAAGCAGGTTTTGACTACAGAATTTATAAATGAAGAGCAGGTGTGAATTCTATTCTAATTTGTGCCTATTTATTGAGGAGTGGTAGTATTATATTGATATGAATAGTAAGTATGTTTTGACAAACAGAGTAAATTTGGTATGGATTTTATTTGATTTTAAAATGAGGTGAAAGTATTCTATGTCTTTTGCTTTTCTTTGCATTATAACAGTAAAAAGCTTCAAGTGAATCACAATACAGTGTTTGTTTTTTGTCCAGGATGGAGGGGCAGTGTGTGTCTTCTAAGATGTTTGTAGATTGGGCCCGGTAGAGAGAAAGGTTAGGTTGTTCGCGGGGTAAGGAGAAAAAAGGGGGAAGGGCATGAAGAGGGTGAATTTGCTAGGAAATATCCACACTCTTTATTCCACCAGTGCAAACCTTCTGGTTCAAAAGGGGCCTGAGCGCATATTTCTGGTCAAGGGGCTCACCAGGCTTAGATTTTAACACAACATTGCTCTTGTCAAATGTGCGTTATCTGCAGCAGAGCTTGTTTTGTCCATCCTGGTGTTGTTTAATGTGTTCTTTATGAACAAATCAAAAGCTATTCAAGAGAATATTGTACAGAGCAGGATGATAGTTCCGAATCTAGACAATATCTCATCTTCACATGCTAAAAGGATTGAATCTGATAACCACCAGTATGTCAAGCATCTGTTCGACTTCAAAGCAGTATCAGAGGATTCTATGTTGAGCTTGTTGTTGACACCTACAGCCACCAATGACCTGTTATTTGAACCCCCAGCATGCAAAGCGCAATGTTTGCGGCTAAGATTACCCCCTTTATGAATTTGTGTGTCAATGCATCCCTCTGACAAGATGGTGTTCCACCTAAACTCAACAATTCCATCATTCAGCACTTGTGAAGAATCCTAACCTGGACCCAAATGAATTACAAAACTACCCCCAGTGGCAGGTCTGTCTTGGCCAGGAAAGATCCTGGAAAAAGTAGATATGGCCCAGTTCCAGGATAATGTAGATATGTTTGATCTGTTAGAACCTCACCAATCTGGGTTTCGGTTGAGATTTGGCACAGAAACCGCTCTGACAGCAGTTTGGGATGAACAATTTCGGTTTTCAGACATGGGATAGATGTTGTTAGTGATGCTAGACCTGACTCTGGCATTTCACACTGTAGACCACAGTATCTTATTAGAGTGGTTGAGGAAGGTTAGAAAGGTTTCGGAACCATGCTATTATATGGTTTGGCTCCTTTCTAACTGAACATCAGCAGCAACTGAAGTTGGGGGTGTACCTGTCAGACTTTTTTTGCCAGGGTGGCGGCACAACCGAGGGATTATGACGTGCCCCTTGCTGTTTAATTTGCATATGCAACCTCAAGAGCCATGTAAATATGGCCGTCCTAAAGATGACCATGAAGGCAAAGGATGCAAGGGCTGAGGTCCGGCCGCAACTGCCAGTTGTTGATTGGCGACCGTCTAATTTCCTTAACTTCCCCTTGGGAGCCAACAGGTGACACCTGCCCCATTAAAGGTCTCCTTTTAAGGCTGTGTGCGGATTCCCCTGTCTGGCCCTGTAAAAGAAACATTGCAGCACTAGATTGCCAGCAGAAGCCTCTCTGATCAGGAGAATTGCAGAAGGGAAGCTGGGCTTATTTAAAATATCATGAAGAAATATGTAAATATGGCAGCCCTGCAGATGACCACAAAGGCAGAGGATCAGAGGATGCAAGGGCTGATGGCCGTCCACCTCCGCTAGCCATTGGCTGCCCAATATCCTGAACTTCTCCAGGCAGCCATCAGGTGACGCTGGCCCCCATTAAAGGCTTGCAATTAAGGCTGTGTGCTGATAACCATGTCTGACCCTGTCAAGCCATGAAAGGCACAGGGTTATGCCCACCAGCCAGGTACATCCTTGCACTTCCTACTAGCATGCCTGTTCCTCAAACTGTACCTTCTAGATTGCCTCCACATTATTTGATTGCCCCTCCACATTCCTGCCACCTTGTACAATCTTCCCAGACCTTATGACCTTTTATACACCTTCCCCTATACTAGTGGCTCCCCAAGCAGACGACGACATGTGTCCTGTCCCTCGCTGCATTGTGCTGTCACGCCCATGCCTTGTAAGTTTCACCAGCTATCCCTTGCGCGTGCTCAAGCCACAATATTCTGAGACTCCTGGAGGCCCACAGGTGGATTACATTCTCTGTGGTACACATATGCCTGGTGCCGCCTATGGCCATTATCACAGCCTCCACCCACCTTCCCCTGCATTCTTTTACTTGTGGTTGCTGTGTATTGGCTCTGCAAGGCTTTCGCTCCTCTCAGCGGGACATTTCATTGCCAACCCACTGACTATAGCTCTCTGCACACACCTTATCTATCACCGTGCATAATGCAGTTACCGTGTGCTGGTCTTGCAAGGCTGTTGTGTCTTTCTGCGCAGACCACTCCTCTTCATGACCATGACGATAGCAGTCTAACCCCACCACAAAGGTGAGCAAGTTGGCATTCCTATCCCCCACTTTCTTAACCTCAAACAAAGATCTACTGCAGCCCTTAGGGCCTCTTCTGGTGCAGGAGGGTTACTGGCCGCCACTGCTGCTACAAAATGTAGCATTACTCGCTCTCCTAATTCAGTGCCCACAGCCTCCTGGCACCAACCCAGTGCACCGCGCTTGCAAACCATCGCCTGGTAATTCAGTTCTCCCATCTCTACGATCTGGGCCCTATCCCACTACGTGCCTCTCCAAGACCATACCTCTCTATGGTGATAACCAGGTCAATTTGAGTACAACTAAGAAAATTGCTGCAGGCATGATCTCTAATAGTCTTACTCCTGCAACTTGCCAAGCTCGCTTGCACACATCACCCTTACCGCCTCAATCTGACTCTGCTCAGAATCCTCTCTTACTTGCTTTAATTGGGCAAGCTGTGTGTTCTCTCCCATCGCTCAGTCTAAATGTGGAAAACCCATACTTAAAACTATTGCTACACCCCAAAGACACCCCTAAAGTGTGAGTTGGTCAATGCTTATCGATTAAAACTCATGTCTATGATATCGCCGATTTGATCATAACTAACAACCTAGACATTCTAGCTATATTGGAAACTTGGCTTCAGAGAGCCTGCGGCCCATCCTTATCCGAAACAATACATCCAAATTACACCATCCATTGTAAAGACAGGGATGCCAGAGATTGAGTGGTTACCCTTATAGCCAGAGACTCACTACCTCTCAGAGAAATATGCAACCTCACCATTTCTACTGGGAAAATCTTGTCTATCAAGCTAAGTTTCTCCCATACATCCATAGTTAATATACATGGACCCCATTACAAGTTTGCTGGTCCGGTAACAATGGAGCCGGTAAGTTACTACACCGTGGTTACCGGACAGGCAAACTACGAGGTCTGCGGGCGGGTGCCTTTATGCCAACCAGTTCTGACCAGGCGGGCAGAGCGGCACCCGCCCGCAGACCTTGACGGATGCACTGGCATCATTCATGAATGTTGCCGGTACATCCATACTCCAATTTCCATTGAGTCCAATGGGACTCGAATGGGAATGGGGAGTAGTAATATTTTCCGGCGCCCGGCAATGGGCAATTACAGGGACCACTTGGGCCATAATGCCCCGGTAAATCCCCATTCCCGGTGGCAGCCGTGCCGTTTTTACTGGCACGGCTACCGCCGGACTCATAATGAGGCCCAATTGTGCTCCTGGCGTACTTTCCTTCGAAGAGGACATTTCCTCTCATATTCTAAACTGTCCACTAAGACCATTCTCCTTACAATCTCAATTTAGATTTTAACAATGAGGCTGATACTAACACTGCTGCTTTAGCTAACTCCCAGGAAGAGCTATGCATAGTACAACATCTCCTTAGCCCTACTCACTCCAAAGGACATATCCTAGAATGGCTTATTGACCTTAACTGTAACATTGACATCACTTCTAATCTTCTGTGCTCCTGGTCACATCACAACAATATTTTATTTAATCTTCCTCTGTCAAACCCCCTCCCACGGTGTCCTGACCCTTACTACTATATTGGAGTTCCTGTAACATCACCTAAACAAGTATTCTACCCATGTTGGATGAGCTACTCCTGCTACACCACCTGCTAACAACCCTGCCAACTTGGTAGACTTGTACAATCGTACCCTCACTCAGGCCATCAATATAGTGACACTGCTCACCTAAAAAGAAGTGATAGCCGCCACTCATCTTAATACCTGGTTCACAGCGGACCTTAAAGCTCTCTGCATTCTTAAACAGGAGACAGAAACCAAATGGAATAACAACCCTACAGAGCCTTACAAAGTCACCTTTACACTCGCAGTTAATAACTATAAAAAGGCTACCCCACAGGTGAAAAGCTCTATTTATATTGCACAAGCTTGAATCTACTGCACCTCCTTCAGTTCATGGTACACAAGACTGCACCCAGTGTGTGAATATCCAAAATGCCCTATTACACAAAATTGTCATACTCCAGAATAAAATCCAATTTAACAAAAATCCAGGTGTAATGTCACAACCTTGACTCCCACGACTGAGGCACTAGCCTCACCCCACAACCTACCATTGTTTTTTTTTTAGTTCAAATTAGTCTTGTAATCTGAATTCACTCTGATCATCAAAGACCTTAAACCTTAACATTGTCAGGGGACATTTGCCAAGCTGCAGCCATTGAAGAATGTGTTGAACCTCTGGCACTGTGTATTACAAACCTTTTCAATGCCTAATTTTCCTCTTGCACTGTGCCCACTAGCCACAAGGACATTTGGGTGCTTTGCCCATTAAAAAATATCTACGCTTGACCCAGCCATCCCTACCAACTACTGGACAGAGTGGAGTACCTACAAATACAACATTATCTGGAATCTCACAACCTCCTCGGCTTGCAGCAATCCAGCTTCAGACCAGGCCATGGCACTGAATCAGCACTGCTGGATTTTATAAAAACTATTGTATAAGATCAAGGACTTTGGTAACTCTGCCCTGCTCGTTTTGTTAGCCCTGTCAGAAGAATTTTACCTTGTGGATCACTCTATTGTGTTTCAACATCTTGCCTCAGCAGTGCCCTTCTCTCTGGAAGCTATCTCCTGGATGTCCTCCTTTTTATCAGACAGATCCATAAGAGTGTTCTCCTCCACTGCCTTGACCCGCCGGTCCCTGTCACCTGTGGCATCCCACAAGTGTTATTCGTTTCCCCCACCCTCTGCAAAATGTGTACAAAACCTCTGTTCGACCTACTAGATGCACAGGGAATTTCTTACACTAGCTCACCACAAAGGACAAAATCTCACTTAAAGTAACCTCAGTCACACACAAGTGCGGCCCCACGATACCTCATAGATAGATAGATAGATAGATTCAAGAGACAGTCCTCCAACCGCCCTACAAGAACTGCCAACTCTAACCTCCTTACGGTACGCCGGTTCAATCGATCTAAAACTGGAGGAAGCAGCTTCCCGGTGAAAGATGCCCAGCTGTGGAACTCCCTTCCTCCCACCTTAAGGGTAGAACAAACATATACACACTTTAGGCACAGTTTCACTCACTGGATCAAGGAGAATGACCACTAACACATAGTTCGCCCCTCACCGATGCCACCATACCCCCCTTGTCTGCATCCTCTTTGCCTGTATCCTATCATGTTTTCTTATCTTTGGCCTTTGTCTTCTTGTAACTATTAATTTTAATCCCTGTGTATATAATCTGAATATATCTGTATATAACTGTACAGAACTGTAACCGAAGCAGAACATTTTCTTTTTGCTTTCAGCGCCCTGATACCCTCGGGTCTGGTGCGCATTTTAAATAATAAAACAAACAAAGAATACTTACGATACACAGATCCTTCTCCCACTAACTGGAAACTTCTCTATGGACTCAGATAACTTGCACTCAATCTATCACTCCATCCAGGTATCGATGGCTTCCCACCTTCTCTGCCTTAATGACGAGAAGACAGAAATTCATCTGGTTGGTTCACAAACATCGCTCAACAAACTGGACGATGCCTACAAAGCTTTTACCATTGAGGCCATCTCCATCCCTTTCTCCAGCAATTTCAAGACCTCTGGAGTTTAACTAGAGGCCACACTAGCCCTATGATGGCCAGTCAGTGCAATAGCCACCTCTGCTGCCTGTAGCATGAAACTAATCAACACCTGCAGACCCTTTCTATCGACTGACAGTTGCCTCACCATTGCCAGAGCACTTATTGGATGGCGACTGGACTATTCTAATGCCCTATTTATGGGGTCTTCTCTGAGCAAACTTAATAAACTCAAAATTATACAAAATAACTCACTGAGAGATGCATTGTACATAGCAAGACATGAGCACATTTCGTCCGCAAGATCAAGGGCTCATTGGTTACCCATTCGAGAAAGCATCCATTTTAAGACTTTGCATCACATATGCATGCTTTGCACACACAGCCTTGAGTTACCTGTCGCAAAAATGTACTGAAGCCCATTCATCAAGGCCTACCCAAGCACCCTACTTCAACTAACTTACCATACTTAGATTCAGGAGGAAGAAATCAGTGGGGTGCTGCTTCCCAGTCATCGCCGCCAATAATTGGAACTCTATACCCTCTGTGTGAATGATATGAACTGTAACTGTTTACTTGTTTGTCTTGGTGCTTTACCTTTGATACCATTGTCTCTAGCCAGCGCCTTGATGGATCTCTCTGAACTGACTCTAACTTAACCTTGCTTGGGCCAAAACACCTCTTATTAGATGACGATAAGCGCCCACACACCCCATGTTTTCCGGCATCTAGTCTTAATTTTGTTACATGTGTACCTACAAGTGAACATTCAATCAGTTTTCTCCTTTCTGCATTTACTGTGGCTTTTCCTCCCATATGTTCCATCAGAAGACCATGCTACTGTTGTGGGAGCTCTGGTCAACTCCCAGTTAGACCGTGGTAACAGCCTGTTAACTGGTATCCCTCGTATGGATCTGAACTGGCTATGCAAGGCACAACATGTGGCCGTTAGACTGGATTTTAAAGTCCCTAAATCATCCCCAAATTCAGCTGTGCGTCGCTCCCTCCATTTATTGTTGGTGAGTGATAGAATTGACTTTAATATCCTTTGCCTGATCTCTACATGCCTAAAATTACTTGACTCCGTTATAGCTGGCTGAAAAACTGATGTGAAACCAAACGTCCTGAGTCCTGCAATCCGCCCTCTTGCTGCATCTCTAGTGAAGACGGACAATTCGCAGTGTATGGCCCCAGACTGTGGAATATTCTTCCCTGGTTACTTAATTAGCTCTGTAAAGCCCTTAATAGCTACCCTTTTAAATAAACAAATTAAGTTTGGTGGTGGCTGGTATATTCGTTGACGTCTGGAAAATGCCAGCTTATTTTTCTGAATCATCTGCACTTAGATGCAGTTAATTCTGTGCGTTTCAAATAGTTCACTTCAATTGTGATGATGGCATCCATGGAGTCACACTCATTTCCATGTGCATTTAACTCGTTCCATGTGCCGGTGTGGCAGAGGCAATTGGCAGAAGAAGCATGCAAATAAATATATGGGAGCTTATTTAGAGTGTGGCGATGCTGAAATCGGTTGGCAGAAAGCTGGCGGAAAATCTCCCGGTTTTCATTCTAGGGACCGGCAGATTTTCTACCTGTGGAAACCCGGCGTAAAGCTTGTGGAATGCTATCCTTAAATAGCCTTCCTTCCGCTGGTGGAAAGCTGGAGGATTTCAACACCCACCTCACACTAAGCAGGCCCCATGATGATTTCTCATTTGACCTTCAACCTGTAGCCTAAGCTGCCATTGTGGCTGCTTCTGAGTGCTTTCAGACAAATAGGCTGGACACAACATTGGCCATGGGTTATGCAATGCATGTGCATCACATTTTCCGACATAATCGGAGCGGATCAGGATTCTCAAATGCAAACATTATCCAACCTACACCTGCCATTGTAAGACTGGGGCGAGGCGGAAGGGGCTCTTTTTCATTTTATGAACAGACCCATCAAGTAAAAGCAATAAGAACTGTTGTATACCTTTTCTAGTCGTAGCTTTCTAGTCATAACTCGCAGGCACTAACAATGGAGTGCACTGTTTTATTATCTTCAAGACCTTTTCTTTACAGATACCGAGGAAAACACTATTCAGCGAGATAAAACATATTCAATTGCACTTGTGAAGTCACATAAACGCGATCAGAAGTCAAGCATCCGAAGTTCAAGTGATGCAATAAATGTCAGCAAACAAATACACAGTTCTGTGTAGCAACACGTGTGTCACGATTCCTCTTATTCTTACACCTATCCACATCTCAAACGTTTACCTACTTCAAAATACTTCAGTAATTTATCGAAGTTCTATTGCACTAGTTGAGGGAAAAAAGCCACACAATACTCAGCTGTGTGATGTTTACATTTGTATATTTGTTATTTATTTAAAACATGCTTTATTGTGTTCATAAACAAATACAATAATTAATAAATTATTGAACTTTTCATGTAGCATCCTTTGTTTGACATATCTAAGTTTAAGGCACAGCAATGTAAGGTCGTCTGCGTCACTTGAGCACAATAGGAAAATATACATCTAAAGAAATTCTCATGCCCAACTGCACTGCATTCAAGCCTTTCTTCATGGATGCCAACAAGTGCTTGTGTGCCCAAAATCAGTGTAGCATAAAAAGTAGGATGAACTTTGAACCATTATCTCAAAAGTGAACACACAAAGCAAAAAGTGCTTTAGTGAACTGTTGCAGGCCAAAAAATCACTGCAAACCTACCTTCTGCCGCTCGGAGATTCTGTGCTTGAGAGATGCAATATTCTACTAAATATCCCGCTTAACACTGTCCTAATCAGGACACTTATCCCGCCATCCTCCTCACTTGTTTTAGGTAAATCGGGCGCACTTTCCCATAATTTGGCTCTGATCCCTACTCGGGTTTACATTTCCGGTCGCGCCATTGGTATCAATCATTTATGTTCTTTATGCACTTCCTAGAGCTTCAGATACTAGGGCCTCATCGGGAGTCTGGTGGTATCCCGGTGGTAAAACCACCGGGATACTGCCAGAGCAAATAGTGCTACCACTACTTGGTCCGGTGCTATTACTGCCGGATCACGAGTAGCGGTACAGTGGTAAGTTCCCATTCCCCATTGGGTCCATCAGACTCAATCGGTTGGGAGGCCTTATTACAGCCAGCGGTAATTGAGCCATCGTCAATAGTGCTGAAACCGGCCAAAAACAGGCGGTAAGGGCACATTTTTACCTCCAGCAAAAAGCTAGGGGTAAAACTCCCACTTACCGGCGACTCATGAATGGGTCAACCTTTAAATGCGGCGGTAATAGCATTAACGCCGCATTTGAGGGCTAAGGCCCAACTCGTGATGAGGTCTGACTGTTGTTTTTTCCTGTCTCGTAAGTACACTACAATTACATCATGATTATTTAACTTTACACACATATCAGAAACCCTGACATAACACTGATTTAACGTTCAAACTTAATCCCATCTCAGGCTTATATTTTTCCAGCAATTTCATTCATGTTCTCCACGACTCCCGACCACCCATCATCCCCACTGTTCACTCCTAAAGACACCTCCTAGATACCATCATAGAAACCACTGATGAGCCATTCTTTCATTACATCTGTTCTATTGCTTTATCACACTGTAGCGTAACGATATGCTGTACATTAATCTACTAACTCTAGTTCATAATTACACTTCGGTCCTCATTGATTGGCAGTTTTAGAAGTGCTATGACGGCCAAACCGAATTGCTGTTGTCTCCAGTGGCAATACTGGATTGGCTACATGCTTAAGTTATAAGTGCACCCTTTTCTGAGGTCCCATTTGACTTCATTGGTGAATGGTGGTATTACTGATAACACCACTGCCACAGTTAGCACCTGTAAAGGAATGCCATCTGCCCAGGTTTTTGAACCCCAAACTTTTCTATTTTTAATCAATAATGAAATGATGAGGGTATCCATCTCAGAAAGGGCAATCTGCTAACCAGACC
Organism: Ambystoma mexicanum; assembly: GCF_040938575.1. Taxonomy (NCBI): domain Eukaryota; kingdom Metazoa; phylum Chordata; class Amphibia; order Caudata; family Ambystomatidae; genus Ambystoma; species Ambystoma mexicanum. The sequence continues at coordinate 604,528,501 of NC_090930.1, read as the reverse complement.
ACCTTTCATAAAACTCCCTGCCAAAAGCATGGTACAAACCTCTGCCCTGTTGCAACAATTTTCTGATATGCATCCCTAAATCTCCTGTGGCACAGGCAAGGATCATAGGTCATGTTTGCCCTGTTTGACAGCTGCTGTGACAGAAAAGTCACTGCAGTACATAGGTTGCATTTAAATCTGGATATCTGTTCCAAAACCACATCATTATGATAAACTACCAAGCTGCTATTAGGATAATCTGGAAATATAAGATATACCTAGGTTTTGGTATGGTCTCTGAATATTCACATCATTTTTAATATCCACATTGTTTTTGTAACCAATTAGTGTCAACCATTTGAGCACAGGCTAGTTATGAGAGGCCTGTCTCTGTTGGTATTCTGGGAGGTAGGACAACTCCTCCCTGCCAGGCCAGATGCGTCACATCAGGAGATCTCCTGAGAGCTTCGTTTTAAAGAGCTTATTCAGTAATCAAGGAATGTCAGATAGTAGCGGGTTGCACACCAAAGGTCCTTTGAAGTGCAGGGCTAGAGAAGGGGGCAGTTTAGGCAGACAGGCAGAGCATAGCACAAGGGAGAAAGGATTCCTCCGTCTTAATGATCTGTGAACTTCTCTTTCCTTCGGTCTGCCACATGTCCTGTGCAGCAAATCACATGGTTTTTGATGCAAGAGGGCACAAGTCACATGTTATCTTAACAAAGATTAGACCCTTTAAAACATGCTTGGTTATAACCACCCCCCTGCTGTGGCTTGTTGCATTTATACTGAAAGGAGTTCTACCACTTTCTCGGATTTAACTTGTCATTCATTTCTGGACTTCAAGAATATTTCATTTGGACCTCTTTAGGTAGGGAAGACCTTCCCAAAGTCCTCTACCAGTGAGGTGAACAACGATTGTTCCAAAGCAGAGGCAAGTATTGCTATCTATTCAACCCCTAGGGCACAATGGGGATGAACTGCTGCTGGAGCAAAACCGGCCTCAATGCTAGCTACACTGCTAGCCACGACTTCCCTGGAGGTAAGGGACTCCTGGAGGTGTTAGCCAGCCTGCCACTAGCAACTCATATTGTCCCTGAGCGCCTGGATCGGTATATGCAGAAACTGAAGAACCAAAACAGCTTCTCTACTACTTTTCGAGAGTGTCAAACCAAATCAAAACATCATCAACAGCATTTGAACACATTGAAACCACCAGCACCTGCAATGCAGATTTTGACACTTCTCTGAACCTCTGTGAACCACTGTTTAACTCCTTGAACCAGTTTGCCAATGCCACAGGCTAGCTAAGTATGTTGATTGCCCCAACACGAACAAGAAGATACAGTTGTGAAAGCTTTCATACCAACACATCTTAAACAACAACTCAAACCATCTTTGTCATCAACCCCTTCTGGAGCGCCATCCCAACCACAGTGACCCCATCAATTTACACCCTTTGAATGCCAGATTGAACCACAGCTAGCTTCACCTTGAACCCAGTTCCACTTCTGCTCCCTGCCTGAATCACCATGACTCGCTGTATGCGAACATGGTTTCACCACTCGCACAATGATGAAAATCCTGGTTCGACTATGTCAAACCGCTAATAACTGATTAAGTTACTGTTGGAAGGCCCCAACCATGCTCGTCCATTTGTTGGGACCCTAGCGACTGGTGAATCCCACTTTTGCACCTTTTTCAAATAGACATATCCTTTTTGTCAACATTAAAGAGGCCGGTTACCTTTTCCTTCCCGCTAAGTATTCAAAGTGCTTGCATCATTCCATTCTGCATTTCCGGTCTTCCTTTACAGTGGTGCATTTTTGTTCGTTTTTTCTCATACCATTTGTATTGCATTATTTTGAGTTTAATAAAAAAAAAATATTTTTTAGAACCTGGATTGGAATTTATTTTTAGACTGTTATTTTAGGTTTCCAGTTCCTGTCAATCACACCCCTGTTAAGAGTATAGCCGGTCCTCAGCCAACATTAGGACAAACGGAGAAGGTGATATATATCTTGGCTGTGCATGTTTAATCTTTATGACTGGCATCTCTCTTGTTTTGTTGAGGTTTGAGGGCTGAGTAGGCATTTAGACAATACTCGTACTCCTGCGTGGCAGTAGTCATTTTGTAAAAACCACCATTTTATGTTAAAGTAATAATGTCATGTACGGCCAGGTGGTGTTCATGCTAGTGGATTTTGAAACACACACTGAATGGTTAAACAGACAGTATTGAAGAATACTGCTTTTCTTACTATTACCGCCATACTCATAATGAGGGTCAATGGGACTCATTAGGAGTGTTGCAGTAAGGCAACAACGACGCAGGTAGTGCTACCAGTGCTGTTGTTACATCGCTGCAACTTTCTGAGTTTGCTCGCGGGTGCCGCTCTGGACGCCTGGTCAGACCAGGCGTGCAGAGCGGCACCCGCGAGCAGACTAGGACGGAAGGAGCGGTACTGTTATTAACAGTACTGCTGCTACCATCCTCCCCATTCCCGTCCCGGTCCCGCGAATGGGAATTACCGGGCCCTCCAAGGTCGAAATGGCCCGATAAATCCCCTTTTGCGTGACCCAGACCCGAGTTTGGGGGTAGCCATGCCTTATTAAGGGCATGGCTACCTCCAAACTCGTAATGAGGCCCAATATATTCTACTGTATGTATTTCTACATACCAATATAATGTAGGATAAACATAATTAAGGTAAAGTACTTTCACACAATGTATATTAAACTCTGTTTTTTCTATAACACTGAAGCCAGTAATGAGTTTCTGGTAAGGAGACATTCTTGTTTATACTGTGCAAAAGAAATATGCAGGTTTGGAGCGCTGTTTGGTGATTAGGGGTGATTAAAAAAAATACGTTATCTCTATGTTACAATTTCTATGACATTTTAAGGCAATCCAGTAATTTTAAGACATACCTAACACCCTTTGCTTTTATGGCAATGCACATATTGTGGATATTGTAATGATCAAGTACGCTGCAAAGTTCAATAAAGCTGCAGTTATTTGCAACCTTTACTCATGAATATATTTAACATGCAATCATATATTTCTATCACATTATAGAAAATCCCCTGAACTGTCCACATCAATTATGATGTTTTCGTAATGTAGTTTACACTTTGCTCAGTGCAGCAGAAATAACGTTGTATGGCAATGAAAAGGGTTCGAGGTAGGCTAATGTAAATCTATTAAGTAAGAAACACCCCCCTTACTGGGTTTCAGCTCATTAGAGTCAACAGAGATGCAATCAAAGTGACAAACACTGTTTCATTTGTGTGCAGTCTAGTTACTCCAAATACAATTTTCAAGTGACCTAATGCATGATGATGTTTATTTGGCAGCATAGGCCTGTTGCTTCAATGGTGGATCCTGTCATGTGATTTAGGGAATCTGTTGTGCCCTGTAGGTTTTTAGTAACCCTTGTTGAATTGCATTGTTGTTTTTTTTAATCAGCTTTTTCTTTGCCTAGTTTGCTGTCACGTATGGATGACGTTACATCATACGTCTCTCCATTAAAATTACAGAAATGATTCTCATTATGTTATCCATTGCAACATTGCTTTTGAGCCGTATCACATGCTATCGGTGAACATTAAATTGTATCCCTTTCTGTTCGCCTCAAAGCTTCATCTAGCAGAAAGTCGGTTCCCAATGGACCAGCCAGAAATTCAATGGATGCACTCACATAGAATGTGTCTGCCATTTGCAGCATGCCTCGGCGCAAGATACTTATTCTTGGATTAGTGCAGCTTGCAGCTCACCCATGATGTCGTCTAAAATTCTGCAATCAAGGAAGAACTTTGGCAGGGGGCCAACAGCCAAAAATGAAACACCCTGTGAGTCTAGATGGCCAAGGAGCTTTGCCAGTGGAAGATGGTGGGTTATATGGTGAGCAAACTGGCCGGTGTCAACCTTCATGTAATGTATGCACATTCATAAATGTCAGCACCACCACGTTTGCAGGTATGACTCGCTACTTGCCTGTAAAACACTCTACGTCATGCTGAGTCTCAGGCTTCCTTGCAATGGATAGGACACTTTTTTAGAAAGACGGAAGTGGGACTGCCACTCTCTTGAAGTACGTTTGTACTTAGTTGTACATAATGTAGATATCTTGGGAATGTGTCTTCAGACACAGGACATTTTGGCTGCACCCAAATAAGGTCCCCAGTGTTACAGTATACATCAGCGATGCCTGGCACATGATACAGTCGCAAGTGAGAGTTAGCTGTATTCCCTATTATTATTATTCTAAACATGTTTTCAATTTCAATTGTATCTGTGATATCAAATTAGGGTTTAAAACAAGGTGATAAAGTGTGTGGGTGCGTGCAAGTCTGTGTGTGTGTGTATGTGTGCGTGTCGGAATTGAAACAATATTATGCCTCCTATCGCAGCAATTGTATGTGTATTGGCCTACGCCAAGTTGTCTAAACATCATATGTAAACAAACTCCGCGGCAAGGTTTTGACCTTAGAGAAAGTAATGTAAGTCGCCATCTTGGATTAAGACGCCATTGTGGGTTCTCTTGTAATGTGGAAGTCACCCTGAACATCACAATGGAGGCCGAATGACATTCTGAGTAAGATTCTGGCCATTGTGACCTCCGTACACATGAATAATTAATATGCCTGCAGGCCACTTGTGGGGGTCGCAAACTGAGACCTTGTCCTATTGTTGACCTATGTGTAAATGTACAACTATATCAGCAAAACTAATCAAAATGCATATATTATAGGATTGACCTGGCTAGGAACCCATAGGCCTGATCCCTAGAATGGTTAACCCGCGAGAGGTTTGGCCAAGAGCTGGACAAATCATATAAAAGACCCAAGTATTCCAATGTACGGTCTCTCTTACTAATGCATCGAACCTTTGTTGAAGTTTCTTACGTTACTCTGAGAGCCGAATAGCTATCCGTTTGTCAATTGACTTTGGTAACTGTTGTAGCTTTTAAATAAAGCACTTGTATGTTCTTTGTAACCTGTGTTGGTGTGTTTCTTTTTAGGCTTCCCGGCCTCATATTATTTTTATGTTTTCACAGTTGGCGCCCGAACAGGGACCCTCAAGATTGATGCCGGATCATTGAAGGTTGACGCAGACTATCGAACCGGGATCGGACGGTGTGATACTGCGGGCCCGACCGAACGAGACGCGATACCTCGGCAGCGCTGCATGATCCGATCCTCGGACGATAGTCGTGTGGTCTGACACGGCATCTTGACAACGGTCCATTTTTTGAGGCGGGCAGATTTGTCGAAACCACCAAACACAAGGTAAAATTCGTTAGGTAAGTTCTTTGGTAAACCGTACGGTCCTCCTTAGGTTTGGTCAGGTGCAGTCGTGACCCGGCTCTTAATTTAACCCTGACAATTTGAATTTGGCATATTGTATCTGCAGACACAATTACTGACCAGTTAACACCAATTTTTTGTGAAATGCCTGGGAAATTGTCTAGCTGCTTTAGGGCTCTGTTCCGCAGCAATCGACAATCTTTGGAATTTAGCCGCCCGGCACCACAGGAGGGGTCGCCGGCATGTACTATGTACTGTAAGTATGGCATTGGAAGTATAATATTTAATGATATTTGGCACAGGCAAACCAGACATGCCTCTGAATTTCAGTGGCCAATCAATGGTAGTTTCGAGATCCCCCGTGTTGAATACCTAGAATCAGTCTTTCTAAAAAAGAAGGCCAGACCTGCAGCATTTGATGTTTTTCAGAATTGGAAAAAAGAAGCGTTGCAGCAGCTAAAAAGTAGGGATAAACATGCACGCCGTCATAAAACAAATGCCGAAAAGGCGTTGTTATATGATAAGGAAAAACATTCGGAGTCAGTCAAAATTATGGATAGGGCTTTCTCACTAGGTATCCAGAAAATGTATCCCTCTAAAGATTTTCATGTTTCTGAAGAATTTATTGAAAAATTGTTAAACGAGGGCAGGCCTGGTGCCTCTGCGCCACCTCCGTATGATCCTCTCCCGGGTGCTCTGCCCATTCCTGCTGTTGTTCCTGCTGTTATTCCTGTTCCCCCTGTACAACCTATTGTTCCTATTCCTCTAGTTGTTGTTCCTCCACCTATCCCGCCACCCTTTCCTCTTGCGCCGAAAGTTGCACCCTCATTGAATTTGCCCACACCTCCGCTCCCGAGTGGTTCTGCATTGACTGAAGTTGATCAAGGTGCGGGGTCAAAGATTGTCACTCGTAATACTGTTTCTGCAGACAAGAAACAGGAATTATTTGCATGGGCTAAGCACTGTATGGAGAAAGGTGATCAAGTTAACGTTTTTTCCACATTATCAAATTTGAACAATTTTCCAGAGAAAAATGTTTTTATCGAAGGTTTGGGGACTCATTTATGTGTGATGTGGGGTAGATTACAAAATTCGGATCTCCCACAAGGGGTGAGGGATCTAAATGCTTTAGCACTTTCGAGGGACACAGAGGAGTAAGTACATGGTCATGTTGAAAGATTGTTTGAGTATAGGAGGGACTTTGAGAAATCACGAGATGAGGATGTTGAAGACGACGGTATGTATGTGCAGAAACGGTTTCTTCCGTGTCGTAGATCGGCACCTCAGGAAGTACGAATTTGTACCAAAGATGCGATTCGATGGATCTCGGATTCATCGATACTGCCTGATGAAGTATATGACACGTATAGTCAGTATACAGTAGAAATGCAAAGGAAGGTGATTCAGGTAATAGTACAGTACCTGCAGGAAGAATGTGTAAGAAAGAAGGTTAGTTGTCCTATAGAGTTATTGGGAATTTGTTAAAGGGCTTTTTCGCCCGACACTTCTTCGACTGCCTTAGCGCTCGACCTGGCTCTGTTGCTTAGTAAGCGGTCGGAGTTACCTATATCTCAGTTGCCTATGAGAGAGGTTCCTCCGACATTTGTCCCAAAAGTTGAGATTCCCGCTAACGCTGGGACTGGTGCACCCGCTGTGGATATCCCTGCACATTATGTATCACAATTTGTTCATGTCCCATTCTCACGACAGGAAGTGAACAGTATTGGACAATCAATTCCCGATATCAGGAAAAACCCGACTGGGTTTTACAAAGAGATAGAGTCCTTTTTGCAGTCCTCTGTGTTCACCTTAAGTGATATTGACTTGCTATTCCCTGTACTCCTACCCGTAGATTTATGGAAGCAGGTTCGGACAATAGACGATGTGCCAGGGTTGGGAGATACGTGGGCTAACATGACTAGGTTTGATAGGGAAAGACCAGCTGGTGAAAAACCACCTCAGGTAATACTTACTTTGCCTGATAGAATTGTCGCAAAATTGAAAACTATAATTCCTGAGAAAAGAATTATTTGGGACAAGCTTACGGCCTGTGTTCAAGGAAAAACTGAAGGTGCCACTGAATTCTTTAATAGATTCGAACAGGTATTCTCTGACTTCAGTGGACAGGACTTGGGCACAGAGTCTGGGAAAAGGTTGTTTGTGGACAAATTTGTACGTGGATTGTTGCCCGACATCCAGTCACAGATTATGTCCTCTGAGAGCGCTTGGCAGGCAAAGTCTCAATCTGAAGTTTTGCACATGGCTCAGTATTATGAGAACCGTGTGAATAATGAAAGAGAAAATAGAGAAGAGGAAAGGAGATTTGAAGACTAAAGTATTGTTACAACAAATTGTTAGAAATCCCAGAGGAGGTACGTCACAGCCCAGAGGTCAGTATGTGCCTATTGCCGCCAGGAAGGTCATTGGCGAACACAGTGCCCCGTCCTTCGACAAAGGTCAAACAATGCGTTTGGGAGTATAGGTAGACGACCTAGAGGTTGCCCTGGAGCAGGGGGCCCTGATAGAGGTCAGTTTTCACAAGACCTTCAGCAACCTTTTTCAGGGGAAAATCATGCTTCGAGTGTGGACGCAAGAAACATATTTGATCACCCTTCTGCTGCCTACCTTTCTGAAGAGCTTCCTTCCGATAACATTTTGTTTCGTTAGGACTTCCCGAAGCAGGGTTTGGAACCCTCACGTATTCCCGTTAATCAGAAAGGTCCCTACGTTGAATTGTTAGTGGGGAATAGGAAACATCAGTTTTTGATAGACCCTGGAGCACAGAAGTGCTCCATTGTTCATTCCCGGGTTCCAAACATTCCACTGTCAGGGCAAACAAATGTGTAACGCTCACCTGATTCCCGCAGAGGCGCCGGTCTTGACTGGGTGAATGCAGTATCTTCAAAGGTGATGTGTAACACATGGTTGGCTCTTTGGGCTGGACCTCTGTGCACTGTATGTCTGACTCGAAGAGTAAGATGTCTGCAGATAGAAAATATGGGATTAATGAACTGGGGTTATTGGGTTCCTCTCTCCTCTTCCCTTTCTCTTCTCCTGTAGAACCCCAAAGGTTAACGCCCTCACCTTAGGTAAGTGAACGCCGAGCTCTCCATCTGCCTCGGGGCAGGGTGCCGTAACCAGTTTCTTCACTGGATAAGGGTGCAGGCCTCTTGACCTCAGAGGACTGCTGTCCGTCGTTAACTGCACGAACGGTAAGTTCTGGGCACTTCAAATGTCTTAAAAGTCTTTTGTAATGATATCTCTTGTTTTGCAGGGTTCCGGCGATGGCGGATGGTGGGCTGATGAGAGTTGAGGATCGAACCCGCGTGAGGATTAGAAGCGCCTGGAAGCCCGTAAGTAAGCGCTTGTAGCCTGCTTCACGATGCGCACTAACTGTCCCTTTTATCTTGCAGGTACAAGTTCGGAGCTCTAGAGAAGCTGAAGGGTGCTGGAATACCCACTGGATTCGGCGTGGGAAGGAGTAATGGCACGTGAGTAATGAAGTTGCCCAATGTCTTTAAACGCACCTTCTTTTGTCTTTCAGATGCGGGATGCAGCGCCGAAGGCCTCCGGAGCGTGCGAAGAGCTGGTAAGCTTTTGTCTTTCAGATGCCGGAATGCAGTGCGAAGACCTCCGGAGCATGCGAAGAGTAGGTAAGCCTTTGTCTTTCAGATGCCGGAATGCAGCGTGAGGCGTTGTTGACAGCCGATGGACCAGGTAAGAGATGCGCTGCCACTGAAGACCGTAGTGCTAACCTGTTCTTTCTTTGGCCCTCATTACGACCCTGGCGGAGATCCATGATTAAATTTGCACCATGGACCATGGCGCAAAGCTGCCAACACCGCCATGGGGGTTGGCGGATTTACCGCCCCATTCCGACCTTGGCGGGGCGGTAAATCCCCAATCCCCATTTTGCCCTTCCCCATTCCCATTTTTGCCCCATAGGGTATAATGGGAGTGGGGAAGGCGTTAATTACGCCACCGTAAATTACGGTGGCGTAATTAACATCAAGGTCCCGTAGCGCCATGGATTTCTCCGCCAGGAAAAAGCAGGCGGAAAAAGGCTCCATGGCGCTACGGGAACTCGTAGTAAGGCGGAAGGGTACGCCATGATTTCCGCTGGCGTAAACCCTCTCCGCCAGGGTCGTAATGAGGGCCTTTGTCTTTACAGGTGCTGCTGAAGACTGGATTCCAGGATGGTAAGCCTTTGTTCCCTTAGGCCCAGGATCAGAAGCAGAAGACACGATGAGCGTTCTGCTGCAGAGAATGCAGAATAACGCAAAGCAAGATTCATCCATCGGGTGTGGTTTAAATAGCCTCCTGTAGTGCTTAGGTGTCTCCTTCCACAGCCATGCCTAGGTAAGAAAAGAGTTCCTGATTTCCAGAAGAGTTCCAGTGTTCTGAACCTAGGGAGTGGCTCCTGCCCCACCCAAAAGGAAAAGTAGTCCCAAACAGAAGAGGATCAGGGGTTCAACTGGCAGGTAAGTAAGCAGCATGGTCTGCTGAAAGTAAGTCCACCCAAGCATTATGAGCCCGGCGCTTCCAGCGCTGGGACTGGGCATCTTTATGAGCCTGGTGCCACTGGCGCCAGGACAGGGTCCAAAAGGTCTCAATTGGGACTGGCTGGCACTCGGAACCGGGGTTATGGGTCTGCTTCCAAGGGAGTCGGGCAAGTCCTGATCTTTTGGAAGCAGAGATCATAACAAAATGTTTCTGTAGGGTTTTCTGGTATACCAATTGTCTGTCCGGTTTCTTCGTCGGTGTCTGTTTCTTTGGGTCCCTTTACGGACCATTGCCCTTTCCTTCTGACTTCGAACTGTGGAGAGAATTTGCTGGGGTTAAATTTGTTAAAGAAACTGAATGCAGTAATTCATTGTTCCTCTGATGGAGTACGACTGACGGTTTCACCACAGCAACTTCCCAATTCTCAGTTTTTGACTCGACCATTACCTCCTGAGTTTAGTGTTGTCCCGGAATGTTTATGGGCGGTTGATGACAATGATGCCGGGGTTCTACAGATTGAGCCCGTTAAAATAGTTTTGAAACATGGAGTTAAACTACCACGCATTCCGCAATATAAAATATTAGTTGAGGGCGAGCGTGCTTTGAAGTGCATTGTCTCCGATTTTGTGCACCGAGGGGTGATCGAGGAGATTGCAGGTAGTTTATGTAACAGCCCGATTTTGCCTGTATACAAGAAAGGCGACAATGCAATCCCATACCGTTTCATAATTGATCTTCGTGCTATTAACAAAGTTGTCGCCCCACAATTTCCAATTGTGCTTGATGTAACAACGATACTAACAATGATCCCTGCTACGGCTACACATTTTAGTGTTGTGGATTTGAAGAATGCTTTCTTTAGCATTCCTATACACAAGGAGAGTAGATATTTGTTTGCGTTCACCTTGGGAGGACGTTCATTTACATTTACTCGGGCACCTCAAGGGTATACTGAAAGTCCAAGCATTTATAGTAGAGCTTTGAAAGAGCAGCTTGACACCCTTGAATTGCCACCTACTTGTATACTACTTCAGTATGTCGATAATTTGCTTTTGGCTGCAGATGTCATGCCCGCGACGCTGGCGCACGCATTGGCAACCATCATGGACTACTTGGTACTCATTTATCCTCCTAATACTCCTTGAACAACTCCTTTTCACGCCTTGGTCTTTTATTTCCATTTGCTCAACTTTGGTTCTTTCTTATTTTATTCAATTAACTACATTTACCATAATGCACCTGGCTGCAGTCCTCAATTCCTGGCTATTCTCATTCATTGTTATTGGGACCACAATCCCCAGAAGCCCTAGTGGCCAGTGCTGCTTCCACCTGCTCAGGACCAGAGAGGGAGGAGGCAAATTGTCTTCAGGTGTGCTGCTACAGGTGCTGTCAATTAGCCTGCCTCAGAACAGGGCAGGGCTGTATATAAGCAGCTGCCTGCAGGCGCACAGTGTCTTGCATTTTGAAATCTCCCCGCTCCTGTTTGCCTTGACCTGCTACATTGTATGCTGTTCCTGTTGCTGCATTATCCTGTTTTGATCCAGTGCCCTTTCCGGGCTCCCTGCCTTGCAGCCGATTTCGCTCCGCTGCCTTCTACCTACAGCCCTTGTCCTCTGGGCTCCCTGCTCTGCAGCCTGCCTCACTCCGACTGCCTACAGTCCTTGCCCTCTGGGCTCCCAGCCCTGCAGCCTGCCTCACTCCGGCTGCCTACAGTCCTTGTCCTCTGGGCTCCCTGCCCTGCAGCCTGCCTCACTCCGGCTGCCTACAGTCCTTATCCTCTGGGCTCCCTGCCTACAGCCTGCCTCACTCCGGCTGCCTACAGCCCTTGTCCTCTGGGCTCCCTACCTTGCAGCTTGCAACACTCTGCTGTCTCCAAGCCCTTGTCCTCTGGGCTCCCTACCTTGCAGCCTGCACCTCTTCGCTGCCTACAGCCCTTGTCCACTGTGCTCTTTCCTTGCAGCCTGCTCCCTCCACTGCCTACAGCCCGTGTCCTCTGGGCTCCTTCCTTGCAGCCTGTCTCCCTCCCTTGCCTACAGCCCTTGTCCTCTGGGCTCCCTGCCTTGCGGCTTGCTACACTCCTCTGCCTTACATCCTGTTTTACACTTAACTAACTATGCCCCTGCTCCTCTGGGCTCTCTATCTCGCGGCCCTATTCTTTTGGGCTCTCTGTCTGTCGCCTACTACTAATCTCTCTCTGTCCTGTCCTTCTGGACTCCTTGCCTTGCAGCCTAATACAGTCCTCCGCAGTCCACTACAGTTTGCCTGCACCTAGTGCCACTCTTGACTGCAGACCTGATTCCTACTTTGCAGCCCTTCTGTTTTCCTGACTGCTGCTCCCTTGTTCTCTTCCTTGAGTCCTCTGTACTCCACCTTAGGTTATCTACTTCAGTCTAACTGCCTTTCCTTCATTTCCTTCTGCTAGATTGCTCATTGACTTCCTTTTCGCTGGATATACCTGTTCTTGTCTTCTCATGTGTCTTATGTAATCCCTTTGTACAGAGCTTGCCTGTTGGTTTCCGGCAGGCAACCTCTGCCCCTTCCCTTGTCGCGTTTTCAGTGTTACAGACACCCACTGCTGTTGTTCCCAGCCATGAGCATACAGCTTGGGCCTCTGTTATAGCAATCTGTGCAGAAGGCTGGAGTTTCCTAAGGTTCGTGGAACACTTTTCCCCATTTCAGCATACACCCCAAGAGGGAATCCAGTTTGTTTGTACCTTTGTATCTTTTGCCCCTTTTGGCTCACAGCTACAGTTTCCTACTCTTCTTTCTTGTTGAACTTCCTGCTGTGTGTGCTTATCTGCTACCTTACTTCAGCACAGCCACCCAAAACCTACCTGTGTACCCTGTGCCACTCTTGACAGAGTGCCATTCCTGACAGCAGATTCTGAAAGTGCTTGTAAAGAAGGCACCGTATTGTTACTTATTCATCTGGCCGAAAACGGTCATAAAGCTTCGTTCAAGAAATTTCAATATTGTTGCCAGGAGGTCGCCTATTTAGGTTACCTGCTGTCAAAGGAGGGGAGAAGATTGACACCTGAAAGAATAAAACACATTTCTGGCATGTCTGTTCCAAATACGCAGAAGGAAGTCAGAGCCTTAATAGGTATGGCTTCTTACTGTAGGTTGTGGATCCCGAACTTTTCACTAGTGATAAAACCGATGTTGGCTTTGACGAAGAAGGGCATTTCTCTGCCACTGCCATGGAAATCGGAACATCAACGATCATTTGAGCTTCTCAAATCCTCGTTATGCTCTGCACCGGTTCTGGGTACTCCAAATTATGACAAGGCCTTTGTGTTGTTTGTGCATGAATGTGATGGATGTGCTTTGGCTGTGTTAACACAGGAACACAGAGGGAAGAATAGGCCATGCGGCTACTACTCCTCCGCCCTTGATCCTGTCGCTTTCGCTTTGCCAAGATGTTTGCGAGCTGTCGCTGCTGCTGCCGCGTCTGTAAAACAGAGTGCGGGAATGGTTCTAGGCCATGATTTAATTTTGATGGTACCTCACTCTGTAGATGTCCTATTGAATAAAACCCAAACGCAACACCTCACTTCTGCACGACTGACAAGGTATGAATTAATTCGGTTTGCCCCTCACATTCAAATTAAGAGGTGTTGTGTTCTTAATCCGGCTGAACTTCTACCTTTCCGGCAAAATACTGTTTGCGGTGATGAAGAATTACATGACTGCTTGTATACCACTGAACAGGAAATGAAGGGCAGGATAGATCTTATAGATACTCCTTTAGGTAATGCAGAAGGGGAGCTGTTTTGCGATGGCTCCTGCTTCAAACTCCCAGATGGTACATCTACAGCTGCCTATGCAGTTACTACGTTGAGTACGGTTGTTGAAACTAAGAGAATTCCGCATAACTCCGCGCAGGCCGCAGATATTATATTGTTGACCCGAGCTTGTGAACTCTCCGATTGCTCTCGGCACTCTCACTCCCTAGGCAGTTAGCGATCATGAAATGTGCAGCACATCGTAAGGTCATAGATGATGTGGGAAAAGGGAACGCTTTTGCTGACCAGATAGCCAGGCAAACGGCTACAGACCTTAGAGCAGACATGTATGCTCTAAGGGAAACAAAAGATGCCTATGTAATGGATGAGGGTATTGGGTCTGTGCGAGATATTCAAACTGATGCCACAATAGAAGAGTCTAAAAGGTGGGCCGAAGGAATGGGGAAACTGGATGATGATGGGTGTTGGGTGGATACATTTGAGGGAAATTGGTTGCTCCCTGATTCATATGTGCTGGCAATGGTTACGATGGCACACGGTCCTATGAATGTGTGTGCTCAGCAGATCACGAAAATGTTAGAACAAGTATGGGTGAATGATAAAATTTCGAAGACTGCACAGCACCATGTTCAGAATTGTATGATTTGCTTACCGCACAATGTGGGGAAGGGGACAGTAACTCCAAGGGGAAGCTTTGGGCCCCCTTCTGTTCCCTTCGAGGTCATCCACTTTGATTTTATTGAGATGGAACGGTGTAACAATCTAAAATATGTTCTTGTGATTATTTGTGCTTTTAGTAAATGGGTCGAGGCTTTCCCCGTTAAAGATGCTACTGCCATGACCACTGCAAAGACTATGGTAAAAGAATTCTTTCCACGATTTGGGCTTCCGAGGGTAATTTGGTCGGACAATGGTCCCCATTTTGTTGCAGCAGTAATTTTGCAGATATGCACAGCGTTACACATTGAAAAGCGATTTCACTCGGCTAGACACCCTCGAAGTGCTGGGTTGGTAGAGAGACATAACGGTATCTTAAAGAATAAGCTTGCAAAAACATGTGCCGACACCAAATTGAAATGGCCAGATGCCTTACCTGTTGTTTTGTTAGCTATGCGTACCACACCTCAAACTAAGACCGGGCTTTCTCCATTTGAGGTAGTGATGGGGAGACCTGCTAACATTTGGGGTCTTCCGAAGCCTAAAGCATTGAGGGAGGTAGAAAATGTATTGCTTGTAGACTACTGTAACCAATTGACTAAAAATCTGTATCTCATTTATCATCAGGTCCAATCAGCTTTACCTGTACGGTTTACGGGCCCAGGACATGATATTCAGCCTGGAAGTTGGGTCCTAGTGAAGGCCTACGAAAGGTCTTCCTGTCTCGCTCCTCACTGCAGGGGACCCTACCAGGTGCTGTTGGTCACTCAGACAGCATTGCGGGTGGCTGGAAAAAAACATTGGATCCACGCGACGCATGTCAAGAAACTTCCTCACCCGACGCCACACGTTACAGAAGAAGCAGAACCCCTTGCTGATGCTACAATCTCTGATCCTGGAGTAGCAAACAGCACTGTGAGTGCGTCGGAGAATTTCCCTGAGCCCGTAGAGCTTGGGGAACAGTCCATTTCGTCTCCGCACTCTTTGAAAAAGTCATTTCCGGAAAACATTGTTTCAAGTTCTGCGACTTCCGTCGCCTCCGATACATCGCTTCCCTCAGGAAGTGACGTTACCTTGTTTCCGGATCAAACAGTTTTGGGTAGGGGGGGCGCTGTTGCCCACAGGAGAAGATGGCCGCTTATGTGTGAGCTCCGGAGTGAACCAGGACCGTATTCCAAATATATCCGCACAACGGATCCGGTTCCACTAAGGCGAAGCACGGATTGTGTGGCAGCGGCTGCGCTACGTGGAGGTGCATTTTGGCAGAGAACGCTGGCTGGTGTTCCAAGTTACGGCGGTGCACAGGGGCGACCGCGAGCGGGCCTCTGATCGGGCCGGAGCGAGAGGGGAGGAGCCCGGGGAGAAAACAAGCACAATCCGCGACCTGGACGCGGAAGAATCTTCATTGCGGGCCCCCCCGCGGCTGCTCCGCCCTCCCATACCCGCTGGACCTAGCAGTTCCCCCCTGCCCCCCTCTGCCCCCCGACGACCGCGGCTGAACGCGGAAACCTTGCCCTACATCCGGCGGAGGGGACCGACTGCTGCACTTCTTTGCCGCCCGCTGATCTGATCACACGATACTCCTGAGAAAAGCCGCGGCGGGGTAATAACAGCGCCCCACTAGACGCGGCCCTCAACCCTGAGGCACATGGACTTTTCCCGGTGGCGACTCCGGTGCTGCGGGTGACGCGGTCCCCCGATCCTGTGGCCCCCTGCGACACAACGATGCACGACCCGCGCTCTGAACACTGAGAGCCCAAAATCGTTGGGCCCTGCTGGGGGTGCTCCGCTCCACGTTGAGTGCCCCCCCACACCCGCTGGACGAGCGCTGCAGAGCGAGGGACGCCCGGCCCCCGACCGGCGAAGGGAACCCGGTGGTACACCACTGGAGCAGTCATTGTTCAGTCGGCACATCACAGATAAGTGGGGTTGCGGGGTGGAGATAGCGCCATTGTACACAACGCTGTCCCCAACCCTGGGGCCGTGTACAATACAGGGGAGCCCCAGGAGGAGATAGCAACGCTGCCTGCGAAGCGGGCCCCAACCCTGTGACAACGTGAACCAAGGAGTGACGGCCAGCGAGAGGTAATCACTGGGATGTAGGCCCTACGCAACCGAGGTGTATTGGACCACCAGCCAGGCCCTTCAAGGCAACCATCCATTGGAACTAGGGATGCTGGCCCGGGCGGAGGTACCCGCCTAACTGGTATTGAGAAGGTTAAATTGAGCGGAGGCGATCAAAGCATAAAAAGCAACAGATAATGCCCAAGAACCTAGGATCCAAGAAGAACAAGGGGGCTATCGACAAGTACACCACAAATATCCAGAAGGAAACAATATCACAGATGGAGCGACCGGCGACTCCCCCAGACCAACATGTGCCACCACACACTCAGATGGACCCTCAAGCAGTATTTCTCGCAATGCAGCAGGGGTTCACTGCCCTGAACGATAAATTGGACGGGATTACCGCAAATGTGGCATCCATCAAGGCTAAATTGGATAAAACAACGACACATATCACGGAGGCTGAAACCAGAATATCGGGCACGGAAGACACGCTCGAAGCCCTGAAAAGTACGGTGTCAACAATGGCGATTGAATTAGGAACTGTAAAATCTAAATGCGTGGACCTAGAGGCGAGGTCGAGACGCAACAACATTCGCATTTTAGGTGTGCCTGAAGAGGTGATGAAGGGCTCCATGGAGAAGGGGGTCGAGGCCCTCCTTCGCACAGTGCTGGGTGACCCCGGGTGGTTGCCCATGTTACTTATAGAGCGTGCACACAGATCCATGGCTCCAAAGCCGAAACCGGGAGCATACCCAAGACCAATAATTGCACGTGTGCTTAACTACAGAGACAGGGACATGATACTATGGGCGGCAAGAGAGAAACAGGAACTGAGGTGGGAGACCAGTGTGATACGGATCTTCCCCGATTTTACACTGGCGATACAGAAAGAAAGAAAACAATTTATTGGCGTCAAGAAACTGCTACGAGACCGACAAGTCCAATACACAATGCTCTACCCGGCGAGACTGAAGATCCTGTATAAAAACAAGGTCCATTTCTTCACCTTCCCTGAGGAAGCCGCCAATTTTGTGGAGACGCATATTCCCGCGGCGGCAAGGAACACCGAGGACACTAATCAGGAATGACTTTTCTGAGGACAGTTCGGAGGAAGGCTCTATCGAGAGGCCGCTTTCCATATATCAACAGCTTCCCCTGGATGGGGACACTCACAAAGGTGGGAAATCATTATGGAAATGTTAAGCTACATGGTAATATTCCCCGTTGCCATTCACATGTGAGAGAGTAATGCCGGATCCGGTTATCCGCACTCAAGGTCTGGAAGAGCATAGGCCCTGGGAATCTCCGCAGGCCCCCCAATTGCAGGTGCATATGCTAAAAGTTAGTGGGAGGGATGGGGATTCAATGAGCACAGTAGAAGTTTGGGGTGCTGTGAGGGTGGGGGGTGGGGGGAACGGGAGGGAGTTGGGGACTAGTAATGTTCAGTATGGGGAGAAAGTTAAAAGCACATGGTTAAAATACGCTGGCACACTTGGAAATAATATGAGACACTTGTTTGTAGATACACATTGCAATCACACTGAATGGAATGGCTGGAACGGACTCTGAGAACATTAGAATAATGAGCTGGAATGTTCGAGGCCTGGGCTCTAGGGTTAAGAAGAGGAAAATTATGGCATACATTAACAGACATACCCCACAGATTCTATTCCTACAGGAAACACATATTGGCCCACAACACGGGGAACAACTAGCGCCGAAGTGGGGAAACCACCAATATTTCACAACTTACTCGAATAGGGCTAGAGGTGCAGCAATACTGGTACACAGAACCCTGCGATTTATGTGCAAGGAGGTGAGGTGTGATCAGGGGGGTAGATATGTTCTGGTACATGGCACCTTACGAGATAAAGAGGTAGTTCTCCTAAATGTCTACGGGCCCAACGTGGACGACCCAGAGTTTTACTCCGAACACTTCGGGATGCTGGCACATTATCCAGCAGCCCACCTGATATGCGGGGGGGACTTCAATACCATTTTAAATGTGGACATTGACCGCACCTCGACACAAGCGAGAACTTTATCTAAAGCCGCCCAGGCAATAATGGCTCATATGGCAGACCTGGGACTAAAAGATGCATGGAGGACATTACACCCCTTCGAGAGGGGATACACGTATTATTCCACGGTGCATGACATGCACTCCAGGATAGATATGTGGCTGCTGGATAATGAGGTGTTAGCCTAGGTTTCTGAAGCACAGATGCTGCCCAGGACGTACTCTGACCATTCCCCAATTTTATTAGACCTGGAATGTCTGGAGAAGCAGTGAGTAGACCTCCATGGAGGTTCAAACCAGCGGCGCTGCATGATCTGGTCTACAAGAACGCGTTGGATCAGCACATACAGGAGTTCTTTGCATTTAATGACAACTCAGTGTCTACTCTTGCGACACTGTGGCAAGCATTCAAGGTGTATATTAGAGGCGCATCCATATCGAAGGAGAGCGGCATCCTCAAAGACATCAGGAATAGGATGCAGCGCCTTGAAACACAAATAGCATCCATACAATCTCAATATGAGCTTAAACCGTCACCTCAACTCACGTTAGAGGTAAAAAATAAACTAGATGAATTCAAAGAGGCAGCGGACCGAGAGATCTGCTATTTCGATAGACCAGCGGCCGCTCGCCGCTATGGAGAAAGCGAACGTCCGGGGAGGTTGCTAGCCAGAGCAGTGAAGGGGGAGAGGGGATCGACGGACATCTCATGAATACTAACGTCGGAGGGCACGGTCACCACTGATCAGGGCAAGATACGTTCCACGTTTCATACATTCTATGAAGAACTGTATTCGCCCCAATCAGACGCCACTGAAGAGGAGATTGAGCAATATCTCTTCCGGATCCCGATGACACTTCTGGCTGAAAGCACGAGAGAGGTGTTGGAGGCCCCGATAACTGAGGCGGAAGTGATCAGAGCAATTGAAGCTCTCCCGAATGGGAAGGCCCCGGGTACAGATGGCCTTAGTGCAGAATTTTACAAAGAGTTTAAGCACCTTCTGGCGCCCAGATTACTAGCTATGTGGACCGAGGCTCTGGATAAGGGAGAGCTCCCGGCGACTACAAGGGAAGCGGTGATAACGCTATTGCTTAAGACAGGTAAACCCCCAGAGGACTGCGGGTCTTATAGACCTCTTTCACTAATCAATACAGATGCAAAATTATTAGCAAAAATACTTTCCACAAGGTTGACACCCTGGATGCCATTTATGGTCCATGAAGATCAGGCGGGATTCATTCCTGGCAGATCCTCAGCAACTAATATTAGGAGATGCCATGAGGTCCTGTCCGCGACACCCCCAGAGCAGCAGGCGATAGCAGTATCGCTGGATATGCGCAAAGCTTTTGATACAGTGTCCTGGCCTTTCCTGTTTGGGGTGATGCGAAATTATGGATTTAGACCGAACTTCCTGAAATGGGTAAAGTTGCTGTACTCATGCCCACAGGCCAGAATTAGAATTAACGGTACTCTGACAGAGATGTTTGAACTCCGAGGAGGCACGAGACAGGGTTGCCCTCTCTCACCATTACTGTTTGCCCTAATAATAGAACCACGGGCGGATGCACTGAGGGCCCACTCCAGCGCATACGGGCTAAAAATAGGGGCTGCATTACACATCATAAACCTATACGCAGATGACATTTTGCTATACCTGAGAGATCCGGACAGAACACTGGGGAGGGTCCTATCCATGGTGGAGCAATTTGGTGGACTCTCAGGACTAAGACTTAACCCTAATAAATCAGAAGTGTTCCCTATCACTGAAGCCACTGGTAGGCCACGTGACCTGCGTGGTCTGCAGTGGTGCCCGACGCATATTCTGTATCTGGGAGCACATATAGCTCGGAACGCACAGCTGTCTCGTGCATTAAATTATAGCCTATTGGCGGATTCATTGTGTTTGAAACTGAAGCGCTGGGGGTCCTCCCTGTATCCATGATGGGTAGGATTGCACAAGTGAAAATGATAATTCTCCCAAAGTTGTTCTACCTGTTTAGTACGGTGCCGGTTTGGCCAGGGCGGGCTCTATTCACTAAAATGTTGGGCACGTGCGCCTCATTTGTGTGGGGCGGCCACCCGAGGGTGAGCTGGAGGACACTTACAAATGACTATGTGGCTGGTGGCTTGATGGCTCCAGACTTCGAACTTTACTACTTGAGCGCACAGGCACAACATGCGGCCCAATGGGCGACGGCATTCATTAATCCGGCGGGCCCGGTACCAAACCAACTGGAAAAAGAGGCCATACTGGCACTTCACCAAAGTACGAGGGCCAGTGTTAAGCTTTATAACTCCCTGAAACCATCAAAAGTGGTGATCACAGCATGGGCCAAGATAGTCGATATGTACGATATCAAAAGGATATATCACCCAAGTATGCCGCTCTGGGGTATACCTCAGGCTCCTTTTAACATAGAGGGAGAGACAGCTTGACACTGGTCCTCTAAGGGCATAACACAATGGGGTCAAATATTTGTGGATGGGCAATTCATTCAATGGGATGATATCAGGGAGGCGGTGGGTAACACTCCTACGATCAGACGACAATACACTGGTCTGCAGGCAGCCATACAGAATATGTGGCCGACCCTCCCCAATGAACCCCCAATTAACATGGGTCTGGGATACATGTTTACGGGGGGAACCCAAAAGATAACAGCTTCCACATTGTATAAAACCATACTTCAGAACACGCCCATTAGAGCAGCGTACAGCTAAGTCCAAATGGGAACAAGACCTTGGAGAGGAGATAGAAGACGAGGAGTGGTCTCAACATTGTGCACTTGTGAAACAGATCTCCTGTAACTCTAAATATAGGTTAATCCATTATAAAATACTACAGAGAACACACTACACCCCTATGAAACTCAAACACATATATCCAACCATGACAGGGAAATGCCCGAGATGCCATGCTGACAATGCAGACATTTACCATATGCTATGGGCGTGCGATGCACTGAGGGGATTCTGGGAGGCAATATGTCAGGCAATAGATGAGATGGCAGACCACCCTCTGGAGTGGACCCCACGAATGTGCCTGTTGGGGACAATTGAGAAAATGAACCCGATATGGCGGAAGCTATTAATTGTAAGTCTGCTCCTTGCCAAGAGAGTGATCCTCCTCAAGTGGAAGAGTGCACACCCCCCAACTAAAGTGGATTGGGAAAGAGACATGGCTTGGGCAAACCACATGGAGGAATTGTATATTGACACTGTGCTCCCTGTCTCGCGTCCAAAGAACATTTGGGGCAGATACAAACAATATTTGGCCGAAAAGAGTGAACTAGAACACTCCGATATCGTATAGTGATTTGAATTGTAAAATGTATTGTGTATGATTATGATGATTCTGCATCCAAGTGATTGTATTGACCAAGTGCAATAAAAATAAAAGTTTAAAAAAACAACAGTTTTGGGCACCACCAGGTACAACCTTCGACGAAGAAAATAGAACTACGGCACTGGTCTTTTCCGTGCATTTGGAAAGAAGAAGTGATTGAAAGTTTTCTCTTGTAAAAGAAAGTTCCTTTCGAACAAAAGGAAAAAAAAGGGGGATTCTGCTGGCTAGGGTTGGGAAGGACTAAGAAGTCGCGCGACCGTAGTGTCGCCAGCAACGAACATTGGGGTCGTCGATTGAGAAACTACGATGCCTGCCACCTCCACCGCTGCTCCCCGCCCTGGACTTGTAAATAAGGGGGTGACCAACTCGGAAAACGAACAATGTGCCTGGGCCCTGAAAATGTATTGCTGTGTTGTGTTAATAATAATTGGAATTTGTGTAATTACTGCTGTGGGACTTTGGTACTTCGAAGAAATTTACCCTCTAAAACCTCTACTGCCAATTGAGATTGTACCTACTGCCTTGACTCCCTCTGTACACCTTCACACCATGTCACCTAGAGACTCCCAGCATAGACAAAAGTATCATAATAACACTTTAATGATAGTAATGAATGCAACACATGCCATTTTTAATAAGAGTAATTGTTGGATTTGCACTCATTTACCGCAACATGGGAACAAGGGGCTAGGATGGTACATTCACCCTTTACCTTTAACGACTGCTTGCTATGCTTCTCTTGGAGCACTATTCTTTGGCCGTTGGAATGATAGCGTCTCAGGGAATTTTGATGGAACTAATTTAAATGATTTTGAGAAACGTGAATTGACTCCTTTGGGATGCTCGCTTTTTGCAAATAGAAGTAGACCTAATGTTGCTTCTATTAGGCCATCTGATAAACGATCTCTTCCTTTCCAAACTCTAATTTCCTTTAAAATGGATCCGATAGGCAATAAGGACGCCCTGCCTCCTTCCTACTCTATTAATCATAGCCCTGATTCAGTCCCCTTTTGTGTACAAAGAAATGGCACTGGGCCAATGGGAGATTTTGAAGGTTGTGTAAACATTGTAAATTTGACTGGGGAGAACAAGACTCTGTATTTAGGGGGGCCTGTTTATTTTGTTTGTGGTATTTCAGCATTTCCCTGGTTGCCCAAGGATTGGCAGGGAACCTGTTATTTAGGAATCCTGTTACCTGGGGTATTTGTAGCTAGTACATTGGAAGTTTCTAAGGCTCGCCCACGGCGGGACGAAGATGGGGATACCCCTGGGCAAGTATTTGGAGATATAGCGAAATCAGTTGTGCCCTTTTGGGGACAGATGGCAAAATCTGAAAACATTAGGGGGTTAGCAAGAGTACTGGAGAGAAACATCAACCGGACCATGGATATACTATACAATATGACACTAGAACAAAAGGCAATAAGATTGGTAGCACTCCAAAATCGGATGGCATTAGATGTCATTCTGGCAGAACGTGGTGGAGTATGCAAATTAGTGGGGTCCGCTTGCTGTGTTTTCGTACCAGACTCCTCACCGACAATTTTCAAAGCAAATCAGAACTTGCACATCCTTAGTTCTGAGGTGCATATTCCGGTGTGAGATTCGAATATTAGCACCTGGTTCTTGGATTCTCTATGATCCTGGGGTTGGAATGTGCTTTCTGTTATCTTGGTTATTTTAGGAATCCTGCTATTCCTTTGTTGCTGTTTCCAATGTCTACCTAGTATATGTGCAATGCTAGGGGGGTGTTGTGCTCAAGCGGTGGGCAGAGTAGGGCACAAAATGTACGCCCCAGATACAGCATCTAAAGAGATTGTGTTACAAGAGGTTCTGATGAATGACCTAATGGCTATAGACATTACAGATAATGATTCAGGATGTATAGACGACAATGAATGGAGTTATTTACAAAAGTATTAGAAATGATATTAGCACTTGGCATAGGCCAAAAGGAGGGTTTGTCGGAATTGAAACAATATTATGCCTCATATCGCAGCAATTGTATGTGTATTGGCCTACGTCAAGTTGTCTAAACATCATATGTGAACAAACTCTGCGGCAAGGTTTTGACCTTAGAGAAAGTAATGTAAGTTGCCATCTTGGATTAAGCTGCCATTTTGGGTTCTCTTGTAATGTGGAAGTCACCCTGAACATCAAAATGGAGGCCGAATGACATTCTGAGTAAGATTCTGGCCGTTGTGACCTCCATACACATGAATAATTAATATGCCTCCAGGCCACTTGTCGGGGTCGCGAACTGAGACCTTGTCCTATTGTTGACCTATGTGTAAATGTACAACTATATCAGCGAAACTAATCAAAATGCATATATTATAGGATTGACCTGGCTAGGAACCTATAGGCCCGATCCCTAGAATGGTTAACCGGCGAGAGGGTTGGCCAAGGGCTGCACAAATCATATAAAAGACCCAAGTATTCCAATGTACGGTCTCTCTTACTAATGCATCGAACCTATCTGTTTGTCAATTGACTTTGGTAACTGTTGTAACTTTTAAATAAAGCACTTGTATGTTCTTTGTAACCTGTGTTGGTGTGTTTCTTTTTGGGCTTCCCGGCCTCATATTATTTTTATGTTTTCACATGCGAGCGTTGCGCGCGTGCGTGTGCTTGTTTTTGCAACATCTCCATCATCGTTCTCCCGAGGAACCGCATTCCATCTGAAGTTGATGAAAAGAGATGAAGAAATGCCAAGAAGGGTGAGCCTTGATTTGCATTTGGTTGAAAAGTTAACAGTGAAAGCTGTAGTTTTTTAAAAATGTTATTTAATTATCAAAATATCTAATATCAGCTGCAACAAATACACCCTTTGCTTCTATATGGGACCCGTTGTCTCATAGAGTGGCCTACTTGGAATAGTACTGTATTAATAAGTTGTCCAGTGAAAAGCACAATAATGCTTTGACTTGATACTATGTTAAAACAATAAATAAACAATACATACATATGTCAGTGAATGCATTCATAATAAGTTGGCGGAACAGATATAGCATTGGACTCACTTGATTGATCTGTTGCCAAGTTGATGAGTTAGTTGCCATGTTGATGAGGCATTCACTAGGCACAAACTCTAGTCCCCAAATTATCAAGAATATACAAGGGAGGCACTCAACCCTGCAGCCACCGATGTTATGGAGAGTGAGAGGCATCTGAACATCTATGTGCGATACAAGTGGTCTATGAAATACTCTCCCACTTTTCACAGTGAGTTTGAGACAAGGTCTAGCACATGCAAGTGTGAGGGCTTTGACCACCATTGAGCAAGAAGGAACCACCTTGCAGGGAAAAGATGAACCCCTTCCCAGAAGTACAGTTCCTCCACACACACATGAAGAAAAACATGCTCAACCAGGACAACCCTGCCAACTATCACTGAATCTCTCCTCTCTCTTTCTGCAGCAAAGTGATTGAGAAAACTGTCGTCATTAAGTTGCGTGAAAGGATGACTCAACTCAGTTGATTACAGGACTACTAATGCAGATTCTGCCAGTGTCGGTTTTGATTAAACATTCCTGCAGTGGTACAGATCATACCTTTCCAACAGGAGCTATCTGATCCAGGGTCCTACTTTATTTTGCTGAAGTTTACTTTACTTTGATAAAAAATAACTTTGTGTTTTTTGTTGTGCTTCCACATTTTTTTAAAGGAGGGGGTTCCCACATATCCTCCTTTTGACCCACCCATCCCCTTTCCACGCTTCACTCCCTACCCCTTAATAAATGTACATGTAATTACTTCTCTGCAGCAAAATAGTTTACTCCGGGAAACAATGCTGTATGTTCATGCAGATGGACCCCAAGCGATCCTAGTGCCAGCTCGATATTACTGGAGTTCCGCTAGGCTCCTGTCAGTTCTCTGTCATGTACAACCTTAAATGCAAAAAAAAAAATAATATTCCTGCAAATAACTTGACAGGAGATTGGAAGGACCCCTTATAGAGTCTCCATGATATTCCAAAGATTCTCCAGATCTTTTGTTTTCAACCTCTAAATGGAACCTCTGAGTAAACTCCTTTCCAAAACTGACCTCATGATAGACGAACACGAACATGACATGCAGTTTCACCTAAAGATCACTTGTAGAAATGAGAATCCTCGACACAAGCACTGCCTGCCCCTTATTAAGCCTGGCAATCAAGTGTCTACCTGAAACTCAACATAACAAATGCTGAAATATTTTTCAAAGGAAACCCCACCAAGCATACCCACTTCACGAGTGTTCAGAATGGCATGAAGCTCGATGGATTCATGTTGTTACCTCCCTCAATACAAAATCATTGGCTTTTCCATCAACTGTGACCTCTTATTCAAAACAGACAGCACAAAGAGGGTCCAAACAGCACTGTACCAGTCCAAATTCGTCTGCAGGAGATTAAGAAAAGTTGTCCATGCCTTGGTCTTCTCCCACCTAAACTGAGGCAATACATAACCCCCAGGAGTCCAACATGCCCTCTTGTCCCTTTTCAAAGCCATCCAGTAGGCTTCACAAAACCTCATTAAAGGATTTAGAAAAAAATGCAACCTCTTCACGCCTTTCCTCGCAGAGCTGCAATGACTAAGCCTTCAGGCGTTATTCATTTCCAAGACTGCCTGCATCACTTAAAAAGCAGTCACAAATAACTAGCTACCTGCAAAAGAAAATCATAATCTCCAGAAGCCAAACCACCAGCTGAAAAGCAACAGCATAGCCAGATTGGGATCAGAGAACTTTGAGAGGGAGGAAATTAGGAAACAGGTATTTTCTGGTATGCACCATGTCTAAGGAACAGGTTACCAATGCAGACAAGACTTGCTCCCCCTTCCTATACTTTAGGAAGAACCAAAGGCTTCAAATAATATATCACCAAGAGCTGATTTAACCCAATAAACCTTACCTCTCCTCTGGATCTTCTCTCTGCTTCCCTGCTTCCCTTACCCACTCGGGTTACTACTACTGCTATCCAGTGTGGACTGGCCTAAAAGGAACTCTAGGGATTTCCTTGTATACCTCTACAACAAGGGCCTCTTTTGTAAGGGAAGCTTGTTTTCTGGTGCTGCTTAATCTCTCTCCTAGTGACCACACCCCTTTCTTCTATCTCTACTAATCCCTACATCCCTTTCTTGTGTTTAAACTACTGTGTACGTTTGATAAAGGAATGCCTATGCCTAATTTTCAGTATTTCAACTCATTATTGCACATGTTATTGTGAGGAATTACCATAAGCACTACTGAGAGGGCCTGGAATTGCTCTATATAAATCTTATGAATAATAGGGCCACTTTTGAAACATATTTCCAGGGTCACTTTTGGTTCCCAGTCCACCTATGCTGCTACATGTAACCTCCTGGGTGTCCTAATCATGAGCAGTGCTCCAAACTAGGTTTGCACTTAGATAGAATAATAAGGATCTGTTCACCCCTGTGCTGCCTTTCCTCAAAGTTATCCTTTGCCTTGCCAGTTCCATGATTTTCCATTTCCCCCAGGCTTCTCAATATTGCTCTCAGTCGTCTCGCCTAGTGTATGTCACGGCTCCAGCTTCTGGCATTCATCGCTGTCATTTTCAGAGGCGGGGGAGGCCCGTGGCTCTGTTCCGGTGCTCCTGGCGGTTGCACCCTCCTAGAGTGTCGCACCCTAGGATGGCTCCGCCCCCCCATTCCCTCCACTTTCCGCTTAATTTGCCATGACTTTGCAATGCACGCCAGCATTGCACACACGGCCACGTCATATGGTAACATGTCTAGCCGGAAAGTACAAAAGAACTTGTATTGCAAAACGCGAGTGCTTCTGATTGAAGTTAGTTCCTACTTCTTTGATCCTTCCCTCTTGTTCTATGTTTTTGCTGCCTGGTTACTGACTTCTGCTTTGAAAGCTACTTCCCTTCAATTTGAAGTTATCCTCCTGCTTTCGACCTCGGCTCTGGTAAATTGACCCTGTATCTTGGAGTACGATTGTGTACTGTTTGCTTTTGCTTTCCTGGTTCTTTGACACATTTACTTACAACGGATTGATAATGGATTGTCCTTCATCTGATCAGAATGCTTTGAACTTTGGTGCCTTGCTGTTTTCCATTGCACTTCTGTTCCCATTAGAGCACTTTCATTCTGTATGGGAGATGGGTTCCCAACCAACCATATTAACTACCCTTCCCTTTTACCCTACTTCATTTAATTCTCCTTCTTATTGTGCTACCAACCACATCCCGGAGTTCCATCAGAAAACATCACAAAAAAGAGAGTTGTTGCCGCCTTCTTCTGATCTTCAATTCTAAGTAGATTCCCAGCTCATTCAGTTTAGTCTCCTCTAATTGAATATTATCATTTATATTCCACGCTGCTCTGGTGCCAAAACTGTCCTTCATTTCTTTTCAGGCTGTTCATTACTGGGTGGTATTTTGCTCTTCCAGCTGAACTTTTATCCCATCTGTATCTCATTAGCTCGGATGGGGTGGTATTTCATAGGGAAGGTCATCCTCTCAGAGGAGGCCCACAGTGGGCTAACTGATTACCATTCAGTAACAGATCTTCTGCTGTCCCTGAGGAGTTATTTTGTGCTTTCATTCCCTTTGAGTATTTACAGTGGTCTAGCACGGGCCACATCATCCCCCTCACCCCCTTCTCGTGCCCACTGATCTCTCAGTAGTGCCTCATCAGCCACTCACTGTGCATCACAATTAATGCCCAGTAATCCTAGCGATCCAGGCGGTAGAGGGTTAACAGCGCCCGTAGAGCTGCCGGCGCCGTTATCCCTCTACCGCCTCAGTACGAGGTCTGCTCGCGGGACCTGCTGAGGACGTCTGGTAAAACCAGGCATACTCAGCGGGGGACCCACTAGCAGTCCAGGATGCTAACAACGGGCCTGTTATTAATGGGCCTGTTGTTAGCATCCTCCCCATTCCCATTGAGCCTTATGGGGGCTCAAATGGGAATGGGGATGTACCGGGTCTGGGTCCCGAGAATCGGAATTACCGGGCCCGCCAAAGTCAGCATGGCCCGGTAATTCCCTATTTCAGGAACCCGGACCAGGTACCTGGTATGGGGGTAGCCATGCCGCTAAAAGCGGCATGGCTACCTCCATACTCATAATGAGGCCCAATGTCTTCAGGGTTTGCTCCTTGTCTGAAGTTCCTCAACTCTCAATCGACTTACACTGTCCTCTGTGTCCCTCCCTGTCCATACTGTGCCCGTCAATGTTGCCGCTATCATTACACCTCCAGATTTCCAAGTGCCCTTTATGACCCCAAAAATGACCCTGGAGTCCTAATATAGTGTTTCCATGCCACCACTCAACAACTGCAGTGTCAACATTAGCATTCCTTGTTCATCCCAATGCTCCTTTGCCTAATGCAGGAAGGCGCAAATGTGTGCCTTTCCCACTTCCTGCATTCCTTTGGCACTGCTATTATTTGGTTGCCACTCCAGGTGCATATTTAAGTGACCCAGCACCCCATTGAATGCCTCTTCACTTTTGCATGACCCCTCATGCTCCTTTGGACCACACAGTAATTAATTTGCCCTACTAACGGTGTTGAGCTGGCCCAACAGTACTCCTCTGTACCCATCCACCTTTGCTAACACATGTCTTCTTTTAGACACCCAGTGCTATGTTCATACCACGATTGTTCAGTGCTATTTTCATTCCCTGATTGTTCTGTCAGCCCACCCCCACCCGTGATTGTTAACTCATTCAAAATGTGACTCTTTGCCAATGAGATGCACTGTTGACCCCTTGCAGATGGTTCATTGGAGTTAGCAGGACCATTGCCCCCTGTGTTGCTCTTTCTAAGGTGCAGACATTATTCGTCAGTGTCCCTTCAGTGCCCTCCTCCAGACACTCCCACATGCAAACACATACACACACACATATGCTCTTAAAGCCAAATGTATAATGTGTGAGACAATGCCTCTTAAAATATGGCATATTTGTCATGAAAAATAATTGTATGCATCCTAGGTTGATGCTTCTGTTCTGACATATAAAACCTTGGGGAATCTTTGCGCAACATACTTAACTGAGAAGAACAGTAGGTCTTCTGTTGTATATTGCCCACTTCTAAGCAGTTGTATAGCAATATACATAGACATACTAAATCTAGGCATTGGAGTTTAAACTCGTAATTTAAAAGACAAAACGGTTAAAACACCCACTATAGAGGACTTCCTCTATAGCTCAAGACACAATTTTCAACCCTGTGCTGACAACACAGTAGTCAGCGGCCACAGACCAGAAAAAAAGGCTGTGTTATGCTTCAAAAATGCTTCATAACATCCAGCGCGTGTGCACAACAAATCCGAAAAGTACATCACAATCATAATGTCATGCGCAGCAGAAAGGGTACCACCATGCGCATTGCTCATGCCAACAGATGTAGTAACGCCCGCACTCCCATGGATTCCCCGACACGTAGCACCGCTGGGTTCTCCAAGGCACCCCGAGTTCCTAGCAGTAACACGTTACCTGTGGTTCGAGGGCCGCGTGAACAGTCCTTGTCCCGAGGCCGGGGCGGAAGGTGACCTCATTGGGTCCCTCACCTGCATTGGCAACTGCCGTGGAGGTTGCGAGCAGGCAGGATCAGCCGATTGCGATCATTTCCTGGTTACGGGACACTTCCCCGATCACGTGCTCTAACCTCCGCTCACGTGATCTGGAGCCGTTCATAAAAGCTGGACATTTCAAAGGCTCGTTGCTTCACAGCTGTTTTCTCACAACACTGTTCAGCGTTTTGACTCAAGACTTCACAGATTTAAGACCTCGGCTCATGGACTTCGGATTGTCATTTCTTTACTCTCTGGTTCTGTCATTGGTTCTGCACGGATACTCAGATTTTTTGACTTTTTGACAACGAATTATGGGTTGCTGCCTCATTTTCCTCTGGTTTTGTCGTCATTCTACCGGTACCCGAATTCGACCGTTGGACTGTTTTGGACTTGCTCTCGTATTAACCCTGAACTGTTACTGGTGCATTCCAAGTGCTCCACGTCTTTCCAAGTGCCACGAATCCTTCAAGAATCATCTAGGTGTGTGTAGCCGGTAATTACCATCTGGTGCCATGCTTCAAGTCACTGTTCACGTGCCCCCTTGCACGACAGCTCCCGATTCCCAAGCTCATCCCTACTGGGTTTAGGTAAGTGTTTTTTCTGTACAGAATTAAACGCTTGATATCATTGTACTGTGCCTGTTTGTGCTAATACCTGGCTTCCTTGCAACAGTCTTGGGGTACTCGGCGGTGCTTGCTTCCTGTGAACAACAACCACACCTGTGGCCTCAAGGCTCGCACAGAGAGTGTTCTTGCCTTTCTCTGTGAGGAACTTGGGGACGGAGGCCCTTTTACTCTTCACGACACAGCAAGATCTGACACATAAACTGCTAGCATTTCAAAGCAAAACACCCAGCAGTGTAACTAGGGGCAAATATGCATGTCTTCATTTTCCTTTCTTAATCCGTTTCCTTAGTGGTTTCAGTATGTAGGAATACATACACATAATTCATCACATGTTTGCAAATTTATCTTCATGATTCATTATGAGTATGGAAAATATATTTCTGAAAATACCCCCGCCCCCACAGCCCTTGTCTAGTGTAGACTTCACACATGGAAATATGCCCACCCTCCGATATCAAGATCATGATAAACGTAACCTCCCCGAAACGCTGTATAATGGAATACTGCTTCTATTGCACAGTCCGAGCACTGTTCTGAATTACCACATTGCATGCACGGTATCGAATGAGCGCTTTCTCCATCATTGCCTAGAGCTATTCTGTGTGTTGATCACTGCTAATAGTCATTATATTTATTTATAAATACTCACATTATAAGGTACAATTATCATTACTTAGACCCTTCTTTCAAGAAGGGCGCGATCAGATTAAGGGGCATTAGAGCTTTCCAAAGGATCTTAAAGTAGCGCCGTTTATCAAAGCCTCTCGTATTGATTTTGGATATCTTTTATTTCTTTGAGGGTACCTTTGAATCGTACTCTCTTCTTCTGCGCGAACAAGCTTACTTGTAATCTGCTTGATGAAGTTACAGAGGTGGAAGAAGTGGGCCATTGCTTTCACCTCTGCTGATTCAGCTGCTTTGGTTTGCTATTTAAAAGGAACAAAGTCATTCCTCAGGAAATGTGCGCTGTCTTCATCTTTTTCATGTGCAAAGGGTAGGGAGTCCTTCCTTCACTGAGGTTGTAGAAAAAAAAGGAGTTCTTTCAAATCTCCTTTTGGTGCCATGTGCCTGCGTTGCTACTTGAAAGTAATACAGCATTACATGTTTTTTAAAGCTCCATAATGTTTACTGTAACATATTATTAGAAACATACGTCCACATAGTAAAGACAATCGTTCTTTTACAAGGGACGGTTACACAGAAGACATGTCTAGCAATGACAGAAACATTGAAGCATTATATGGTTGGTCAGCAACGCTGAGCTTTAAAGCAGTTTCTCTAGGAGTGGGTGCTTTGTAACACAACAAAATGAATACAATGAAGTATGGGTGATTTGGTTAACTTTTCTTGCTCTGAAAACAGATTTATTTAAGTGGCTAATCACTGCTTACTTTAATGTGACACTCTATTTTTCCATTGTTGAGGTATGGTCATACCTATACACCCTTTCTATAACTTGAAAAGAATATAAATCAATGATCTTCATCATAATAACCTTTTTTCTCACGTTTCCTCAACATGGTAACACTGCCTTCACCGATGATGATGATGATGCACACAAATAACATGATGTACCTCGACAATGTAACACACACACTGAAACGTCAGAATGACTCTTTGGGCCTGATTTCCAAAAGTGCTTTCAATGGGACTTTGTCATAATGTGCTGCATGGGCTCGTGGACGTGAGGCATGGGCTTGTGGATGTAAGAGCGTACAGTGTGGGAATGCGTGTGCGCATTCTAAGTTTGGCGATTGGAGATTACTGTTACTGCCGGGGAGGGTGTTGCCGGTGTCACTCACAACATCTTCTAAAGAGGACCTGCACTGTAACTAGGAATAAAGTTACTGCTGATTAACTTACCTGCTTAACGGACTTTCTTTACCCACAAGGTCACATCAGACTTGTAAATCAGGCCCCTTGTGTGATGTATGAATTGATATAGATGATTGAACAGTGCAGAAGTATGGTGTTGATGCTGCTTTTTTAAAATATTACAGGTGACCATATTCACAGTAAATTAAAATGTGTCTTCAGCCTTTGTGCAGCCAATTTTTAGACCTGATTTGATTAGATTTGAGTTATTTACAAACGTGCAAAGGGACGAACCAAATCGTATAGAGAGACAGATGGTATCGAGAGATGAGCACCAGATACTTAAAGAATTGGAAAGAGGACAGCTGGTAGGAGCGACAAAACAAAAAAAATAGGGCATCTAGACATCAATATCATTTTTAAAGGACGGTTTTCAGAGCTCTACGAATCTCACAGACCGATTCCAAGGACTTGATTTCTCTGAGAATGTTATTTAAGAGCCGAGAGCCATAGACAGCAAATCTCCTGTCACCCCTAGTCACAGTTCGAGAACAGGGAATATTCAACCACAATTGAACCCCTGAACACAATAGCCTGGACGGTCGATGTCGACTAAGCTTATTTACCAAGTAGGCTGATTTACCTGATGTATGTCACACTGGAAATCCCTAGTATGTAGACCATATGATTATTTACATTTAAAACATAGCTTTGCTACCATTGGTAGATGGGTGTTTGCATCTATGTTTAATTTCAATGTATTATGCAGCTTAAACTTTAATAAAGATTGTTAAATAAAACATGCACCAGCTTTTTTCTTTTTTCGAACATGCTACTAAACATCGAGATTCACCAGATCTTTAAACCCCCTTCAGCCAGTCAAACACAGATAAAACAAAAGAGATGGATAAAGACCAAAGGTCAGTCTGGGTCAAGCGTGGGTCAGGTCGACTTTGTGTTGAGGGTAAAGTATAGTCAGAAAAGTGTATGTCTTCCTTTGAAGTTGTCATGGATCTTAGATCTGCCAAGAAGGAGACTGTCAAAGTTGATGACAGAAATATCTTCCACAGACATGGGGACCGTCATGAAGATCATGTGTCACAGCCAATTTCAAAGATAATATAAGTGCCAAAGAGGACATGCCAGTATATATGTAGTCAGAATGGACAACATACCCCATTAGACAACTGTTGCTAATTAAACAAATTGTCATTGAAGAAAATACTATGAACAGGATAATGCACCTTTGGTGGGATAATAATGTGCCGGCATTAAGGTAGAACAGCACATTACCACATCATCGGACAACTATGAGTTGGTCGGAAAGTAGGAGGATTCACCTACAGCCCATAGATGTAGGTAAATCTGACAACTTTGCGGCTAATTTTTCCAGAATATTCGGCACCAGAATTACCAGCATGGAAATTATGGCAAAATGCCTCATAAAATCTTATGACCTTAACATGAATGGTGACTAACACCAGCAGCACCACTTGTAATCCAGTTGTGACACCACTGGACAAATTGGTGGTTACAGTAATACACTTTGGTGATATCCCAATTTTCCAGCAGGATACTACCAAACTGAGCCTCATTGACTCCTACCAGTTGTTTCAAATGCTCCTCCATCCCACTGCTTTGGATTTATTTTCTCATCTGTCCCCTCTTATTCTTCTGGTTCTGCTATCACACTACACACTCCTCTTCTGATTATCTCTTAATTTCGTTCTCACTCTTCTTTCCTGAACCTATAGCGCCTCCTCCTTCTTGTTTGACCAACTTTCCGCACAATCTTCGTGCTTCAAAGTAATATATATTTGCATCCTCACATACTTCTGCTTTTCCTCCATTTTCTAAATTTGCATTCCTTTCTGTTGATAATTCAGCCAGCACTTTTTGTTCTGGTCTTTAGTCTACTATCAATCAGCTGTTCCCTGTCTATACCTTCTCTCCTTCATGTAACCGTTCACAACCATGGCTCACACCTACTCTCCATTTCCTCTGGTCTGTTCTCTGTCGCATTGAGGATCGATAGGTAATCCAATTCCTCCTTTGACCTAGTGTCTCTTTATTACTTCCATGCTCATTATGATAATTCACTCCTACTTTTGAAACCATATTACTATTCTTCTGTTCTCACTAAATTCTGTTCCTTTGATATTATTTGAAAATTTTAGGCGACTTCTTACAATACCTTCAACAGATTGTTCTTCATCTTCCTCCCATTCCCCTGATGATTTTTATTTTTATTTTACGACCAAAGTAACTACTCTTCAAGAATCTTGCTTTCCTATAGCCTTGAAGTTCCAGCACTCGCTGTCTCTCCTCCTGTTTATCATTTTTCCTGTTCCTTGCTTACTGACACAGACACAACTGCTTTCATTATTCATTAACTGTGTCAATCCATCAGCTGTATCTACTGATCCTACACCCTTTTTGACATTCCCCAGGGTTTCCCTCTCAATTTCCTAGTTTACTTCATTTTTCAATAATGCCCTAGCACCTGCAGTCTTTGCTTCTTCCTTTAAACATGCTACTATATTTCCTATTTTGAAGAAACCTTTTCTTGAACCTTTGATCGCATCTAGCAATTGTCCTTATCTCCTCTTACCTTATAACACTCACATTCTTGAAAATGTACTCTATTCCCAGGTATCCTCTTACTTGAATTTCTGTGCCTTGCTCCAAACCCTGCAATCTGGATTCTGTCAATTCCACTACACCGAACATGATTTCCTCTGTAATTCTATACTCTAGGCTTCTGCCACATGGCATTACTTATATTGTTCACAAGTAGTTTGTTTATTACTTAGAGAATCACACTTATTCTGTTTCATGGGCTGGTCACTATTCTCTTCTCGCTATCCAATACAACTTGGGTTTCCTCAAGGTTCTCTCTCTGCCTTCACTTCTTTTAACTTTTCCTAATATCATTATGCCAATGACTAATACATTTTCTTTTCTTTTGTTATCTCTCTCTGTGTCCCCGTATTCTAATCGTTCTGCCAGTCTTTCCTCAAGCCAGTCCTCAAACATTATTGAACTTCTGAATTCTCCATCTGCATTATTCTCAGACTGAAACTATGTATTTTCCCTCGTCTGAATGTCCTGCTCCTATTCCACCTAGTTCTTTTATTTCCCTCCAATGTATCTACCCATCTCAACCACTGAAGGCAATCCTGATATTATATTCGGTACTCCACTTCCTCGCAGATTTCATCCACTGCTTTTAGTGCAACCAAATTCCTGGTCTTTAGCATGATTTTTCTCTCATTCTTTGATTGCTTTTCCTCTC
Source organism: Ambystoma mexicanum (assembly GCF_040938575.1). Classification (NCBI taxonomy): domain Eukaryota; kingdom Metazoa; phylum Chordata; class Amphibia; order Caudata; family Ambystomatidae; genus Ambystoma; species Ambystoma mexicanum. Next base: position 604,492,602 of record NC_090930.1, on the reverse strand, counting down.
TTTTTCTTGGTTCACCTGCATATCAGCTTACATCTCTGCATTCTATCATTATTTCCTCTATCCACCTTATTTGTCATCTTACTCCTGATTGTATTGTCTTGGCACGCCATTGACTTCAATGGTTATCCTTTGATGTCTGCCTTCACTATCAATTTTTTTGTATTGTTTTGTAATTTAGTATTATTTTCGAATGTTTGTAAAGGATGGCTCTTAACTACCTTTTTTCTCTCTTTATCCTGATACCAATCATCATGTTTTCTATGCTCCCAATCACCAGTTCTAGTGTCTGTCACCTGCCCTTCCTGTGCCCATTCACACGCTCACTCATTCTTTCTCTTGGATCCCAAACATTACAATTGCCTTCCTCTCTTTATTTGATCTCTTACCTCATACTCTCCCTTGTGCCCCTATCTGAAAAAGTATGTTCTGTCTTCTTCTTAAACAGATCATTATCGTCTTTTATTATTACTTGTTTTTGTACCATTGTTATATATTGTTCAGCGCTTTGGCGGTAAGTGCCATATAAGCACAAATTATTGAAATAAATGTAATTAAATGAAACTGTTTCAGTAGAACACAAGGGCAACCAAAAAAAATAGAAAGCAAGAAACACAATAAATCCTACGAATGTGCTGAACTTGGCAGAGACAATTGCTTCTTGGAAAAATGTTCAACACTTTAATTATTGCTCATACATCTAGGGTGTCCATAGCGATATTCATAGCAATACTTGTGCATTTCTCTGCACCTTTCTATGCTCACTAAACCTAGGACTATATCAAGAAGAAACTCAATTCAATGGGCCTCATTACGACCCTGGCGCTAAGTGAAAAACGATGGCGGTAAATGGTTACCGCCATCGTTTTCCGCCAGGTCCGATCATGACCCGTGACCGTTAACTACGATGCCATTAGCGGCATCGTAGTTAACGCCACCGCTAACTGCGCTAAGGGTGCGCGCACGCGACCGGCCACACCGTACTTAGCGCCATGGCAGAAAGGTACGCAAATGCCGACCCAAGCGGACATGCACCTAACGCCATCACCCAGCCCGTTAAGTACCTTACCGCCATGGTGCTAATTACGCCATCGCGAACCAACCGTAAAGGGCCATGTAAAGTGAATGCAGCTGCCACAGGTGCACAGAAACAGCACAGGTGAAGGCAATACAGACCCAGGAAGTACAAAAAGAGCACACCCCACCCCTTCCCACACCCAGTCACACTCCACAATGATACCAATACGACTAGCAATGTTGGGGCTGGAGGACCTGATAGCAATGCAAGTGCTACTACAACAACAACAACAACAACAACAACAACAACAACAACAGGCTGCACAGAGGAGACGCAGGAGGAGAAGGAGGGCAAGGCAGGCCCAGCAAGCCCCACCAGCACAGCCAGTGCCACCACGCAGGCAGCCCCCAATCCCACGCATCAGAGCCAATCCATTCAACCTCACTGCTGAGCAGATCCACACCCTGTACCGTATGGACCGGGACACCATCACCGCCATCGTAGACATGATACACAACGACATCGTCAGCATGATAGAAACTCCAACCGCCATCCCCCCCCTACTGAAGGTAGTGTCTGTACTCCACTTCCTGGCCACAGGCACCTACCAGCACACAGTGGGGCACTTGCATGGCATTTCACAACCATTATTCTCACGAACACTCATCCAAGTGCTCGATGCCCTCCTCAAGCACACAGACGACCACATCTCATTACCACGGACTGCCCAGGACATTGCAAACACCAAAGTGGGTTTCCATGCACTAGCCGGCATACCCGGTTGCATTGGTGCCATCGACTGCACCCATGTGGAATTGGTGGTTCCACGTGCCATGGAGGTACGTACCGCAACCGGAAACAGTTCCACTCAATCAACGTGCAAATGGTCTGTGACTCCAACAAGATCATCACACATTGTTGTTCCCGATTCCCCGGATCAACCCATGATTCTATGGTCCTGAGGAACTCCACAATACCACGCTACATGGAGCGACATGCAGGCCCAAGATCCTGGCTACTCGGTGAGTCCAATGTCATGGAAGTGGGCAGGTGAATGACGTACCGATGCATACTCCACCTGGCTGAAGGGGGGGGGGAATGATGCATACTCCACCTGGCTGAAGGGGGGGGGAATGATGCATACTCCACCTGGCTGAAGGGGGGGGAATGATGCATACTCCACCTGGCTGAAGGGGGGGGAAATGATGCATACTCCACCTGGCTGAAGGGGGGGGGGAATGATGCATACTCCACCTGGCTGAAGGGGGGGGAATGATGCATACTCCACCTGTCTGAAGGGCGGGTTGAATGATGCATACTCCACCTGGCTGTGAGCAACACAGAGAACGGAGACAGAGGATGGCCACTCACAATGCACTCAACCCCTCTGCATACATTGGGTGATGGCATGCAAAACAGGCCATGGGAGCCATGAGCATATACTGGTTGCATTGTGTGAATCAATTAGTGCATGTAGAAGTGAGCCGAAGTAACAGTTGGATGCAAGCCATTGTGGCACATCATGTTCTTGATCAGACGACATGACTGACACATACATTCACGTCTACATACAGGTGATGCAGGCTATCCCCTGAAGAGGTGGCTCCTTACACCAGTCCGGAACCCGCAGAACCAGCACGAGGAGGACTTCAACCGTGCACATACACGTACTCGTGTGGTCATAGAGCAGACATTTGGCCTATTGAAGGCACGGTTCCGAAGCCTCAGCAGGTCTGGTGGGGCACT